>NC_048598.1:55971366-56287616 GCF_003668045.3 Cricetulus griseus
CAGGCCTTGAAGTTTCCACTTGGGCATCTTGGAATATGTTTTGGGGTGTGTGTGTGTGTGTGTGTGTGTGTGTGTGTGTGTGTGTGTGTGTGATGGGGATGGAACCAGGGCCTCACACACTAGGCAAGTGCTCTAACAACTGAGCTCCACTACAGCCCAGAATACTCTCTTGAGACATTGCCTCTCAGAATCAAGTGACTTGCTCTGTTTCAAGGGGCCAGAATTACAGACCCAGATCCTCAATGACAACCAGCATCCCCTACTAGTCACACGGGGATTCTCTGTGTCTATGTATTCAGGGGGGAACTGTTCAGATGACAACAAGGACATTAGAAAAGTCAAACAAGAGTCACACACGTGGCCCATTGAGCTAAAGGCAGTGATGTGTTGCTTGCTCTGAGCTACCATGTTTTGGGCTGTCTGCTATATGGCAATGGTTAATCAGAACTAAGTCCATACTACAAATGAGTAGGGCCCAGGGGGAAAGGGGAAGTAGCTATGTGCTGGGAGCAGGGAGAAAGGCATCAGAAAACTCTGTAGTGAAGAAGAAGGGACAAGGGTGGGACTCTAGCTCCAGCTCTCTGCCCTCCTTAACTCTTCCAGCCAAGTGCAGATCAATGACTTACAACACAATTGACCCCAGGGAGATAATGGGAAAAGTTGATACAAGTGAAGCTGCTTAGAGCACAGATATTTATAACAGTGACAAACTGGAAAGAACCCAAGTTCTTTTTTTAAAGAATTTTAAAACATTCAGCTAGGCATGGAACACTAGCAATAAGGTGGATCTCTGTGAGTTCCAGGCCAGACTGGTCTGCATAGTGAGTTCCAAGACAGCCAGGGCTACATAGTGAGACCCCTGTCTCAAGGGAAAAAAAGACAAAACAAAACTTTTTAAACATTAATTAATTGTGTAGTGGTGTGTGTGTGTGTGTGTGTGTGTGTGTGTGTGTGTGTGTGTGTGTCAGAGGACAAGTTGTTGGAGTTGGTTCTCTCCTTCCACCATGCAAATCCCAGGAATCAAACTCATGTGTCAGGCTTGGTAGCAGGCACCTTGACAACCATACATTAAGCATGACCCAGAACCCTGCCTGGGCCCTGTCTTCCCCAGTCCCATAACCTGCTAAGGGGATGTCTCTTCATGCACACATGGAGCCATATTGCCAGCTCCAACCCCAATTCTCTGTAGTAAAGTAAAGCAATAATGTGGAAGAATTATTTAAGGTTATTTGAGATGGCAAACTTATAAACTACTGACATACCTGGGGGTGTTTCTATAAAATAACCACCAAATGAAAGAAGCCCATGAGGGAACAATGGCTGGACACCAACTCCAAGTGTGTAAAGAAAGACATTAAGAAAGGTCAGAAGGAAACATGGGGCAAATACCCATGTTTTTATACAACATTGATTAAGACCACCCTCCCATCCCACCCACTTTTGGTTTTATGAGATTTTTGAGACAGGGTCTCTCTAATACATAGCTCTGACTGTCCTGGATCTTGCTATGTAGAACAAGCTGGCCTCAAACCCATTTGCCTCTGCTGGGACTAACTGCTCAGCTTGACTGCCAGTTTTTAAAAAGTACCAATCTAGGGAATGTAGCTGGGTGATAGAGTCTTGCCTAGGATATGTAAGGCTCTGTGGGTCCATTCTCACCCTACCCCCGCTCCAAGCCAAATAAAGAAGCATTCAACAACAGTTCCAGATCTCTTGAGCCCAGGAGTTCAAGTGGCCACATAGAGACATTTCATCTCAATCAACGAGTCAGTCAATACAAATTCTAAAAATGGGGTCATAACTGTGCAACAGGAATCAGAAAGAAACAGATTGCTGGGATTAAAGGTGCCCAGTAAAAACACTTCCGATCATCAGGGAATTTGGTTAAAATCCCAGGCCCAAGGCAAGGGGAAGAGAAGGGATGCAAGTGTGAGGGGCTGCAGGATGACAGGGATGCGAGTGGGGGAGGGGCCACAGCATCTCCTCAGCAGGGGAGTCAAATGTTAGAAAACAAACCCACCAGTGTTTGCTGACACGTGCGAAGAGAAGGACTCACACAAAAGCCACACATTATCCCATAATTATTGTCTCTCTCATGCTGCAATTAACAGCTGTCTGAGAGGCGGCTGCTGGGGTAAATAAATGTTCACCCCCATTACAGTCAATCAGCCAGCTGAAGCGCCAATTAACAAGCCCACTGCAGAGACACTTGGGGACCCAGCAGCAACTGCAGGAGGACGTGCATAGGAGATGATAACATGCATCTTGGGCACCATCTGAAAGGATGCCCGTACATCCTGGGCTGAAAGGATGCTCGAGGTCATTCAAATGAGCCACACTGAGCAAGTAGAGGCCACGTTTAAAATGACTGCATATATCTGTGTTCCACGGGTCAGCCCCTGGCCTGTGGGAGGCTGTGAAGGGGAAGCCAGGCAGGAGAAGGCCTCCGAGGAGCTACCATCTCTGGAGAAAAACACAGGGCAGCCAAACAGGTAGCCGGGCAGTCTGAGTCCACAAACAGAGCAGCAAGCTCAAAAACAGAGAATGCGTTCATCTCAGAGGAGTCAAAGCTGATTCTTTTGTCCCGTGGGGGGATAGGCCAGCAAGCAGCTGAGAGGAGACTCAGCCCCTTGCTGGGGCTACAGTGCAGTGGTAAAGTGCTTGCTCAGCAGACATGATGCCCTAGATTCAATCCCCTGTACCATGGGAGGGGCGTGACAGGGACATGACACCACTACCTTGACAATATTTGGAGTCTGGGAAGATGGTTTAGTGGGTAAAAGCATTTGCCGCTTAAGCATGAGGACCTGTGATCAAATCTCCAGCACCCACATAAAAAATAATATCCGGGCAGCGGCAAGGGGTGTGGGGACAGAGAAGCTGCCAACCTGGCTCCAAGTTCAGTGAGAAGCTGCAACTAAAGGGAGTAGCTAGATTGAAATGAAGCAAGACATGCAACATTTTCCTTGGGCCTCTGCTCATGCAATGTGTGTGCGCGCGCATACATACACACACACACACACACACACACACACACACACACACACACACACACATACCAACTCCTCTCCTAAGGATATGAAGAAGACAGAGGTGCCTGGCATGCCCTGTGCAGGGCCAGCTGGGCCCTGTTCTTGCTACAGACCAGTCCACAAGATGCAAGTCACAGGACAAGGATGACGGTTTTCAGACTACACTAGATCCAGTGGGTCTCTAGACTGAAAAGTTTCTACACCCCAATAAGCCTCTGTGCTGATGCAGCAATCCAAATTAGACCAAATCAAACCGAATTAGAAAAAGCCCAAGCTTAATGGATGCAGCGCTCCTGGATGGCCTTTCACACCCCCCACCACCCCCGTGAGGAGATGGGAAATGGAGACCAGAAAAACCATGAGTCTGTTCTCTGGTGGGGCAGTTTAAATACCCTGTGGGAGTAGTCTTGAGTATCCCTGGGAGAAGGGCCATCATTTGGTGGGCTTTCTGAGATGCAGCAGGGTTTGGAGGGAGATGGGGGGGGAGCCTTGGGTGGAACCTCCACCATAACATTCCATACTCTTTGGGTATATGGATGCCAGGGGCTGGGGTGAAGCTTCCTCCTTAACACAGATTAGCTTCACAAGAATTACCCAGAGAACTTTTATATAATGCTGATACCTATTTGCCCACTAGGCACCAACCAAGCTGCAATCTGCCTCAAGTGTCCGTGCCACCATGCCTGACATCTGCTTAGAAGGCATGGGTATCGGAGCATCTCCTGACAAAGCTGAGAGGGGTGGCAGCAAACTATGGCAGATCAAGATTCCTTGTTCTGACATGACAGTTTTAACATCAATGAAATGAATTCAATGATGGTGCAAAACCAACACAGAAAATGCAAAAGATCCCACCTGTACTTGGGAGGCTGAGGCCCGCACTGGGCTCAAGGGTAACAGAACACCTTCTACACAGGGTATTGGACTGGCCAGCCTGATTTGTGGTTGGTTTTGCTTTTGTTTCTTTGTTTTGGTTTAGTTTTGAGTCAGGGTCTCACTCTAAAGGCCCAGCTGGCCTCAAAGTCATGATCTTGCTGCCTCATTCTCCAAAGTGCTAGGATTATAGGTATTACAGGTGTTCATAACCAAGAACTAAACAGGGAGTTTGGGACCAAATATTTTGAAAAACAGTTTTATGTCTGTCTCCAGAGACCTGACCAGCAGAACTTTGAGAGGGGCAGGGATCAGGGATGTTACTGAGCAGTAGAGCATTTGCCTGCCCTAGGCTCCATGCCCAGCCAAGAGCGAGAGAAAGGAAAGAGAAAGACAGAGACCAAGAGAAAGGCAGAGACAGAGAGAAAGACAAAGAAAGACAGAGATACAGAGAAAGGCAGAGACAGAGAGACAAAGACAGAGACAGAAAGAAAGAGACAGAGAAAGACAGAGAGAGACAGAGATAGATAGATACACAGAGAATGTCCTTAGAAGCTAGTACCCCTCCTTCATCTACAAGTTGACTTATTAATGCAATGCTTCTCAGATTCTGATGCACACCATAATCATCTGGGGATCTAGTTGAGGTGAGGCCTGGGATCCTGCATTCTGGACAAGCTCCCTGGCTTAGATGCGGCTGAGCCACAAAGGTTTAGGGGGGCACAGTGAAGATGTCTGTAACACCTGTGTCCTTTCCCCCATGAGCCTGAAGACTTTAAAGTGGAAGAGAGCCAATAGGAGGTAAGGAAGGTCCCAACAGCCCATGCCCCGCTAGGTTGAGAAGCATATACATAGGCTGAGCAAATAAAAATGAAAGAGACCCTCTAAAAGAGAGAAGAGCCTGAGGGAGCAGGATTTTAGCTCAGCCCACTGTGGGTCCAAAGATTTCCCCCACAGAATGGCAGGTAGCAGGATGGCACCATATAAAGGATTCACCTGCATCAGTAAGGGCTCTTATGCATTTGAAACCAATATAAAGGGCTGCTTTGGGCTCCCCCAACACTGAACTTCCCTCTAATTCAGATCTTTTGTTTTATGTGGGATAGGGAAGACCTAAGCCTAACAGCTCTCTGTGGAAAAATAGCCTGGGGGCGGGGCAGATTCAGCAATGAGTTCAGTTTAAACAGTAGTATCCTCTAACTCAGTCTAGTATCACAGAAATATATATATGGTTAAGCTGGGAGGTATCAGAGCCTCATGGAACAGAGCATATTTGAAATACTGTATTCAATACTACAGTGCTCATTTCAAGAAAAGCTTAAAAGATACCATGTATTTTCCAAGTACTGTTCTAACTTTTTTTTTTACATGCATGAGCTAATTTACCTCAACAAAAGAGGTAGGCTCTACCATCACCCACATTTTGAAGATGGGTAAACTGAGGGACAAAGAAGTTAAGAATTTAAATAAAGATCATAGTATCTTGGGGTTTCTATTGCTGTGATTAAACGTCATAACCAAAAGCAAATTGGATAGGAAAGGGCTTCCACACCTCCACATCACAGTCCATCATCAAAGGGAAGTCAGGATAGGAACTCGAGCAGTAACCTAGAAGCACAAACCGATGCATGCATTGTCCGTGGAGGGTGCTGCTTGCCGGCTTGCTCCTTTTGGCCAGTTCAGCCTGCTTTCTTATAGCACCCATGACACAGAGGGCAGGGTCTTTCCCCATCAACTCCTACTTAAGAAAACATACCACAGGCTTGCCCACAGGCCAATTTTGTGAGTGCATTTCTCAAATGAGATTCCTTCTTCCCAAATGACTCTAACTCATGTCAAGCTCACATAAAAACTAGCCAGCTCAGCAAGTAAGTATAGAGCCAGGTATAAACCCAAGCAGATGGATACTAGAGACTGTCTTTTCCACTGTGGCATGGGCTCTGTGGACACTTCCTCTGCCTCTTAGAATGATGACAAACAGGGAGCTTGGGAAAGGAGAGTTAGGACACAAAGTATGAAATTCAACAAAAGAAAAGTCCAATTCATCATTCAGAAGCTGCCCAACAGTGACATCATGGCTGTCTGCAAAGGCCCACGAGATTACTCAAGTAGGGACTGGCTGATAACATCCAAGGTTGATATTAAATCCCACTCTTGTCTTGACCTTTCTGTCCAGAGAAACAGGCTCTGACTCTTAAAGCACATATGATGCTTATAATGAATTTCATCATGTCAAGACTTGCCCATTGATGCTGGTGGGTGTGCAATAGTGAGAAAGAGGCAGCAATGGCCAGGATGACTATAAACTGGACTAAAGGGAAGGTTGCTGGTGAAAGCTCCGTGTTCCCCTGACCCACTATCCAAGGAGGGTCCTGTCGGAGTAATAAACTCACAGCTGCCTTAACAGAGCTTGCACCTTCTCAAGGAAATATTAAAGACGGGTACAATCAATTACAGAGAGTCTGGAAGTGTGGTGATATATTATTTATGATTTATTAAAGCTTGCCTGAGAATTCAAAAAGCAAAGTTAGCCACAAGCCATGGAAGCCAGGCACACATCTTTAATCCCAGCAGCCAGAAGCTAGGAGGTGGTGGTACGCACATTTAATCCTAGGACTCAGGACACTGAGTTCACGGCCAGGAGGGATACACAAGATTGAATCGGTCTAAAAGAATAACAGATCGCACGTCTTTAACCCTAGCACTAGAGGGGTATAAAAGATAGAAGCAGGGTCTTCAGTATTTAGTATCAGGCATTGATTTTCCAGCCACACTGAAGATAGGAAGGCTCAGTATCAATGAGGATAGGAAGACATTCAGTGTCAGGCTTCTCCAGAGGTATCTGAGTGCTGTCCCTGCCCTCCCGGCTTCCTGTATTAGTCATTTAGCCCTCTTCCCTAGAGGTTTCTCCTTACTAAGAGATGTTTGTGTGTCCCATCTTAGTGTCTCCCTCTTTGTCCTGTTTTCTTTAAAATGAGACAGGGTCTTGAAGGCCCTCCATCTGGTTCCCTCAGAATCCATGTGCACAGTGCCTTGGTTCATCCTCCCAAGACAGGTTCTAGAGAGCTGGTGGAGTGACTTGCAGCATCTAGAACAAAGCAGCCATGACTCTTCATGTCCTATTCTCCTTCCACTGGATGTTCTGCCTCTCTCCTGAGGGCAGGTGAAGCCACTACAAAGAAACCTTCCTTTCTCTTTAGAGTCACTTGACCTCAATGCTGAGAGGCCCTGAGGAATCAGCCACTGTAGGCACTATCCATACACACATCTGAACATACATGGCAATAAGTGGCAGTGACTACAGGCTACCAGGGTGCCAGTGGCCTTACTCAGTGAATCATCCCACCAGGCCTGCAGGCAAACAAGGAAGAGCAGGAAGGTACAGGAGCCAAGTACTGAAAAGAAAGAGTTGAGTTAAGTCTGTCATGCTAGCTGCAGTCCAATGACTATGCTGGGTATAAATGAAGATCCTAAGGCCTTGCTGCAAAAAGAAGTTTTGGCTGCTACCATAACAACCATCCCATGCCACCCACTCCCCTGAGGGCATATGAGCAGGAGGGGGCCAAGAAGAACAGTACTAGGTTCTGACTCTCTCACTGTCCCAGTATTACCTGTAAAGCCTGCCTCAGCATCCTTAAAACTTCCTTCCTGTGCAAGCAGAGGTCCTCTAGATTAGGCTGAAAAGCTGCCAGCCTCGCCCCATGTGAATATGAACATGTGAGTCTCACATAGTCATACTGGCCCTACAGCATCTGCCACCTGCCTCCTCCAGCAGGCAGCCTGGACCTGGAGAAAGTTGGTCAGTTGAGCATCGTGAGCAGCCACAAGTGAGCTATGACTGGCAGGGGCACCATTATCTCTCTCTAACTCACAGCCCGGGTTAAAGGAGGGTGGCAATAAGAAGGCTCATGGAGAAATCATAAAAATATCCATAAATTCTAATTCCTTCCCCACTTCTCAATATCTTAGGAATAGTTTCTTCATAGGTTCAAAGGGATAATCAAGGATGCTTTCCGGCAAGCTGAAAGTAAAGTATACCGGTTGAGTACATGGTAGAATATTTGAATGCAGAGATTATGGGCACCTATGTAAAAGATACTTATGTGCTTCATAGAGTGAGTTGGTTCATCATTAAGCACTGAACAACCAACCTCTTTGCACTCCACCACCAGTTCTTGTCATTTGAAATTCATCATATTCAGTCTCTATTCACCCAGCTAGAGGCAGAACTATACATCCACCGAACTACCTGCCACACTGACCTGATGGGTTGCAAAGGGATCAAGAGGCAGAAATCTCAAATCTAACACCTGAATCAAATAGCTATCTCCAATGCTGTTGTTTTTACAGCTAGAAGGGCTGCTGTTGTGGTAATTAATCTTGATTGTCATCTTGATTGGCTTGAGAAGAACCCATAAGATTAGCAAAACCTCTGGGTGTATCTGTGAGGGTGTTTCTAGAAAGGGTAACTAAGGGGGCTGGAGATGTAGCACAGCTGGTAGGGTGCTCAACTAGCATACACAAAGCCCTGGGGTCATTCCCAGCACCATATAAACCAGGAGTGGTGTAAACTAGTAACTAAAACTTGGGAAATCCAGGAAGGAATCAAAGGCATTCAAGGTCATCCTCAGCTATGAATGAGATTCCAGGCCAGTCTGGGATATATGAGGCCTTGTTTTGTATTAATGGAAGCAGACAAGAAGTAAGGAAAGATTAATGAAGAAGGGGTAAAAAACCCACATGAATGTAAGTGGTGCCATCTCATGGATTGGATGGAATTAAGAGTAGAAAAAAGGGGACCTGGCATTATGGTTCACACCTGTTATCTGTCCTCTCTCTCTCCTGCCCCTCCCCCATCCCACCATGCTTCATTTGGTCACACCCTCCTTACAATGATGGAGTGAAACTTTTGAAACCATGAGACAAAATAAAACCAACCTCTCAGAAGTTGTCTATATCAAGTATTCTATCCTCACAGAAGAATATTTGGTCTGGCACCTCTGAAATCTGTGGTCTGTGGTGCTGAGCATGGTAACAAGATACCACATCCGATCCAGACACTGCTGAGGTTCAAGCCCCACCCAACCTCATCCAGGCTGCAAGGCTGGCAGTTGGGGCTATAAAGGGAATACACCCAATGGTAAGGAGATGTCTTGGTTGCAAACACCTGGCCTATTCTGTTTACAAAGGGCAAAGTCCCTGTGGGAAAGGAGGGTTAGCGCCACCCAATCTTTAAGTGCCACCCTCCTCCTAAAAGGAAAACTGGTCAGAGAGACTGAGAAACAGAATGCGTTTTCAAAGCTCACACAGTTCAAAGTGGAGTCCAGCAGTATGAATTTCTCCATGTGTTCCTAAATCCTCCAGGTGAGTTAAGCCAGCATTCTGAGTATTTCAAGCCCCTTGGGCCCCATCCCTCTAGCCCTGCTAACTTCAGCCTCTAGGCTCTGAGATTTCCCATAGAATCTGGCCTGTGATGAATCCCAACAGGCAATATTGGGTGCAGAATGTAAGAGAAAGCCTGGAACTGGTTACATTCTCTTAGAGTTTCTCAAACTTCATGTGATGACTCACCACTGGGTGTGAAATCAAGAGAAGGGTCAAAGCTATATTTAGATGAAGGTATGGGGGGGGGCGGGACTTCCTGGAATACAGCAGGAAGCTACGGCAAGTAAAGGTAACACTTGTTACTGGAGCAAGATAAAAAGCATGGCTGCAGCTCACAAACATCCCCCTTAGGGGTCACGTTTCAAACTTCCTTGATGGCATTCTCACCTGTGTAACTTGCTCTCTGTCCTCAGCAGATTGGGATGGTAAGCTCCTTAGGGGTTAAGACTGACATCTCTAGGTCCCAACCCGGACCCCAGACCCTGCCACCAAACTGGGCTCAGACCATGAACGCAGGTGACAGCTGGGGAAGCATCTACCAAAGAGACAATCAAGGTGGAAGAGGGGACCCACTGTGGACTGGCTGGTCAGGCAGATCCAAATCAGTCCCTCTGCTTAGCAGATGAGGAAACTGTTTACAGGGGGAGACAGGAGCTAGGACTGAGACCTGTGTCCTGCATGCCAAGAAACATACATACATATATGTGGCAGAGACAACACAGCATCCTGTCCTGCCTGTCTCTGGATTTACCAGTCCCCTGAAGGAAAGAGGAGAGTGTGCGCCTGGGAGCACACACATGTCTTCCCTCTTTGTCCCACCCTATCCTCCTCCATCTCTTTTGAGGTTGATCACCGCTCCCCCCAGCTCAGCACTCCCTCCCCCCAAATACCAGCTAACTGGTTACCCAGGCAACTCAGCTGGGAAGCTGCCAGTTACCGTGGCAACCCAGCATGGCCACCAGGCTGCCTTGCATAGGAAGGTCAGGGGACCAACCAGGCTACTGAGCAGCTGCGATGTCGCTGGCAGGATTGGCCCAGGGCTGTGAGGCCTGCATGCCTGAGGGAATTAAGTTCCCGCTGTCTGGGACCTCTGTTTCCCAAGAAGCAGCCTCCTCCAGTGAGGAGCATGAACCACGCGCTAAAGCCTCCCTGGTTCAGTCACCCAAGCCTGATCAAGCCTGCTCCTGTCAGCCAACCTTTTTTGTTTTGTTTTGTTCTCTCTATTTAGTCCTGGTTGGTTCCCTGGAACTCACTATGTAGACTACTCACTGCGAGCCAACCAAATTACGTGTGTGTGTGTGTGTGTGTGTGTGTGTGTGTGTGTGTGTGTGTGTGTGTGTATCTGTCTGTGTGTGTGTGTGTGTCTGTGTGTATGTATGCATGCACACATATACAGTGCTAGAAGACAACTTGCAGGAGTCGGTTCTCTCCTCCCACCACGTAGGTCCCAGGTATGGAACTGAGGTTCTTAAGTTGAAAGCAAACTCTTTCACTCGCTGAGTCATCCCACCAGCCACCCTCAACCTGTTTTAGAGTTATTGTCAACTCTCATTAGAAACAGTCTCTCAGACTGAGTAGCCACTGGCTGCTGTTTCGCAGCCTAACTCAGGATCTCTCATCCTTCTCCCACTCTTAGAACATCCAGGAGTCAATAATATACATGCAATCTGTGTGTCTCTACATGCACAGGCTGTCTCTCCATGAAACATGGCAGTGATATAGACACACTAATCCTTCTATTTTTATCATGCCGGTCATGCTCCAGCTGCCTTGTGTAAAGTCTTGTTTCTTTTCTGGCTTTTGAGACAGGGTTTCTCTGTGTAACAGCCCTAGCTGTCCTGGAACTCACTTTATAGACCAGGCTGACCTCGAACTCACAGAGATCCTCCTGTCTCTGCCTACCAAGTGCTGGGATTAAAGGCGTGCACCACCACCGCTTGTCCGGCAAAGTTCCTTGATTGATCCATACAAGCATGCAGTCTCACTTTGCTGATAGAAAACTTAGAAAAGTCAAGGAACTTGTTGAAGGTCACAAGATGACCCGCACCTCTGTCTGGGAAAATCTTTTCCTGTCAGGATTACCTAACACAGTGGTTCTCAACCCTTCTAAGGCTGTGACCCTTTAAAACAGTTCCTCACGCTGTGGTGACCCCCAACCATAAAGTTATTTCATTGCTACTACTTCATAACTACAATTTTGCTACTATTATGAATCATAATGTAAATATCTGATATACAGATGTCTGACATTTGACCTCTATGAGGGTCACTACTCACATGCTGAGAACCGCTGACCTAACAGGAAAGTCTGGGCTGTGCTATAGAATATATCTATTTTATTCAGAACAGTCATTTGCCCACCTGCTTGCTCCCTTATTAGATTGTGAATCATAAGAATTTTGTTTTTTGAGACAGGGTTTCTCTGTATTGCTTTGGAGGTTGTCCTGGAACTCGCTCTGTAGACCAGGCTGGCTTCGAACTCACAAAGATCCGCCTGCCTCCTGAGTGCTGGGATTAAGGACCCTGACTTGGAAAGAAACATCTTTGCAACCTAGGCCCCTGTAGGACATAGTGGATAACTCCCATCTTAGAGAAGGTCAGAGGATTGGGACTAAGAGGGAACCTGCACTCTATGCCTCACTTGTAATTAATTCTAGCAAGTCTCTGAGCACTGCACTGTGCTCCTATCCATAAGCCACCAAAACAGCTTTTGTGTCCCACTACTCTCCTTTCAGATCTGCAGTGAGGTAGCCCCAGGTTCAGGTGAGGCACACAGGCTGACTGCAGTCTTCAGATACCCACTGATGTTCATGGCGATCCAGAAAACAAACAAAATCAAGAAAATGACCTGAACCCCAGAGCCGTTAACTTAACAGGCTAATTGCAAGCACTTGACTAATTAGAAGCAATTTGACATTTGCAATTAAAGACACATGATCTTCTCAGGTAATGAGTCAGACTGGGTGGACAGTGACTTCAATGCTAAAGCAAGGCTTCATCGTCATCAAGTACTCCAAGCCAGCTCCCTGAAGAGCAGAGTTCCTGCCAGTCCCAGGAAGGCACAAACAAAACCAGAGAAGCAGAGCAGCCCTGAAGCCTAGTACCAAATGTTTATCCTACAAGCACAGGTGTCTCCACACTGCCTGAATCCACACAATAAGGACCAGAGTCTACAGGTCTACAGAGACAGACAGGTACCTCAATACAAACTGTCCCACCGTACCCCCAACAGCACACCTGTCTGGCTTTTGAGTGATTGCAAAAAAAAAAAAAAAAAAAAAAAAAACCTAGATCTTACTACTCATCAGAGGAGTTGAAACAGTGAAGAAAAACAAATTAACACCATAAAAAATGTTATAATTTATCCACTGGTAGTCATGCCACAAAATTCTTTGTGTGTTTGGAGGGTGTGTGTGTTAACACATTCATGTTTGTGTATACATGCGTGGAGGCCAAAGTTGGGTATTTAACTTTACTGCTCTCCACCTAACTTTTTGAGATAGGGTCTCTCACTGAATCTGGAGCTCATGCACTTGGTGAGACTTGCTGGCCAGCAAGCCCCAAGGATCCTCTTTCTCTCCAGCCCTGATTGCAGCCATACTGATGAGCCCTTAGGCTTTGCACAGCAAACACTTTACTGAGTGAGCCATCTCCATTGCCCTGCAAAATGTATTCTTTTAAGAAAATTATTTAATTTTTAAAATCGTCAGGGGTGGGGTTCTGAGTTTGTACATGTGAATGCAGGGGCTTTTGGAGGCCAGAGGTGTCAAATCCACCTGGAGCTGGAGTCACAGGTGGCTGTAAACACCTGAAGTCGGGTGCTGGGAACTGAGCCCCAGTCCTCTGAAAGAGCAGTGCATGCTCTTAACCACTGAGCCACCTCTTCAGCCCTATGAATCTCATCTTGTTATTGTTGTTTGTTTTTTGTTTTGTTGAGACATGGTTTCTCTGTAGCCCTGGCTGTCCTGGAACTCAATCTATAACCAGGCTGGGCTCAAATTTGGAGATCCACCTGCCTCTGCCTCCCATGTACTGGGATTAGGACAAGCACCACCACAGCCCACCTACAAAATACATTCTTACACATAACTACTAGGAATTTAACTCTTTTGAATATGGAATTTGGTAAACTTTATCCAAATATTTTAAACATGCAGCAATTTTATTTTCAGAAATGTAATCCAAGGGGGAAATGTTGATATGGGTAATGCTTGGAATATGTGTATTTCATTGTATAATTGTTTATAAAAGATGAAAATTTTGAAATAGCTACTTTAACATAAAGGTAGAAAATTGGAACAAATATGTAATGAAATACTAGGAAACTAAAATTATAAAATAAATAAATAAATGAAAATGCTTATATGGCCATAATATACAACTGGTTAAAAATTTGAGTAGTTCAGGCATATTAGAACATACTTTTAATCCCAGCATTGGATGTCTGAGTTTGAGAACAGCCTGGTTTATATAGCAAGTTCCAGGCCAGCCAGGCCTACAGTGAGACCCTGTCACAAAACAAAAACCAAACAAACAAAAAAAATGTTTTATGGCATATATATGTTGTCATAACAAATCTACTCATGTGTTTGTGACTGAATTCTAAAATGATACATCAACCAAAATGTTTGAATTAGATACTAAATCTCTTTTCATGCTTCTGTGTTTAATAACTATTTTACTACAAAGTAGAATTTTTGAAGTATAGACCATCATATCAATTCTGTGCCTTGAAGTTTATCCTACAGAAAAAAAAAAAATCCTACATGCCAAGGGAACATGGGAGGACCCTTATAAACAAACGAAAAAAAATGTACATATTGTGTTTATTTGCAAAAGGAAAATAAAGCTGACAGCCTAAAATGTTCAAAAATGGCTATGTAAAATACACTGCACCCACATGCAGACTATAAACAGCGTTTTCAAAAGCAACACATTTTTTTAATCCCGTATGAAAGAGAAGCCTGCGTGTTTTGTGAACCTCGAAGCACCAGAACCAAAGGGTGGAATTCAGGGTCTGACTCAGACAAGGGAATGTTCCCACCATACTGGAAGCTAAGGAGTGAGGAGTCTGGGTCCCTGGGATTTCCCCAGGCTGTCCGAGGGCTCAGAGGGGCTTGGAGACAGGCAAGTAGAGACAGGTTCTGAGAGAGTCTAAGGAACACCAGTGGCGGGATGCACACCCAGCAAGAGTCTACCTGAAGTGGTAGGTCCTGCTGGACGCATTCATAACTTCCCTTACTCCCAGAAGTTGTTTGGTTCTGAGAACACTTTAACTAGAGAAACATTCATGCCAGCCCAGCCAGCTATGTCAGCCTCCTGCTTGGGCCTTGTCCAGCAGGCCAAGCTCTCACTAGCCCGGCCACCTTCCTCCTGCCCTGCACCATCAAATGGACTGCTGGGCTAAGGCAGCGAGGAAACAGGAGCATTAACCACAGCCTGACCAGCTCCCAACCCTGTCTGGGGTGCTGCAGTCCAGGTCAGTCCTAGGAGCTGAGCGCGCCTCTGTGGAGCCCACCCTTGGGCGTCGCTGGGCCGAGATGAGGGGGGTTGTGACGGCAGCTCTCCTAGGGCAGGCGCCGGGCTCCTCGATTTCCTCAGTAATTACTTCATTTGCACCGAGCAGGAAGAATCCAACTCAATCATCCAGGCAGACACACTAAATGTAATTATCTATGTAATGCGTCCTGCACCATAGCCTTCCTGTGAAAAAAGGAAAAGCAGCCGAATCGGGGGGGGGGGGGAGGCCCCTTTGTCTCCAGCCCACGCAGCACGCCACCAGGATTAATTACACACGGTGCTAACACGTTTATCACCTCGCCGCCCGATGGGGAAACCAAGGGCTTTTAATAATTCATATCTGCGGCCCAGCACTCTGCGCGGCTGTGTGGAGACGCAAAACCCTGATCCTTTCTGCAAGGAAAGCTCGGCGTTTGTGCAGGTGCCGGGGCTGCTCTTGCCACTGATCTGGGAGCACTGCCTCCCTGTCCCTCCGGTCGCCGGCCGAGACTCTGTGACAGGGGCCCACCCCTCTCCGAGGGCAGGATGGACTCGGCTCTTGCCCAGGCTAAAACGCAGCTCCCCAGGGGTGGAGGCTGCAGCTGGACAGTTGCAGACGGGGAACCCTCCCTACTTCCACAGGGCTCGGAGGCCCGGCATTGGGGACCAAGACGGCACCTGCAGTGCCCTGCAGCCATCTGGACAGGGGCTCCAGCAGAGGCGTGCCAGCCAGGGCTCCGCCCACGCATGCTGTAAGACCCGTGCCTGAGTGCGCCACTGGAAGATGCCAGATGGAGAGCGAGAGGTCTAGAGGGACTTGGAAAGAGCTGCCCAGTCCTGAAGGCCACCACCTCTTCAGACACTTACTGGGACACTTCTCTGCCCCCCCTTTCCTCCTCCCACTGTGCCCTAGCCCACCTCTCCCTGCATCCAGAACCTACCACCTCTCACTCTCCCTGCCAGACTGGCCTGCAGTCTCAAAGGGCATCTCCCAGTAGCCGCTTCTCCCTCCTCCTTTTTCCCCTTTCCTCGCCCCTCCCCCTCCCTTGCCCATCGCTGGCCACTTTATCCCCAGACTCCTCACACAATAGCCCAGTCCCAGGGCTCTAAACAGCAGCAGCTCGCTTTTCCATTACCAACACTGCATATTCCTTCACTCTGCATCACCCCCTGCCCACGTACCCTTCAGCGGCTTCCTCAGACGCCCCCTAAGAAACCAAGAGCTTCTGACCCCTCCCACTAAGGAGAGCCTCCACCGACCTGAACCTGACCCCTGAACTCTTCCATCTCTCCTTCCTATAAGATTAGAGGTAGGGTGGGGCTGGACCTTGGAGGTTGGCAGCCCCAACGCTGCCCTCTCCCAGGGACTCAACTCAAATGTAATCAATTGAGACGGTGTCGGCCCTTCTTGGAAATTCTGAAGGGGCTGAGGTCACAGATAGGCTATAATTAGCATTCTCAGCATCCATGATCCCCAAGTAAGGCTGCCAAGGCTAAGGATGAAGAAGGCAGTTCACTGCAGTGCACGCAACCCTGGCCTGTGCGGCCAACATCGGCTGCCAGCCCTGCCCCAGCCCAGCCTTCTTCCTCCCACCTCCTAGATCTGATGCATCTAAACGGACTCACCGGCTGGGCCTCGGAGGTGTGATCCCGCGCTGAGAGCGCTAAGTGCGATTCCGGAGGCACCCCTCCCCCAGTTCGGGCCAGCTGGGGTCGTCCTCCCCCGCCCCTGGGGACCCCTTCGTCAGAGCGGGGCACTGGATCTAATCTGATCTAATCAGTCATCCTTCCCGCTGGCAGATCCCTGGCTCCGGGGAGAGGATGCTGTTGTGGTTACTGCAGGATCCAGCACCTTTCCCAGGCAGAAGCAGCTGGGCATGCTCCATCGGCTCCCGTGGGGATTTCAGGACCACGTGACTCTCCCTCCCCAAGCTGTCACTTAGGATCAGGAGTAAATAGTCCCCGGAAAGGTTTAACTCCATCCACACCAGTGACAAGCTGCTAACCACCCTTCCAACCCTCCCCACAGAAAAGAAGGGGTTGGTGGGCGCAGCCTTCCTGGCCTCCCACAGCCGGGGCAAGGCTGCCCCCCAGAGGGCATCTGGACCTGCTTATGTGTAAGCAGCATTTTCAGATTCTAACCACGGGAGACTGCAGAAAGCTAGATATTTTTGCCCGTGGGTTTGGCACTATGGTGGGACTTCATGTACCCAGCCTGCCTAGGGGTGGCTTTTCAGCTCCAAGATGGTCCCCATACAGAGGGACCATCTCCAGGTATTAGGAGAACTTTGCTGGAATCCTAATACTTCCATATCCCCAACACAATGCATTTAAAGAAAGAAAATTAAGAGAGAGCTGGGACCCGTTTATAAAACACCAAGATCTCCTAGTCTTCAATCCAGACTGGTCTCTGGTGACCTTGGATGAGGATGCTAGCCCCGCCCCAACACCTGTGTTCTGCACAAAGATGGACAGAGGCAGGAAGCTTTAAACAATAAGGCTATAGGCCCATTTCCACTATAAACAGTCAGTGGCATCCCCATCTCTGCCCTCTCCTATGCCTCAGTTTCCTTCCTTTCACGTCTCTCTGGAAAAGCTGATTCTCTATGACAATGGACAAGTGCAATGGGAGCCTTGCTCATA
Source organism: Cricetulus griseus (assembly GCF_003668045.3). Taxonomy (NCBI): domain Eukaryota; kingdom Metazoa; phylum Chordata; class Mammalia; order Rodentia; family Cricetidae; genus Cricetulus; species Cricetulus griseus. Next base: position 55,988,799 of record NC_048598.1, read on the forward strand.
ACCAGAATCAGAAATGCCCTTAACTTCCAGGGTTCACATCTCGGCTGTACCTTGGACCCAAAGCTGAAGACCATTCTACTGAGGTCACTTCTTTTTTGTTTTGTTTTGTTTTCATGACTGGGTTTCTCTGTGTATGTTTGGCTGTCCTGTAACTACCTCTGTAGACCAGGCTGGCCTCAAACTCACAGAGATCTACCTGCCTCTGCGTCCTGAGTCCTGGGATTAAAGGCATGCACCACCACACCTAGCCCCTGGGGTCACTTCTGAACATAGAAATATTCCAAGAAGCAGGGATTAAATGGAGAGTCCCTGTAAAGCACTGCCCACATGATAATTTTATCATTATTTGCTAATGGACTGTCTTGATTGAAAAATAAAAAGCAGCCTGGGCTGAGGATGTTGGCTCAGTTGGTTGAGTGCTTGTCCAGGACACATGGACAAGCCCTGGGTTCCAAGGGAGTACCCCATAAGATGTGGTATAGGCAAGAAAATCAGAAGCTTCAAGCTATCCTTGACTACTTAATGAGTTCAAGGCCAGCCTGGGCTACATGAAACCTTGTCTCAAAAGAAAAAAAAAACAAATAAAGCAGAAAAGTAACTTCTCCCCACTCAAACCTGAATGAGTCTCACCACAGTATATGAGCATCCCCATGTAAGCATCCCCGTGTTAAGCATCATTCTTGCCACCTGAAGTACTTTTCTTAAGAAAAGAATCTGTTTTAGAAGGCACAGAGAACGCCTCCTTCCCAGCACCCAGGAAGAGATAGATTAGGGGAGTGGAGATATAGGGGAGATTTCATGGGGTAAAGTCAGGAGACTGGGGAGGTACCCAAGAGACAATCCTCATCCCTACCCGGAGCAAGTCAGCACACAGCACCCTAGGGTTCCCCTCTCCTCCCCTCAGCTAGAGGAGTTGCCAGGCTGGTCCTCAATGACTCAGGAAAAGCCTCTTAGCTAAAGGGGCAGGGAAGTTGTGAGTAAGGGCCCAGTGCCAGGCCCAGCTCACCTACCCAGCTCTCCAGGACTTGGCAAGGATGCCTGGTACAGGTGGGGCTGAGTTGGCTTCTAGGCAGCCAGAAATAAGGGTCTCTTAGGGGGTCTCAGGCCTTGAGAAATTGATGGAACAAAGCAGAGTTGAGAAAGAGAGATTCCGGTATGCAAGAGGGGAATGGAAGTGGACAAGGACCCCAGCCCACATGCAGCAAAATCCTCAGGCAACTGGAGAGGGCAGCCAACAGACAGGCCTGCTGGGCGGGTTTCCTCTTTGGCAGACAGAGGGCCAGAGCTCCAGACAAAGCTCTGGTTCACCTAGAAGCCTGAGCCAGATGGGTGGCTGCTTCTAGGGGACACAGAGGCTCCAGGGGGTATGAGAAGCCAAATGGATGACTGTGCTGGGCATGGTGCCTTCTGCTGGGGAGCAAAATGGGAGATGTACAAGGGCTTATGGGGCTGGCAGGATGGAGGAGGTAGAGCTGAGAAAGCAAGGATTCTTTGCCAAGTCTAAATCTTTTCTCTGTTAGCCCAGCCGAGAAGCAAACTGCTCCCTGGGAAAGGCTGAGGAGGAGGCCTGAGGGAGGAGGATCCCCCCCAAAAAAGTGCCTCTGTGGTCCTGCCTTTCTGCTGCAGGTCCAAGCTCACCTCACTCACTTTTTACAGCCCTTCAAAGATCATCCCCATATGGTCCTGGTGGTCACTAAACTGATGGACTAACTGACCCTCAGTGCCCACCTTTCACCCAGAGACCTTGCCCACCCTGGCCTCCTTCACCCAGACCACACCACCTGAGAATTGGGGAGGAGGCCTGATGGTGAGGATGTCCAACAGACAACTCAGGCTCCAGACTAATGCAGTGCCAGACTAATGCAGTGCCTTTGCATTGGGCACTTGTCTGCTGGGCATCAGTTTTCCTCATCTGTAAATGAGGTTTGTCTGCACCTTGCCTTCTCTGCTTAGGACCACTATACCAGAATTGCTGTCCTGTGGCTTCTCTCTTCCATCCTGTCCAAAGGACTGCAGAACAGTTCTTGGTGGCTCCACCTTGGAGCCTAGAGTGTCTCCTCTGGGGACCCACAGGCTGAGGGTCTGCTGGATGAATGATGACCTGCACAGCCTCTAGGAAACTACACAGGCTTCATCATTCAGCTCTTGAACACCTGTGGCCAGAGCTCTGACTTCTGCATGTCTGCCTCCCATCAATCCCTGGAATGACACGAGCAGCTCCTGTATGTACCAGAGGTCCAAATAGGTGTCCAATTGCCCACTTGGCGCCTTCCTGCAGGAAGTATTCAGACCAGAAGAGGAAGGAGTGCTAGGGCTGGGTGGGGCTCCCTGGGTGGAGAAGCAGGAGCGGCAAAGGTTATCGGGGTGTGGTTCTGTAGGCCACCTCTCTGCCATGGCTCCTGCCCTGACAACTCTGGAGGGAGAGGCACTCTTGAAGACAGAAGACAGAAGACAGAAGAAGCCTACTGCTAGTGAAGGAAGCAGGAGACGGGGGGGCCAAACTTTCTATTGGCTAGGGATTGCTTTTACACAGTTGGTTCAGAGGTCCACCAGACCCACAGTGACAGTGAGGGAAGGTCAAGACACCCTCAAGATCCTGGCAAGTGATACAATGGGTCACCACCCAACAAATCCTTTTGAAGGCCTGGTCTGTGGACCACGTGTGCTCTGCTACCCTCCTGTGGATTAGTGTGGTAGTGCACGCAGGCCCACAATGAGCTCTAGCCACCCTATTAGCTTTTTCTCTTCTCACGTCCCCTCCATACTTGGCAAATGACAACACCACAGCACACTGGAGCAATACATCAGTAGCAGGTACCATGAGTCCTACCTCCCAAATACCTTAAAGGGATGGGCTTAATCATACTTGTTAAAAACCCAGCCCAGAGAACATTAGTATTTGCTACTTGAAATGCCACTCCCCATGCTAGAAGAAACATCTCACCAAATTGTCTGAACATCTGGCTTTTCTTAAACTTCTTCTTGAGATCCATGTGTATAGTCTTCATAGTTTCTACTTCACCCCCAACCAAACGTCAGAAGCCACGGTGAGAACTGATTGTGCATAGAAAATAAGATGTCCGGGTGTGCTCATTGGGTGAGGGGCATGAAGCCCCAGGCACTAAGAGTGCTGGGGGCAGCTGAGCATCATGGTTAGCACACAGCAGTGAAACCACCCCAGCATCTCTTCCCAGGATAGTTCTTGTGAACTTCTAGAAAGCTCAGTTTTCCTATTATTTGCTAAAACAGAGATGGCACACCCTTCCTTACCAAAGGATTAAAGGAGATAATGTAGTAAAGCCCTGAGCTCTGAGAGTGCCTACTACTATCACAGGCTGTGGACTTTTCATTATAATACACTATAAGATAATATCGTCTCGCCGGGCGTTGGTGGTGCACACCTTTAATCCCAGCACTCGGGAGGCAGAGACAGAGGCAGGCAGATCTCTGTGAGTTGGAGGCCAGCCTGGTATACAGAACGAGTGCCAGGATAGGCTCCAAAGCTACACAGAGAAACCCTGTCTCGAAAAAAAAAAAAGAAAAAAAAGATAGGGCTGGAGAGATGGCTCAGAGGTTAAGAGCACTGACTGCTCTTCCAGAGGTCCTGAGTTCAATTCCCAGAAACCACATGGTGGCTCACAACCATCCGTTATGAGATCTGGTCCCTTCTTCTGGTGTGCAGATATACATGGAAGCAGAATGTTATATACATAATAAAATCTTTAAAAAAAAAAAAAAAGATAGTATTGTCTCTCCAAGCTCCATAGGCATCTCTGCATCACCCCTGCCCCTTGAGGAGTCTCATGGTTCTTAAGGTGGTTCCAGAACAGCAGATCCTCATCAGCTGGAAGCCTGTTCAACTTGAGAAGTCAAGTTGAGTGAGGAACTCCGGGGAAGGCCAGCGATCTGGATTTTAAAGATTCTGCAGTGACTTGGGTGCACGCCAGGGATGGAGAATTGCTGATGGCAGAAAACTGGCATGTGTGGAGATAAACAACTGTGTGCACATGGGCTTCCCCGCAGGGGAGAGAACATGGGAGGGACAAGGAGACTGGTCCTCACATAGACGAATATCAGGAGGGAACCCCAGAGACTTGGTATGGCTGGAGGAGAGTGACTAGGAAGCAGGGCTGAGAGGGACAGAGCTGAACCTGGTCAGGAAGCCCTGTACAGGTGGGAAAGTGGAATCTAGGCCTTACCCTGTAAGCAACGGAAATGTGGAAGGCTTTTAGTGGGGAATGACATGAGCACCTTATATTGGGGGAGGAGGGACTCTTGCAGCATTCTGACCTTGAACAACAAGATCAGTGGAGAAGCCACTAAAAAGGTCTAGGTAGGGATGAACTCAGGCTGTGGTCTCAGGGATGCTGGGAACTAGGCAGCTTATGAGACAGGAGGAGTGATGGACCTGTGGGGAGGACGGGGAAGGGAAGGTGAGGCTCTCTGCTGTGGTGGTCTGCCTGTAAGAGGGATGCAAAAAAAGCAATTCATGCCAGCACATACTGAATGGAGGGGCTCTGGAGGAAGTTACAGAGTGGAATCTGCAGCAGTAATTAATTGTGTTCTTATTTACATCCCATTTTTTTCCATCTACCCACCTCTTTCAGTAAATACTGGGTTCCCATAGTGTAGTGGAAAGATACTACGGCAATGGAAAAGAAAATGAGCAGACACTTTCCTCAAAGATTACTCAGCAATAGAATACTACCAAAAGGTAAACAAACTGACACAGGGTTTGGTGGTGCTGTGCCTGGCATGGACCCAGGCCCCAGGACCACAAAAGAACCAGCTGACAAGTGGGAGACAGATGCCTGGGTATAGGAGGAAGAGAACCTGCTCCAGGCATGGGAACAGCACAGGAGAAGGTCCTGCAGTGGTTTGGGTTTGGTGTGAGGAAGGGCTCAAAATGGTCACAGAGGTGGGCAGGTCACCCCATCTTAGGTGGTAAATTTTTTTTAGATTTCTTTTTACTTAAATTATGTGTCTGTGTGTGGGTATGGGCACATGAGTGAGTGCAGGTCCCACGGAAGTCCCCTGGAGCTGGAGTTACAGGGTTGTGAGCCGCCTGATGTGGGTGCTAGGAATTAGTCCTGGGACCTCTGGAAGAGCAGTGTATGCTCTTACTGCTGAACCATCCCTCCAGCCCCTAGGTGGTAAATCTGAAGGATGGATGAGATGAAACAACATGAGTAAACAAACCCAGCAACTGAATACTTACCAAAAAATATCAAGATGATGTTGGTAAGAATGAGAAATGCAGAAAGTGTTTACGTGAAGGACTGGTGTGCCCTTCAGAGGGTTTAGCTGTGGAGCTATGTGACGACAGAGCAGTTTCCAAATAGGTCACATGCAAAAAGGCCTTTTTTTTTTCCTTAAAAAATACTGTTTGGGCTGGAGAGATGGCTCAGAGGTTAAGAGCACTGACTGCTCTTCCAGAGGTCCTGAGTTCAATTCCCAGCAACCACATGGTGGCTCACAACCATCCATTTGAGATCTGGTGCCCTCTTCTGGTGTGCAGATATACATGAAAGCAGATGTTGTATACATAATAAATAAATAAAATCTTAAAGAAAAACAAAGAAATTTTAAAAAATAAAAGTAAAAAATACTGTTAACACTGTAGGGCAGGATGGGGGCACACCTTTAAACCCATATTTGGAAGGCCTGTGGGACTCTGTGTGGTCAAGGCCAGCCTAACCTACATAGCAAGTTCCAGACCACTCAGGGCTAAATGATGAGATCTTGTCTCAAAAAAGGGGTGCAGGGGTGGGGGAGAGATGGCTCAGCAGTTAGGAGCACTGACTGATCTTCCACAGGACCCAGGTTTGATTCCCAGCACCCAAATGGTGGCTCACAGCCTTCTGTAACTCCAGTACTGGGAGACTTATCCTGTCCTGGGAGATGTGGCCTCTGGTAGCATTGCACACATGTGGTACACAGACAGATACACAGGCAAGCAAAACAGCGATACACATCAAGTAAATAAATAACACATATCTGGCTAATAATCAAGCTGATGTCATGCTGGCTGGTTCTGAGGCAGGGACTAAAAAAAAAGATAACACCTAATTGTCCTTAGGGGTGAACTTTTTTAATTGTTTATTATTATTATTATTATTATTATTATTATTATTATTAGGAGGACGAGGAGGAGGAGAAGGAGGAGGAGGAGGAGGAGTACTGGACCTCACAAATGCTAAACAAGTGTCCACATTTAGCTATATCTCCAACATGTTTTCACTTAGGTCTCCCTAAGTTACTCAGGCTGGCCTAGAACTCAGCATGTAGTCTAGGTGGCCCTTTAATTTGGGACCTGACTGTCTGTCTCCCGAGTAGCCAGGATTACAGGCCAGCATCAGTAGGCCCTGATAGGGATGAGGATTTCAAAGGAGGCCTTCCTCTCTAGAAGGCACCTTCCTCTCTATCTGTGGCAGAGATAGTAAGTACCCCAGCGCCAGGGCAGTGGGCATCAGGACTCTTCGGTGGCTATGGAATATAGGGGTGGTTCGGCAAGACGCCCACAGGCTTGGGCACAGAGAGTTTCACTTCTGGCAGGAAGTTAGAACTGAGATTTCTGGGAGATGGAGAGAGACAGACACAGACAGAATTCCAGAAGAAGGAAATGAGTCCAAGTATATGGCTGTGAACCTCCAAAACCAGAGTCACATCCTCTGCCTGCCTGCTTCTAGCCAGGCAGCTTTCCAAGGCCTCCTCTTAGCCACCCGGAATCAAGACTCATTGCTCACATGACCTGGCCAATCCCTTTGAAGAAAGAGAACACCCTACATCTCAAGGGCCACGTGGCTCCCATCCAAGAGAACAAGAGCAGCTGGGCCTAGCTTGCCATTGCTAGCCTGTTTCCCCGCCAAGAACTGGCTCCCTAACATTCCACACCCCACTCTGCATCCCAATATGGCGTCTCTTTCTCCTCAATGCTTGCCTGGTACAACATCTATGACAGCCTCTTCCACACATGGATGAGCCATTGTTCTGAGGTCCAGCCCAGCCCAGCACTCCATGGACCCTACCCCAGAAACCTTTCTGTGACTGACACTATTAGTAGTCACACTTAGGCCAAATGACACATGTGTTATCTATTTGGTGCTTCTCAGTGTCTCTGGGCCACCCTTAGACCCCGTGGCTGTACCTAAGGTGATATACCAGATCCTTTAGCCACTTCCCCTCCCTAGGAGGCATCTGTGACTAGGACAAAAACCAGACCAAAGGTGAGGTGAAAAAGGAAATGATCTACTCACTTGATGAAGTATACAGCTCCTTCTGGGGTTGAATCCGTCTCCCAGCCCTTAGGCAAACCTTCAAGGAAGCAAAATCACAAATTGAGAAGTCCTGGAAGCAGGTACTCTTCTCTCCTCTACCTGGGGCCTGGAATGGCAGGAAAACTCCAGGGGAAGTTACAGTGTCCAAGCAGCCACTGGAGCTTTTGCAATTTTTTGCCCATTATTTCTAGTATCCGATGAGGATGAGAGATGAGGAGAGAGATGAATGGGTCCTCTGGCAACGAGCACATCAAAGAGCAAGGCAACAAAATGAACCACTGTTTGATGCTATTTCTCATTTACCCCACAAACCTCTTCTGAGCATCTACACTGGGCCAGGTCCAGAGCCAGACCCTGAGATACAGCAGGGAAGCCACAGATGCTTGTCCTGCAAGGTCCTCTGACCCTTCATCACAGAGGCCAAAGCTGGTGCCAAGGGTGGGTGGCTCACCCAGCACTCAAAGATCCTTAGCACTCAAGATCTAATTGGGACCCAAGTCTGTGAATCCTAGGCCAGTGTTAAGACTCCAAACTGCTGCTTTGCCACAAGGCACTGAGGACCTGGGAAACAGGTCCCAGAAAACAGAGACTGGCTTTTGAATTTCAATGGCATCTCTGGAAAAAAAAAAAATATCCACAGAGAAGCTCCAAGAGGTCAACAGCAGAATCTCAGAGTAGCAAGGGTTGATTTACTGAAGAAGTTGACCTAGGCAGGGAGGCACCATGGACACCGTATCCAGAAAGCCTGGTTAGGTCCTAACTCACCTGCTGTCTTAGGGTTACTACTGTTGCAATGAAACTCCATGGGCTAACTGGGCCTTGCCATTGCTAGCCTATTTCCTCCCAAGAACTTGCCCCCTAACATTCCACACCCCACTTCACATCTCATGCCCCATGAGAAGGAAAGGGTTTATTTGGCTTACACTTCCAAATCACTGTTCATCATCAAAGGAAGTAAGGGCAGGCATTCAGAGCAGGAACCTAGAAGCTGATACAGGAGCTGATTCAGAGGCCATGGAAAGGTATTGCTTACTGCCTTGCTCATTATGGCTTTCTTATAGGACCTTGGACCACCAGCCCAGGGATAGCACCACCCACAACGGGCTGAACACTCTGACATCAATCACAAATTAAGAAAATACCCTAAGGCTTGCCTACAGCCTGATCTTAATTGAGGCTTCCTCCTCTCCAATGACTCTAGCATGAGTCAGGCTGACATAAAACTAGCCAGCATACCTGCTCACTTCACCAAAATAGACATACTAGCCAGGTCCCACCTTCCCAGCACAGAGATTCCCCTATCCCACAGGAGAGAACTTAGAGAGAATCTATAGCATCCAGGTCTGGGGAAGATCACTCCTCCTACAGGGAGCAGGAGCCACCTGGCTGACATATTGGAAAACGGGAGTGGGTTCTTTTGGCACTCATTGCTTCTCCTTCGGTCAGTCCAAACATCTGCCTTGGGCAGGAGGCTACAAGACACAGCCACCCTCTGTTAGTCTGAGTCTCCCATCCTCTTACCACCTGCTTCGGGTTGCACACACACACAGAACAGGGCCTGAGTTTGGGAGAGTGGCTGGCCCAGCTTTGGCCCATCATTTTAGTCACTTGCATTTATGAAGATCCTGTGCTGCCATCAGTGCTGCTATGTCAGCAGAACAAGACAGTGGAGCTCAGCTCCGGGACCCCCTGGAATTGGCCCAGAGGAACACCATACCATCTCAGCAGCTACCACTCAGCGGAGTACCCTTCTCAGACATGTGTGATGCCTCCACTAGTGTATCTAATGTACAGTATGCAATGTACTGGTGTCAGATCAAGAGGGAAACTGAGGCCCAGACAGGTTAATCAACTCGCTTAAGGTCACACAGGAAGTCTCTGGGCTGGGATGTGAGTGCTGGTCTGCCACCTCCAAAGCCTACACTCTTGCCTCTGTGTGGCTCCATAAGTGCTACTTGTTCCCCTCTGTCCCCATGGGAGGACGCTCCCATTCAGAAGGGTGTGGGTTGGCAGCCTCCCCACGTAGAGGGATCCCCATTGGGTCAGAATCATAAATAATCCTGCCACTGTGATGTGCTGGGAAAGAGGCCAGGGTGGTTTCTGTCCTCTGCCTTTTCTAGCAACTTCCCTCCACACTGCCCTCTCTGCCTGGGCAACACCAAGGGCGCTTATGTTCCTGTCCAGGCGGAGTGCCCGCTCGGGCAGCTGCCCTCCCAGCAAGCTTCAGGGGCATCTTAACTCCTTCCCAGCCTTGGATAACCAGTCAGCTGCAACCAACATGGAAGAATTGTCGTCGTCCCCTCCCTCCTCCCGCCCCCGGCTCTTCAGAACCTTCTAAGTCCTACCTAGGGCAATGCTGCTTCAACGGGAACAGCTGAGGGCTTTCTCTAGCACAACCAGGCAGCAGAGGAAAGTGGCAACCACAACACCACCGCCCCCCACCCCACCACCTTTTGTGGTGCCAGCTTTTTTGCATGGCACTTACTACCACCTTGTAACATTCATAATCCTCTGGAATTTACACAGATGCAAGAAACCAAGACCCAGAGGAGCCAAGCAACTAATGAATGGCAAGGAGAGCTGCCACCAGAATCTGGTCTCTGCCCCTGTGAATGTGAGTTTCACCATGACCCCACTTCACTTACTAGCCAGGTGGCCTTGAGCCAAGTACTTCCTCTCTGTCCCTCATTTTCCCTCCTAAAATGCAAGAGTTGAACTCCATGGTCCCTTCAGCTCTGAGTCAGCCCAGATCTAAATGAAGTAGGCTCTGGGCAAGTCAACACCTTAACCAGGAAGGCGCAGCAGAGCTAGTCGTGCTCTGTGAATGACCAAGGCTGGTGTCTGGCCAGGTACAGGCTGGAAAGGGCCAGGAGACTTTCCCACAATACTGCCCATGCCCCTCTCCCTCCTGGCCTCTCACCCTAGAGGAAGGCCTTTCTTTCCCTTGCAGCCTTCCAGGCCTTCTCATTCCCAGGATCTTTTCCCCTGTAACCCCAACTGAAATATTTCTCTGGCTGTTTCTTGTGTGCTGTTGGCCTGTACACATCCCACCTTCCCCATTAGCCTGCCAGATCTAAGAGGGCAAGAAGGAGACCAGCCTTGGCCTCTTTTTCCCCAGCTAAAGAAGTTCCACCAAGGGTTATTTGCATTTAAACTGATTACAATTACTTCCAGTCCACTGTAGACTAACCACATTCCCATTGCTCGCTAGCACACATGCTAAGGGCAGCTGCATTAAGGAGCTCAGGTGGAAAACAGTCCAATTTAGTTTGCAGTACAGGGGCTGGCGTCTGCCCAGTCCAGGAGCTGCAGGAGAGAGGCAACCTTTAGGTTGCTCTGTCCTCGATCTAAGATCTGTGCCTGATACTAACAGTAGAAATGTACCACTTAGAGATGCTCTGCACTACTCCCCAGGGGCCGCCCAGAGGCTAGAATGAGTCTACCCATGGCAAAGGAGAAGTTAAAACAGGCCTAGGGCCAAGGGTTCCTGTCACCATCTCAGACTATTGTCTCCTCATTAATTGCAAAGGTTACAACTGCAGGTGACTCCTTACCTGGGCTGGAGGAGTATCCACTCTGGATGGCTGAGTTCGTACCAGGGTGCACCCAGCTGGTTGACTTCTCCTCATCACTATGAAAGAAGCAATAAGGAAGGGTCAGGTTCACAGAAGGCTTCCGGGAGCAGAGCTCTCACCTCCTGAGATGGCCACGCCCACCCTGCTATGTCGTGCATTTGTTTGTGTCTGCAAAGCCAGCCTTGAAGCTTCAGAGGTGAGCAACATCTAATCCCTGGCTTTGAAGAATCCACTAGTCCAGCAGGAACACAGACACAAGTAGACACACTATGACGAAGACACACCGTGACACAGGCACACTGTGACACAGACACACTGTCACAGACAATGTGACACAGACACACTGTGACACAGACACACTGTGACACAGGCACACTGTGACACAGGCACACTGTGACACAGGCACACTGTGACACAGACACACTGTCACAGACAATGTGACACAGACACACTGTGACACAGACACACTGTGACACAGGCACACTGTGACACAGACACACTGTGACACAGGCACACTGTGACACAGGCACACTGTGACACAGGCACACTGTGACACAGACACACTGTCACAGACAATGTGACACAGACACACTGTGACACAGACACACTGTGACACAGGCACACTGTGACACAGACACACTGTGACACAGACACACTGTGACACAGACAATGTGACACAGGCACACTGTGACACAGACACACTGTGACACAGACACACTGTGACACAGGCACACTGTCACAGACAATGTGACACAGACACACTGTGACACAGACACACTGTGACACAGGCACACTGTGACACAGACACACTGTCACAGACAATGTGACACAGACACACTGTCACAGACAATGTGACACAGACACACTGTGACACAGACACACTGTGACACAGGCACACTGTGACACAGGCACACTGTGACACAGACACACTGTGACACAGACACACTGTGACACAGACAATGTGACACAGGCACACTGTGACACAGACACACTGTGACACAGACACACTGTGACACAGGCACACTGTCACAGACAATGTGACACAGACACACTGTGACACAGACACACTGTGACACAGGCACACTGTGACACAGACACACTGTCACAGACAATGTGACACAGACACACTGTCACAGACAATGTGACACAGACACACTGTGACACAGACACACTGTGACACAGGCACACTGTGACACAGGCACACTGTGACACAGACACACTGTCACAGACAATGTGACACAGACACACTGTGACACAGACACACTGTCACAGACAATGTGACACAGACACACTGTGACACAGGCACACCGTGACACAGGCACACTGTGACACAGACAATGTGACACAGACACACTGTGACACAGACACACTGTGACACAGACAATGTGACACAGACACACTGTGACACAGGCACACTGTGACACAGGCACACTGTGACACAGACAATGTGACACAGACACACTGTGACACAGACACACTGTGACACAGACACACTGTCACAGACAATGTGACACAGACACACTGTGACACAGGCACACTGTGACACAGGCACACTGTGACACAGACAATGTGACACAGACACACTGTGACACAGACACACTGTGACACAGGCACACTGTGACACAGACACACTGTGACACAGGCACACTGTGACACAGACACACTGTCACAGACAATGTAACACAGACACACTGTGACACAGGCATACTGTGACACAGGCACACTGTGACACAGACAATGTGACACAGACACACTGTGACACAGACACACTGTGACACAGGCACACTGTGACACAGACACACTGTCACAGACAATGTAACACAGACACACTGTGACACAGGCATACTGTGACACAGGCACACTGTGACACAGACAATGTGACACAGACACACTGTGACACAGACACACTGTGACACAGACAATGTGACACAGGCACACTGTGACACAGACAATGTGACACATTGTGATGATGCAGACACACTGTGATGGAGTACATACAGACTGTAGGCTGTTGATGTACAGCTACCACAATGGACAGAATGCCCTGGCCCTGGCCCAATTCACTGACATAGAGTGACTGTGAGGACCTCTAACAAGCAGTTCCTCAGGCGGCTGTGAGATGGTCACTGTGAAGAGTCCTGCATGGCAGCATCGCTATACATTTTCAGGCACAGCATTCTCTCCATGGAAAAATCTGACAAAAGTTGGGTGTGGTGGCACATGTCTTTAACCCCAGCACTTGGAAGACAGAAGCAGACAATCTGGGTGAGTTGGGGGCCAACATGATCTACATATCAAATTCCAGGTCAGCCAGAGCTACATAGCATTTTGAAATGCTATTTCAAAAAAATTTTTTTAAAAAAAGGATAGAGGACAGATCTACAGTAGAGAGCTTGCCTTGAATGCATAAGACCCTGGGTTCCACTCCTGATATCAAAAAGGGGGGCGGGGGAATGACAGATTGTGAACCTGAGCTTCAGGGAAGCTATGTAACTTGCCCAGGTCACACTAGAAAATGACAAAGCCAGGATTCAGAGACCTGCCTGCCCACTCTCCAATCCCAAAATGTTTCTAGCATCTTACACCCAGTGAGGTGGGCTCCCCAACAACGTCTATCTGAGGGCAAAAGAGATCACAGATTTTCTCCAACCCCACCACCCAAGGGACATTAATTCTTCCAGATGTGTCCCAACATGAAACTCCTGCCTGCCAGTCTTGTACATTTCAGGGTGAACAAGGAGGGAAGCTGGCCCTTCCAGATGTCCTAGGCTCCAATATGGGGCTTGAGATTAGACTCCACTCAGTGTCTCAGGAACAACTGGCATGCATAAGACCAACAAGGAAAAGAGTCGACTCAACTTTTATTATAGTAAGACTTACAAGAAACTACACACGTGTATAAATTAATGTTCTGACAAATGTGAAGAACACCTTGAAAGCTGCCACCAAATCAAGATAATGAACTCCCAACTCTTTGTGCCCTCCCCCCCCCCCCCCCGTCTCCCATCCTTCCAGCCCTGTCTACCCCCCAGGTCTTCCTACCTTCCCGCTCTCCAGCCACACCCATCTGCTTTGCACACACGGGGGCGAGTGTCTGGTTTACACAGAAGGAATCATGTAAGCCAGACTTCTCTATCTTAACTTCCTTCCCTTTTCCTTCCTTTCTTCCATGCTGTAGTATTAGTAGCAGCATTTCATGAAGGATGCACCAGTGTGCCCATCCACTCCTGTGCGATGGACATACAGAATGTTCTCCTCTGGGGCCAGTACAATCAAAGCTGCTATGAACATCTGTGGGGCGTGAAGGACGTGTCCTTTGCTTTTTTCTTTTGACTTCATTTTGTTTTTCAAAGCAGCATTTTTCTATGTAACAGCCCTGGCTATCCTGAGACTTGCTTTGTAGACCAGACTGGCCTCAAACTCACGGAGATCTGCCTGCCTCCCTAGTGCTGGGATTAAAGACGATTTCATTCATTTTTCTCTGAAGCTGGACATTTGCTGTACAGAGAGACTTTCCAACTAACCCACACCTCTGTCAAGCAGAGAAAAAAACAAAGTCACAATTCTAGTGACCTCTTGCACTCTGAAGCCACCGGGAGCTGTAGGAGATGGCCTCTAATAGTGGGGCCCTAGGTATGGGTTTGGTGCTGGCTAGAAGCTGGAGAGGAAGGCCAGGAATGCAAACCGCTGGAGAGAGCCAGTGTCCTCAGCCTCTTATGCTGCTGGAACCCACCCCTCCTCTCACACAGCTGCTCTCGTCCAGACTTCCCCTCCATCCACCTCACCTGAACGCTGTGGATACCCTCCCCCCCGCCACAGGATGCTTTTCCACCACAGCCTTCAGCTCCCTCTGTTTATCCCCCTGCCACCTCCCCTTGTCAGCCTGACCCAGAACAAGGTGGCTCGGGGTTGCCTGGCCTTAGCACTGATGGGGAAGCTAGACCTGGGAGGACTGGTGTCACTACAAATCCAATCTCCAGGTAGAATCATAAGGGTATCAGTGTGTGGCCACTCTAGTTCTAGGGCCTCCCCCGCTGGCCTGGAGTGCCAGCCTGCCTCTCTTTCACACCCTACTACACTGCAATCTCTACAGCCTGTAATTGAAGAAAGGGTCACCAGTTTCTCCAGGTATCTACCCTACCTGCAAGCGGACTCAGTTCCTTGCCTGTCCTTTCCATCTTGCCTCTACACTGTGGAAGTGAGCCTTCTCTCCCCTGAGGCTAGCACTCTCCCTGGACTATCTCCTTACTCTTGCCCATCTCCTACAGCTTCTCAACTACTGAGAGCCCCAGCTGAATTATGAACAGCGTCTCCCTGTAGCATGCAGCACCTTCCCTCTACTACTGTCTGTGTCTCATACGGGTACAATTCCCCATCTCCAGCTCAGTGATACCTCCCTCTCCTCCAACTTCCTCTCTGCACCCTCCTTCTCAATCCAGCATCCCTCTGGGTAGCAAGTCTCTCCTGCTTCCCCCAATTGCTGGCATCCTGCTCACCCATCCCCATTATTCTGGACTCTGTTCCCAGCCTCCCCTGAAACCACTTTCCACTAAGGACAGCCCTCCCACATTCCTAAGACCAATAGCTACTTCCTAACCTTTGGCTCTTTTGGCTTTTCTGCTGTATTGACCACGACTGATCACTCCTTCCTAATTCCTTCTCAAGCTCCCTCTGTCTTCTCTCTTCTCCAATCCTGGTGCTGTTCACCTCGGACCCCGTTGGTCTCATTCCCAAGCTGGCCTGTCTCTCCCTATTCTCTCCTTAAATACTGATGCTGCCTGGCTATCTTCCTGTCCCCTCGCTCATACTCTGGGAGGTCCCCTCTGCAGGACAACTCCTAGAGGACCCTCTTCAGACCAGGCTTCTCTCAAATGCCAGATAATGTAGCCAACCCTATGGATGACACACAGGGACCTCAAGTTCAATATTTCACCACTGAACTTACGCCCCACTCCCCAACACGCTGGGCTGCTTGTCTTTTGGTCTTGAGCTCCATCAAATTCAAGCGAGACATTGTGGGGTGCCTCTTCCCTTCCCCCACATTCAGCCATGGGGACACTCTTTTTTATTTTTTTATTTTTTTGGTTTTTCGAGTCAGGGTTTCTCTGTGGCTTTGGAGGCTGTCCTGGAACTAGCTCTTGTAGACCAGTTTGGTTTCGAACTCACAGAGATCCACCTGCCTCTGCCTCCCAAGTGCTGGGATTAAAGGCATGAGCCACCAACGACCAGCTGTTTTTGTTTTGTTTTGTTTGTTTTTGTTTTTGTTTTTTTGAGACAGAGTCTTGCTATGCAACTTTGGCTGGCCTGGGACTCAGAGATCCTTTTGCCTCTGTCACTAAAGTAGTAGGATTAAAAGCATGCACCACCACACACAGCCTGGAATGAGTCTTTTCAGTAAGCTCAATGGATGATTTCTTATTTTAGTTTATTTTTATTTTTTATTTTTGAGGTCTATACCTCAAACTCTTAGGCCAAGTGATCCCCCTGCCTAAGCCTCCTTAGTAGCTGGGACCACAGGCACACTCCACCACACTTAACCTAGACATTTTTTATGGGTTTTGAAGGCTCAGGCCATTGTGGGAAGAGACTCTCTTTTTAATCCTAGAGATTTTTTTTTTTTTTTGGATCCTAACCTAGGGCCAAGAACTTTAGTGAAATTATGGCTAAGATAATATAATTCAGCATCAATTATGATAAATAGTGGTGATAATGGCAGAAGAAAGTGCTAAGCAAGTGTGGAAACAGAAACCCCAAACAACAACCATGTATGGGGCAAGCCTCTGCAAAAGAGAAGGTAGTCTCAAGTTGTCACTGTGTCATGTCTTACTAGTGGTCCTATTTCAGACAGATACTGTGCATCTCCCCAGACCTTAGGTCCTGTGATAATGATGTAGGGTCTCCCCCTAGGTCCTCTTCAGCTCTAATGCTCTCTGAGTGACTATCTTGTGGAGAGGAAGCTTGTCAATTGTGGGAACAGTCCAAACTGCTGTGCTATATACACTTGCTATATCATTGGGAGATTTCTTTCCTGGCAAGGAATGACTGTAAGAGAAGCCAGCCAAAAAGGGGCCAAACAGGGCCACTTTGCTATAATGAGATTATGCCATAGCCATTTGGTTTATGAAATTAATAGAACGGTGCTAATTTATCACTGAGAGCAGCAAAGAATGCTCCAAGCATCGGGCTTCTCCTCCCTCCTGACCACAGACCCGGGGAAGCAGCAGGCAGGGGGAGGAGCTGCCGTGCTGAGGACTGGAGCCTTGCAGTGAGCAGGTGGTAGAGGCAGGGGCTCCTAATACATTGTCATTTTGCCCAAGTCTGAAGGAAAGAAAGTCGCCTGGCCTCCTTTTAGCGTAAGAGCTGAAAGAACTCCTTGCTGCGGGGTGCGGCGGTCGGGGAAGAGGCTCAAGGCCGCCTCGCCTGCCCAGCCTCTCTGGCTCAGGGAAGGAAGCCTGTGAGCCTTAGCTGGACTTTGACCCATTGAGGAAAAGGCGGGAGTCACATTCAAACAGGTATCTCGGTAAACTTATTAGTCAGCCACCCCCTCCCTTCACACCTCCCCCAGCCTGACCCCCTACCCTGCCACCTTTCAAGTCGGACAACTTTAAAGAAAAAGTGGAAACGGGGGAGGCAAGAAAGAGCACTACATACTTGATGAAGAAGATTCTCCCGCCGCGATCCACTCCGTAGGTCCATCGGCCTGGCAGGTCCAGCCAGTCGATCTCATCGGCCATCTCGGTGTCCCCGCAGCCCCTCTGGCTCTCCGCGCCCGCCCCCCGCGCCAGGCTGGCGCCCCCACTTTCTGCGCCTCCTAGAGGCGGCGATGGGGGAGGGGGTCCGGAGTGGTCCGGGCGCACCTCCCGGTCCCCGGGCGGTGACTCCGGCCTCCCGCGGAAGGCGAGCTGGCCGCCAGCCGGGGACGGGCGGGCCCTTAACCCCGGCGGAGCCCGGCCCCAGATACCTCTTGCCTTCTCTGCGCCCCGGAGCTCCGCTTCGGACAAGCTCCTGAAGTTCAGTGCCGGGCAATTAGCGTGGTGAGTAATTAGGAGGCTCCTGCCGCCGCGGCTGCTAACGGGCAACGCCGGCCTCCGTCCGCTCCCGCCAGCCGGCGCGGCGGGGAGAGGCTCCCCCGGAGCCCGCAGGTTGCGCCGAGGTGCGCCCCGGCTCGCCGCTCCGAGCCTGCACTTGAACTGCGGGGCTGGAGGCGGAGCCTGACTGCGCCGCCGAGGACACTTCACAGCCCCGGGATGCGCCCGCGGCCCCGCGCGGCCAGGGAAGCCGGCGCCGAGGGCGAGCCTCGAGTCACGCACGGCGCAGAAAAGGGGAAGTGATAACAACACCACTTCGGTTGGTGGGAGGTTAGTGCAGGAACAAAGGTCGAACGCGGGAAGGGTGGCGCGGCCGAGTGCTGCCCGGGATCTAGAAGGCCCTTGGAGCCAAGGTACCTAACCTAACTAGTCCAGCTAGTCCTCACCTTTCCTGCCCGACACCTTTTCCAAGAAGCCTGCCATGACTGCAGAGGTTTCTCATACTCCGGCCGCCTTGAGATCCCTCCAACTCATTCTTCCCACCATGCACCAGAAAAAGGGGACAATGAAAGTAAAGGGTATGCATGTGTGAACCGAATGCAGGTTTTCAATATTTAAGCTGACGAATAAAATATAATGCTGTTGGAGCGCATAGTTCTTCTGCCTCCGGGGGCAATGCCAGAGACCACCCAGCTTTCCAACCTACTCAAAACCTGTTCCAGGGACTCCATTTTAGTGCTCACTGTTCCTATCACATTCCAGACCCAAGGAATTACTAGTTAGACACTAGGAGAATTGTTTGTCTTTAAGGGGAAGAGATATGTGGAATGACAGGTTATAGGTTGAGCAGACACCGTGATGTAAGAAATTTGATCCCCATTCCATTATCGTAGGTGATACATTCATCCCTTCAGTGCCACTTCCTCCTGGAGACCATAGAGGACTCCACCCCAGTTTTATTTGGGCATTCTCTGCATGTGCCTTATGAACACGCTGTAGTAGTATTCATCACAGTGCAGTGAAATGACTGATTTACTCATCTGTCTCCTTGACTCAGCTGTGTACAGCCCAAAGGGAGGCTTCCATCTTACTTAACTTTAAAGTCACAGCACTTGGCTGGGGCTAGCGTCTGGGTAGTGCTTGAACGGTGACTGGTACAGTGACTGTGGACTACTCTTAATCATAATCCCATACTTTTGGATGGAATTTACACAGTAAATAAAACACCAAGCAACAGTAAGTTGTGTCAGTGGAGATCCTTTTGGAAAACAGAACAGTTGGGGATCCTTCCAGTATCTGAGCTGCCTAACCCAGAAGAACCAGCTTCGAGAACGCCTCTGGGGGCATCTGGGCCAATCCTCTTGTCTTAAATTTGGGAAACTGAGGCAGAGAGAGGAAAAGGGCTGGTCACAAGGAGGTGGCTAAGAAGGGCCTGCCCATTAGTGTCCCAGACCTGAGCTCTTTCCATTACATCATTCTGCCACCAACAGTGGAAAGGAACTCTGCCAGCATTCACAGGCTGGCTCTAACTGCCAGGTCTATGTCGAGTCCGTTTTTCAGGTATATAAAGAAGCAGAAACTAGCAGTAGCCAACTTGCTTGCCGCCTTGGTCCCTGTATACAGCTAACAGAAAAAGCTATGCTTGGTGGTAAATTGAGCCACATCTAAGAAGCAGAGAGAATGTAAGTGTCCCTTAGTCCCTGGGTTGGGGAAGGAAGGGGTCAGGGAGCAGATTTCTTCCTGGGCCTTGTGAAACACCTGTAAGACTCATCCTGTTGATAAAGCACAGCCACCTGCCCAGCCCCTGATATCCAGGGATCTAAACTGCCAGGAATCCTGCCAAGACGCTTTAAGGGAAAATACCAGCCACCAGCACACTCCCTGTCCAACCTGAGCAACCAGTAGGGGTGGCTGCCTGGCTGCATGTGGGTGGAAATGGAAATGGGGACAAAATGAGACCTATTCGAGCCCCACTGCCTTCTCTGAGGAGAGGGGGCCTCAAGCTGGCCTCCTCATAAGATTGTTTCCGTGTGTGTGTGTGTGTGTGTGTGTGTGTGTGTGTGTGTGTGTGTGTGTACAAAGTGATCCTGTGCAGAGGCCAGAGGGGGAACTTAGGTGTCCTGTTTTATCATCACCTCTGCCTTGTTCCCTTGGGACAGGATCTTTCACTGAACAGGCTCTCTTTGAACCTGGGGGTTGGGCTGACAGCCCAGTAATCCTCCTGTCTCCACCTCCTATCACAGTGCTGGGGTATAGTTGTGTGCCCAGCCATACCAGACTTGTATGTGGGTGCTAGGAGTTTGGACTCAGGTCCTTACGTTTGTACAGTGAAGGTTCTTACCTGCTGAACCATTCCCCTGTCCCCAGACTGTGTCTTGTTTAGTCTCTAATCTAGCCTGCAGTTCCCAGGAACACTCAGATAAGAAAAAGCCAGTGGTTGATATTTCAATTTTTTTACTTGTCTGAAATGGAAAATCAGGTCTGAAAGTCTTAACTATAGTGTGTTGTCAGTAATGTTATTTATTTTGCATTGCTGGGGAAAGGAACCTGGGTCCCTGAACATTCTGTAAGTAAATGCTCTGCCTCTAAACCAAACCCCTCCCCCAACATTCTAGTTATTTATCAATTATGGTTAATATTGAAATATCAGGAAAAGAATAGAGAACCCCCCTCCCCAAATTACACAACAAAAATTAGCCAGGTGGTGGTGGCACATGCCTTTAATACCAGCACTCAGGAGGCACAAGCAGGCAGATCCCTGTGAGTTCAGGCCAACCTGACCTACTGAGTGAGTTCCAGGACAGGCTCCAAAGCTACAGAGAAACCCTATCTTGAACCCCCCCAAAAAAAAATTACACAAGAATAGAGAGCCCAACCAAAGCATTTCTTGGTTCAACAATTACCAAGAGAGAAGGAAGGTTGAAATGTTAAGAAAACCTTACATGCTTTGTTAATGGAGTCAGAGATTTAACTGTATGTTTCCCCAGCACATTTTATCTCCTTTAAGGTACTAAACCCTATCTCAAAAAACAAAATAAATAATAAATAAATACATGTTTTAAAAAGGTAATAAAGTGATTAACAGGCAGTGGTATCGAATGTGTTTAATTCCAGCACTCACGGCAGAGGCAGGTAGATCTCTGATTTTGAGGCCAGTCTGGTATACAGAGTGAGTTCCAGGGCAGCTAGGGCTATGCAGAAAAGCCCTGTCTCAAAAAAAAGCAATAAATAAATAAATAAATAAAGGGTGATAAAATGACTGGGCATGGCAGTACGTGCCTTTAAACCCAGCACTTGGGAGGCAAAGACAGACTGATCTCAGAGCTTGAGGTCAGTCTGGTCTATACAGTAAATTTCATGCCAGCCAGGACTACATAGTGAGACCTTGCCTTAAAACAAGGTCCAGTAGTAAAGGGACTTGCTGCTAAGCATGGCAACTTCAGTTCCGTCTCTAAGATTCATATGGTAGAAGGAGAAAACCAACTCCAAAAGTCATCCTTAGACCTCCATATGGGTGCTGTGGTGGACACAAACATTGATACACCTTCTCTCTCTCTCTCTCTCTCTCTCTCTCTCTCTCTCTCTCTCTCTCTCTCTCTCTCAGTAAAGAACTCTATGAGTTTCCTTGTGACCACGTCCCTCTGCCATGTTCATCCCACTGTAGAGGGAGGGGCTTGCCCAGACCTGGCTAATCTGCCTCCCATTCTCAGCATTAAAAACTAGAGCAGGAAAAGATGTGTGAGTCAGACCAGAGCAATGAGACACTGTATATAAGGATCCCAGAATCCCCATGATGGCGTTATCAGGGGCCATCTTAGTGCTTCTGGCACAGTCAGGGGATAGCAAACCAGAAACAAGGGAGAAATGGTTCTGTAGGTGAAGAAAGCCTGGTCTTCCTGGCCCCCACTTCCCAGACTCCAAATGACCAGAAGTCACTCTACCCCTGGGATTTCTGGATGGCTGCCATTCCCACACTCATTTGTTTTAGCCAGTGGTAGTCAAGTTTTTGTCCCTAACAACTGAAAAATTCACAGACAATACAAAGATCAAAAAACAAACAAATTTAAAAAAAAAAAAACTGTTTCTTCTATGTGCTGAGAAAGTGTATTTTCCCTATGACTGTGAATGGATCCTCTTTCAAGAGAGCTACAATGTTAGCTCAAGAGTTTGAGTGATCATCTTGTCTAAAGTCCATGCTGTCCCCCATGGAGGACACTGGAGAACTCAGGAGAAGCACTCAGAGTTGTGACAGTTTCGGGAGGGTTGGAACCTCAGCTCTACCATCTAAACATGTGTGACTAGACTCACCCAGTTACAGAAAGCTCATAAGACATTGCCCAAGTCTATATAAAGGAAGGATGGCCACCTCAGTGGCTTTTACTGAGTGCTGGTGTTTATAACAGTCATGCTCACCTCAGGCAAGGTGGCCTACTCATAGTCTTACAGGAAGTAGGAAGCCAAAAAAAGGAAGGCTACTTCTGCTGCCTTACAGATTCGGTTACATAAATATGTAGAGGCCCAGACAGACTAGTGCTTAAATTAAATAGTACTTCCTAAGGGCTTGAAAGAAAAGAGTCCATGGGCTGACTTATAAGTTAAGAGTGCTTGCTGCTCAGTCGTAAGGACCTAAATTCAGATCTCAGGACTCCTGTAATAACATTTGTGCACACAAACGGTACACACACACACACACACACACACACACACACACACACACACACCTCATATCCAGAAGGTATAAAATTTTGAAGTTTCCCCGCAGCCTGGTTTGTTTCACAAGTATTTACTGAGTCCTTCTGCAGGTCTATTCTCTATCAGGAACTCGGGAATAAAACAGAACGTTTCTGCTCTCATAAAGCTCACATTCGGTGAATATATATATATGGTCGCAGAGGGATGATAAGCCTTTGGAGAAAAAGAGGGAAGAATGACAGCAGGATAGTGGCCACTGCTGCTGTCTCTGTTGTATGCTTTATCTAGGGTTCTCGGGAAAGGGCGTACTGAGAATGACCCAGAAAAACGGTTGGCAGGAGGGAGCAAGCCTTGGGGAAGCTCAGGCAGAGGAGACAGTAAGCATAGAGGATATCCTGGCCAGGTTTGATGAGCATCAGGGAGGCCAGTGTAGCTGGCAGAAGGTAAATGAGGGGAAAGGTAGGAGATAAGGAAGAACAGAGGGACACTGGGAGACCTGCTCATGCTCGGCCACTGCTCTGCACTTTGCTTTTATACCAAATGGAAGAGAGAAGCATGGGAGTGGCATGAAAGTCATGTTCTTAGGGCTCCTTTTGGCTGCTGTTTGGAGTAGGCTAGATGCTGATTCCAATGAGGAAGCGATTGCACTAGCAAAAGCATGGTATGAGGATGGCGTGGTTCGGGTGTTAGGGATAGAGGTAGTAAGATACAGCCAGATTTTTATGGGTTCTTTTGTTTGTTTGTTTTGTTTTGTTTTTTTGAGACCAGGCTAGCCTAGAACTCGAAAAGATCTGCCTGTCTCTGCCTCCTCAGTGCTGGGATTAAAGGTGTGTGCACCTCTGCCCAGCTTGGTATCTTTTGGAGGTAGACGTGATAGTATTAATTGATAAACCATAACTATGTGTGAGCGGAAGAGTCAGGGTAGCTTCATGGTTCCCAGCCTGAAGGAGTTACCACTGACTGAGAGGGAGATGAGTTGGAAGGACAGCAGGTATGTCTGGGAGAAGGAGAAGAGAACCTCAATATTGAGCACATACAGTGTTGTCTTCAAGGTATCCAAGTAGAGAGGCAGTGAATACAGGAGACTCGAGACTCTTGGGAACCGAGAGATGCACCCTCCATTGGAAGGTCTGGCAGCTGCGAGGCTGTCTGGGATCATAAAAGGGATGACCATGGATACAGAGAAGGTAGAAAGCAAGGGCTGAACCGGGCTCTCCAACATCTGGGAATGAGAAGGAACCTGTAAGGGAGACTGAATACCAGTCAGTGAAGTTAGATGACAGCACACAGAGAGTGTACCACTCAGAGCAATGGAGAGGCAGGCAGGCACAGGCCGAGACACAGGAAGAAAAAAAAAAAAAAAACAAAACACCAGTGCGAAGCTGGGTACGGTGGAAGCATGCAATGCTAACCCTGGGGAGGCTGAGACAGGAGTACTGAGAATTTAAGGCAGAGGCAGGAGGATCTCTGTGAGTTTGAGACTAACCTGGCCTGTATAGCAAGCTCCAGGACTGCATAGAGAGACCTTGTCTAAAAAAAAAGCTGAGGGTAAGAAGGGCAAACAGAATGTCTCAGCAGGTAAATGCACTCGCTGCAAAGCCTGAAGTCTGGTCCCCAAGACCCACAGAGTGGAAGGAGAGAATTGGCTTCTATCAGTTGTCCTCTGATCTCCCATTCATGAATGCCTTGTAGCAAGCAAGGAAACGCATTCCTGCACACACAATAAATAGGCAAGAAAATAAATAAATTGGGTGTGAGTTTTGGTTTTCTTTAAACCAGGAAAAAAAAATGTGTGCATGGCACCTACATTCTAGAAAGACTGAGGTGAGGGTGGGTTCTGCTGAGCAGGAAGCAACCTGTACCTCTGTGCTGGGGAGAGGGTGGAGACCCGCTCAGGTTGTTGTTAAGTGAGTCTGAGAGTGAGCCTGGGAGGACGATGGTTTTGGCTAATGAGCCCTTGCTCACCGGAGAGCAGCCAGCCCAGAATGTGCTTCCTTCAGCTCCATTTCTAAAGCCCCGGTGCTGGCTCCTCCTGGGAATGATGCCAGCTCAAGAGACATGGCTGATTTTCCCTGCCAAAACACTGTCCTGGAGCAGAAAGCTGTGGCCCCAGAAGGGAAGGGAAGAACTGACATGGTGGGGACAAGAGATGAAAGCTGGGTGGTACTCAAAGGGCCCACACTCACCCTGCTGGTCCTTTGGTCTCTCCTTGACTCTTTGGTTTCCGTTCTTCCCTGCCAGTTTCGATGTCTGTCCTGGATTGTTGATGGTGGCATTCTCCTGGAACTAACACAGCACTTGGTTCAGTTTAGTTTAGTTCAATCGGCTCAGAAGGTACCTGGCTATGTATAAAAAAAGGTTCTGTTTTCAGTCAGCCACCTTCCCCTCCCTGTCTCTGTCCCTACCACCCCTTGGACACTCCACTGAATTAGGCCAGGCCTTGGTTCTGGGCTCAGCTCCTTCCTCTCCTCCTCTCTCCCCTGTCAGCCATTTCAGAATCAATCTGAAGACATTCTCCACCACTCAACTGATCTCCACTCCTTAACACGCGTCTCCTCTCCAGCCAGCTCCCTGCACCTAACTAAGGCCTAGTACCGGGGATTTTCCTACCCCTCAGCTTCAGTCTAACTGGGAAACAGCCTGGACATCCTCTTTCTGATTCCAGCATGGCTCTACCTTCACTCACTCCTTTCTTCCTGCATCTTATCTTCCTATGGAGCCTTTAGTCTCTTGACTCTGCTCCTTATCTGTCAACCAAAGCCTATTTTATGCCCTTCGCCATTCAGCAACAATGCCCAGATGCTCATTGCATTACAAGACCAATATCCGTGTCCTCAGCTGTATCCACACTTCAGTGCTCTACTCTGGATTAATCTACCTACTTTTCTGCTCCTGTGCCCGGAAAAATATCACGCCAAGCCACTGGCAGAATTAAATAAATGGATGCTCATATAAATTTGCACTGGAGCCTTCCACATGCTTCCTACTGTGTCTCCAGTCACTCTCAGTAGCTGGCTGAATTTTTCCTAAAAAAAAAAGAAGAAAAAAAAATGAAGGCGATCAGGAAGGAGCTGTCTAGCCAGCACTGCCTAGCCCCAGCCCCACCCCCACCCCTGAGTCAGTCTTACCCGTCTCTGCCCACCTGTCTCATCCCTCCTGACCACAGCTAAATGCATGTGTTCTCATCTGACAAGAGTCATTCTCCGGCCAGCTCCTTGGAAAGAAATCCAATCCATCATTAATCTCTCTCTCCTCTATATTCCCAGCCCCTCTCCCACTTCCCTTGCTTCTTTTCTTCAGGCCTTTAACTAAACTCAAGATTTCCACCTTTAGAGGGAGAGAGAGAGAGAGAGAGAGAGAGAGAGAGAGAGAGAGAGAGAGAGAGAGAGAGAGAGAGAGCAATACTGCAAAACCTAAGCCCATCCCACCCTACAGCTGCCATTTCATTCAGCCTTTGTCTTTTCGCTTCTATTTTCTTCAAGGAGTGATGTGGGCACTCAGGGTGTCTTGTTCTTTGTCCCCAGTTACTCATAATCTAGGTTACTCAATGTTGCTCTTCTGCTCTCATCTGAGGGGACACCGCTGATGTAGGCGATTGGCTCTGCTCCCTGGCTTCTGTATACTCCATGCCTCCACTTCTGCCCTAGCCATCCTGCTGCCCGCTGAACCTTGATTGCCTGTGTGTAGTGGTTTCCAAAGCCTGGAGAGGACCATTTCCATTACCTCCCATCGCTCATTCTCCTTCCAAATGTAACCCGGGAGGGCAGCCTCTCTGCTTGCCTGCCTTCCTCCTGTTTGTCATTGCTACAGCATTCACAACTGCCTGTCTTCTCACTAGACTGAACTGAGTTCCCCAAGCTGCCCTCAAATGGAGGATCCTCCTGCCTCAGCCTCCAAAGTTCAGGAATTACAAGCATGTGCTGCCATGCCCAGATCAACTATTCCTTTGTGATTCTTTGGGTAGCTGATTTGCTTAATGTCCTAAGGTTGAGGGTATCCATCTCAGGCCCTTCTCTGTGCTCTACTGGCATGGTCTTCCTAGACATTTATGGTTGTAAATGCCATAAAAATGCTCTGGCTTCACGTTTCTATCTGAATCCAATCTCTCCTTCAGGCTTTGTACACGCATAGTCCACCTCCATGGGACACTAGAGAGCATCACAAACTTGATGTGGCCAAAATAGAGCTCTTGATTTTCATCCCCCATCTGTTAGCCCTCAGTCTTCCCTGTGTCTGTGTAAGGCACTCCCCATTGCTGAGCCCCCAGGCCTAGCAGCAGAGTAACCAATTGCCCCAGTTTGCCTGGGATAGTGCTGGTTTAGCCTTGAAAACCTGCCCCAGGAAATTTCTCAATCTCAGGCCATGGGGACCCTGGTCAGTCCTCTGCACAGGAGTCATTCCAGATTCCTTTTGGCTTGTTTGGATTTTGTTTCTGGAGGGATCTTTAGTCTCCGGTTGTTGTAGAATCCCTTCTGTCACTGAAGATGACATTTATTGAGTGTGCAGCTCACTTGGAGGTCAAAGGACAAGCTGAGGGAGTCAGTTCTCTCCTACCATGTGGATCCCAGGGATCAAACTCAGGTTGTTATTTGTGATGCCAAGTGTCTTTACTTGTTAAGCCATTTTTCTTTTCTTCCTTTTCCAGTATTTTCCAAGTTCATTATTAAGTCATACCATCATGGAGTTCATTGAGAAATTAAGCAACATATGAATGCTTCAGCTGGATGTCAATTAACTATTTATGACTTAATTTCTTTTATAATGCAACTAGGAAGAACTTTCAAGAAACTTTTGATGTAAAAAGGTGTTAGATACTCAGCACAATATAAAAGAAATCATTTCTGATTTGTTAGGTGGAGAGCTCTTTTGCTCGTCATTTTTAACTACAGTATCACTGAGTTGAAGAAACAAATCACCTTGAGAACAGAAGGAGAAATAAACACATGCTAAATGGATAAAACATTACATCTTTACTAGGCCATCTCTACCTCTAACACTTCCGAAGTTTAGAGACTTGGAGTATTCTTACATTAATTGCTAGAAAATGGAGAAGTTCCTTTGAGATCACAACTATGAAGTCATATGGTTATACACATCCTGCTGCATTGGTATGTGAAACACGAAACACATTTACCTTTCTTTCAGTCACCTAGCAAGACTTAACAGACACCTTTCCAAGAAACACACTAGATGTGTTTCTGTAACTCCATAACCTCACACTACAGTAACAAGAGATACAGCATCCTTTTGCTATGATTCCAGACAGCGGGGAAAGAGGTCACAGGAAAGAGAATCAAAACTGTTACAGCTGGAAAATTACTTCTTGTTAAGTTTCACCATGGTGCCACCTTCATTTTTTACATAAGTGTGGTGGCATAGTTCAAAGCTCAATAAAGGGCTGGAGAGATGGCTCAGAGGTTAAGAGCACTGACTGCTCTTCCAGAGGTCCTGAGTTCAATTCCCAGCAACCACATGGTGGCTCACAACCATCCGTTATGAGAGCTGGTGCCCTCTTGTGGTGTGCAGATATACATGGAAGCAGAATGTTGTGTACATAATAAATAAATAAAAAAGCTCAATAAATCAGAAATATTAATATTTAAATTTCAGCTTGACTTTCAATTATCACCACATTAACAACCAAAACAATAAGACACACAAGGAAGGGGATATCAAATCCATTTTGCTAGTGTTGGTTTCCTGACACATCAACTCATTTTTAATAGAAAAGGGCTAGTGCGTCTCAGTTTTCTAAGCCCAGTCTTGAACTTCTGGTGCTCCTGCCTCTAGCTCCCGGTTGCTGGGATTGTAGGCATGCACCACCATAACCAGTTTCTATGGTGCTGGGGATCTATCTACACTAGGCAAACACTCTACCAAGTGAGCTTCACCCGAAACTCCCAGGTTCCTGTCTGTTCCTCGAATTCACTTTCCATCGGTTATCTCTCCCTCCAGATGGCCATCTTCCCATCTCCACTGCTACCTGGTCGTGACCCCACCACCACCGAGTCACACCTACACCATATGGACTATCTCTTCTCTTGCCCCTGCATTTTTACATAAGAGTCAAGAGAGCTTTTCAGAGGGAAAACAAAACACCCCATCCCGTCAGTTAAAGCTCATCGCTTGTACTCAAAATACATGTGGCTCATTTGCCTGACCACTGTCATTTCATCTTCCCGACCTTCAGCCTCCCCTGTTCATTGTGTGACCCACTCCCTCCCACCATTCTGGAGGCCTCACCAAGCTGGATCACCTAAAGTCATGCCCACTGTGTCTCTCTACCACGTCCTTCACCCCCTGCCCTCACGCCACGGCCCACCTCTGAATGCTCTTGTTTTTTCTCTTCTTTTCTTTTCTTTTCTTTCTTTCTTTTTTTTTTTTTTTTTACTCTCTACCACTTATGATATACGCTCCTTGAGAGCAGAAACCTTGCCAGTCTTGTTCAAATCTGTGTTTCTTGCACTTGGCCCAGAGCCTCACACACTGTAAGTGCTCAGCAAATATTTGTTGAGTAAATCAATAAGCAGTATAGGGAGCAGAGCCTGTCCCTGTACTCACGAGTGACAGTAAGTGAGCAAGTCAGTGAGAGCCAATCAAGCTCAGTCATAGGCATGGGTTCCCTTAGTGACTAAGATGGTGAGGGTTTTTGTTGTTGTTGTTTGTTGTTTGTTTTGGAGTTCGTGATCTAGTAAGATGCATAAATCAATTTTCTCTCTTTGTTTTTGTTTGTTTGTTTGTTTAGAAAAGGGCTCCCTAAGTAGACCACGCTGGCCTTTTACTCATGGAAATCTGACTGCCTCTGCCTCCCAAGTGCTGGGACTAAAGATGTGTGTCACCATGCCCAGTCAACCTTTATAAGTAAATTTGGGTTGTAGTTACAGATGTGTTGGGTAAGAAATGTCATGTTCATTTTCTTAATTAAATATGACCCGCTCTAAGTCCTTATCCCAGCAAGTGGCAGATTCTGTGTCAATTATTGTAAGCCTCTCACTCCAACTCTTGGAGCCATGAGGAGGTCCAGGCAGAGTCCTTTATTTAGTCTTTTATCCTATCTGCTCCTGGCTGCTTCTCAGCCAAGCTTGGACTTCAGGAAAAGGATTAATAAGAGAGGTTGGTGGGAGATTTTCGGCAACAGGGTACTCCCAGGGTCTACACAGGACCTTCTCAATCAAGAGAAAACTCCAGCTCTGGTCTATGAATTCTACCCTTCCTCCTTTCAGACCTTCCATTCTTTCTCCCCCCATCCCCACCCCCAAGACTAATCTACAAAATTTCCCTCAGGTGACTCAAGTCCCTTCTTCCAAAAATGCTCAGTTGCCCATATAAAACAAAATCTTATGTCCACTGCCACCAACCTACTCCTTTGTCAGAATCCCTTCTCAATAACATCATCCATGTCCCTCCTTGTCACCAAGCATAAGAAGTCATTTGTGGCTTCTCCTTTCTATGGTAGGCCTCTGAATCCTGCCAGCAATTGGGTCTGACTCATGCTTTTGTCTATCCATCTCATTACCTAAGCTCATTTGCTCATTCCTATGCTCACATTAGAACATTCCATCTTATCTTTTTATTCTAATTGAGCCTCAAGTCAATCCTCTCTCAGGTGACTGCAGCATTCCTAAAGGACCATTCTGATCATGTCATTTCTCTGGTGGCTTGTCACTTCACGTACGTTGACACAGACCCAATTTGTTAGCTCAGCACATCCAAAGTAATATATCATACAGACCTCATGTAGAGAAACTTGCACAAACCTATATTTTCTATTTGAAACGTACTTCATCTCTCCATTTTAATTCCCCATTGTCCCTAATACTCATCTGATCACCAGCACTTATTTTCCAGAGTCCAAATTTCATTCCATCTAATCCAAAAAGAAGGAAAAGAAGAAGAAGAAGAAGAAGAAGAAGAAGAAGAAGAAGAAGAAGAAGAAGAAGAAGAAGAAGAGTAATCAAAGACATGGGCTCTGGACCCAAATTGAATTTAAACCCTAGTGCTTTGCCGTTCTCTATGACATGGATAGGGTGAGTAAGTTACCAGACGTCAAAGTCCTCATCTCATCTCTAAGCTGGGAGATATACCTGTTTATCACACAATAAGCACAGTATGTCAGTGTTTGATATTATACACCAGATATACCACTAAAAGCTTTTCATTTACTATCTAACTTAATCTTTCCAATTACTCTGGGAGATATTATTCAAATTTTATAAATGGCCTCAGAAGACTAAACTAGTTTACTCAGAGCACATAGCTGGTGGCCTTAGGAAGCTGGGGCTCAAGCCTATTTTTTCCTGAATGAATGTCAAGTTCCCTTGACATTGAAAGAGCCATAGGAAGAAACCAGAGAGAACCATCTCTCCAACTGGCTCTTGGGTTAAGTCCTAGTGAGGACTGGAGAGAAATACAGACTCATGAAGCAGTGATATTAGGGTATCTGGCTTGGTGGTGCACACTGGGAATTCCAACACTTGGGAAATGCAGGCAGAAGGGCCTCTCTGTTTTCCTTCCTGTGGCTGCTTCACACTCCTAGGCCATACCTGCCCTACCTATACCCACCCACTAGCCCTGCCATAACTACCTGTGCCCTCAAACTATAAACCAAAAATCTGTAAACCTTAAAGAAAAAACTCACCTACAGAATATACTAGAAATAGTAGCTATGTCATAAATAAAGATTCTTCTATTTTTTTTTTAAGATTTAGAAACAAAAGCCAGGCAGTGGTGGTGCACAGCTTTTATCCCAGCACTTGGGAGGCAGAGGCAGGTGGATCTCTGTGAGTTCAAAGCCAACCTGGTCTACAAAGTGAGTTCCAGGACAGCCAGGGCTACACAGAGAAATCCTGTCATAAAAAAACAAAAACAAAACAGTATCTAAATATTGAAATGCATAGAGCTATTTTTATGGGATATTGCATGTAATTCAGCACAGTGTAATTGTAGCTAAAATTTTATCTGATTATACAAGGTAAAAAAAAGTCACTTTTGGAAGTAAATTCAACATCACTGTATTGGAAACTCATAATTTTTATATGTACACATAAGTAAGACACCGTGTCACATGATATGATATCACTTAAGGCTTTACTATGACTGTTGCAACAACCAAAAATGCCTTCAATTTTCCTAAGCATGCCTTGGGGACAAAATCTGGAAGATAAAGCCAGGTGGTGGTGGTGCATGCCTTTAATCCTAGCACTTAGGTGTCAGAGGCAGGCAAATTTCTGAGTTTGAGGCCACCCTGGTCTACAGAGTGAGTTCCAGGACAGCCAGGGATACACAGAGAAACCCTGCCTCAAACAAAAAGAAACCAGGAAGATAAACAAATATGTTTGTATGCATCCACAAGAGTCCAAAACACAAAGAAAAATAAGGTTGTGAGTTTGCATATGAATCATTCACTTCAACAATTATAATTGCTGTTTGGATATTTCTCTTTCAATTACCTTTTTTGTTGAGACATGCTCTCACACAGCACAGGATATCGGAAAACTCACTGTGTAGTCAAGGACAACCTTGAGGTTTTCCTCCACCCCCTGATTCTCTGGTTACAGGCCTGAGCCACCACATCTGCATTTTACAGCACTGAACCCAGGGTTTTGTGCATCCAAGGCAAACACTGCCATTTCAGCTACACTCCCCCACTTCAACTATTGATACAACAAGAACACGGAAGTGGAGCAGCACCATCAACCAATTTGACTTGACAATGCGAATATATCACCTAGCTAACATGGAATGTATAGTATTGTCAAATATATTTAGGAGATCCTGCCGTGGAATATTTTGATTGCATTCTGACACTCCGGAGACTGCCAATAACGTTTACTTTGAATCAGAGGGTGGAGCTAGCTACAAGCTGACCAAAATTAGCCATAGAGGTTTTGGAGGACCAAGGACATATATAGAGACACAGGAAGTAGTAGGGAGGGGTTTAGAAAAATTCTTGGTCCTTTTGGATGGAGGAAGGAAAGGCAGGAGGTCACTGGTTGCTGCTTCTCCACCGCTTCTCTGATCATTCAGGTTCTTACCCTGATATCTGACTCCCAAGATTTTATTGATAAAGAATAATTAGATAAATGCTTCATCTGCCATCCAATGCAGGGCAAGAGATAACGAGACAGCCACTCGCTGCCAGCTTTGTAGCTGCCAAAATTGCCACCACAGCTGCCCGCCTCCGTTTGAGTGTGGAGCTTTCCCCATGCAGCCTCTCTGCAGCAGCCTCCAGGTGCCACCCAGCCCTAGCTCCAAATGCCACAGGCAGCGGGGCCCCAAATGCTGCTGGAGATAGCTGCCCATGGCCTGCGGACTCTGTCATTCAGGTGGCCCATGCTCTCAATTCCGGCCATGTGGGCTTCTTCTGCATGTATCCCTGTGTCTACTTTTCTGGCAGCTGGCTCCCTCTCCCTGTGTGCTGTAGGCTTTCCCTGGACCTCCTCGGGCTGCTGCCACACCAGCTCTGCCACCTTGATGCCCACGTGGACTTTGCTGCCGCTTCTGCCACACACTCTCAGCTCCCAGCTACATGCAAGCTACTGAAGCTACCCTTAGCCAGGCTGTGCACTGCCCATGTTATCTGTCCAGAGTGTAGCCCAGCAACAGTTAGCCTCACACTTCGCTGTCATCAATAGATCTGATGAGACACCTGGGAACTCTTAAAGGGGGAATTAGTTTTGTTTTTGTTGTTTTTTTGTTGTTGTTGTTGTTGTTCTTATTTCCCCTTGTTGAGAATGAGGAACAAGCCAGGGCAGTGGTGCCACACGCCTTTAATCCCAGCACTCCGGGAGGCAGAGACAGGTAAATCTCTGAGTTTGAGGCCAACCTGGTGTACAGAGTTCCTGGACAGCCAAGACTGCTTCACAGAGAAACCCTGTCTCAAAAAAAGGGGGGAACAATATTAGGATGCAGGTGTGTAGGTCTCTGTATGGTTCCACAATGGATGGCTTGAAAATAGAAAATTTAAATGAAAGAAAAATCAACTTAGCTAGGATTGACTTAATGTCAATTATAATCACTATCAGTTTAGCAATTCATGTTTTATTTTTTAAAAACTAGTTTCATATTGGTGCCAAATATGAAGAATTGACAGATAAGATACAATCCTTAGAACTACTAATGAAACTAAGAAAAATACACACAGACAGAGGAGTTTAGAGAAGAACCTACCCCACCATTGCATGATGAAATTTAAGAGGAGTGGCCCAAGGTTACTAGAAAACCAACCAACTGGTTATCCAGTTACCACTCATGAATCACCACCAGATGATATGCTATGAAGAAGTTATCTGGGATTCTGTAGAAATGTTAGATTTGAAGAGATTTAAGGAAGCAGTAGTTTCATATGCTATGCATTCACCTTCTGTGAAGCAGATGGTAAATTAATGAGCCACTTGGAACAGAATTATTCTACAAGACTGGAAAGATTTAGCTGCAGCAATATTGGAAGCTGGTCCTCAGCTACAATGGAAAACATGGTAGAGAGAGGAAGCTAGGGTCCTAGAACAAAGAAGTAAGGCTATAGGTATTGAAATTTCCCAAGACCAGTTTCTTGGAGAAGGCCAGTATGCCGATTTGCAAAGACAAATTACATTTGATGATCACACCTTGGCTCTATGCTGCACAACAGCTTTGAATGCTTGGGACAGGGAAGAAGAATCAGGAAAGAGAACTGAGTCACTTACTAAAATTATATAAAGCCCGAAAGAAGCCTTCACTGACTTTTTACAGACTGACTTCAACTGTAAATAGAATAATACCAAATTCAGAAGTTAGACAAATACTAATTGAATCTTTAGCTAATTTGAAAA
Organism: Cricetulus griseus; assembly: GCF_003668045.3. Classification (NCBI taxonomy): domain Eukaryota; kingdom Metazoa; phylum Chordata; class Mammalia; order Rodentia; family Cricetidae; genus Cricetulus; species Cricetulus griseus. The sequence goes on from NC_048598.1 coordinate 56,023,181, forward strand.
TGCTAATTTGGAATGCAAAAGGATGATTAGGCCTTTAAAGGAATGGTAAGCACCAATAGATGAATGGATCAGAAATACAGCTGATAGTAGATCTCACACTTAAAATGATACTTGGATAGGAGAAGTGATTTCTAAAACATTTTAAGAAAAATCAAAAGGTTAGATGCTTTAATTGTGGTAAACCAGGTCATCTGAAAAGGGATTGTGGGCAAGGCATTCCTAGAAATGATGTTTTTTGTTTGTTTGTTTTGTTTTTGTTTTCTAGAGATAATCCAAACAGAAGGCCCCAGCACAGAAGGTGTGGCAAAGGCCAGAATTGAACTAATAAATGCAGATCAATATGGGACAATATGGCCTCTTAAAGACCCACAGTCAAATTTGGTTCAATCATTCCCTGTCAACACTGGGAAAACTCCTCCACAGAGCAATTAAAAGACTTAATGGATGTTGTTAAAACCTTACTACTCTGGATGAGAGAACAGCTTCATTAGATTAAAACAAGATTTTCAGGAGAGAACATAAAGCAAGTATTTTGGCAAACTTCTATAAATGATCAAAGACTAAAGCTAAAAATACAAATAAATGTCATTGTGATTGAAGATTTACTAGATACAGGCACAGATATAACAATAATTTCACCAAAATCTTGGCATCCAGACTAGCCTCCTCAGGAGGTAAATATTCAGCTTCTAAGGATTGGAACTTTATCTCAGATAAAACAGAGTGAAAGATGGGTCAAGTGTATAGAGCCAGAAGGACAGGGAGGAAAAGTAAAGCCATATGTGGCTAACATAGCAATGAATTTATGGGGATGTGATTGGTTACAGCAATGGAAAACCCAGATTAACCTTCCTCCAATCTCAGAAACAAACCATAAACTAACATACGCTTCTGAGAAAAATATTAAAAGGCATTATCAAGAACAGTCACCAAATCAGGTTGTACATAGGCAGGGCACAACAACTGATGATCTTTCAAAGTTACCAACAGACTTACTTTAAAATGGTTAACTGAGCTGGGTGTTGGTGGCACACGCCTTTAATTCCAGCACTCGGGAGGCAGAGGCAGGTGGATCTCTGTGAGTTCGAGGCCAGCATGGTCTCCAGAGCGAGCGTCAGGATACACTCCAAAACTATGCAGAGAAACCCTGTCTCGAAAAACAACAACAGCAAACAAACAAAAAAATGGTTAACTGACAAACCTGTCTGGGTGGCCTTTGACATCAGAAAAATTACAGGCATTAGAACAGCTGATTCAAGAGTAGCTAAATGCTCATATATTGAAGAACTGACCATTTGAATTCTCCTGTGTTTGTTATTAAAAAGAAATCTGGAAAATGGAGAATATTAATAGATTTGAGAGCCATAAATAAAGTAATCTAGCTGATAGCTCTCTACAGCCTGGAATTCCCTTGCCTTCTCTATTACCTAAAGAATGATCTGTTATAATTACAGAGTTAAAAGACTGCTTTTTAAAAAACTCTATCTTTACAAGAACAGGGTAGAATAAAACTGGCCTTCACAGTGCCTGCATATAATTCCCAGCCTGTGAAAAGAGATCAGTGGAAAGTTCTCCTACAAGGGATGTTAAACAGCTCCACCTTGTGTCAATATTTTGTATGACAGTCATTGGAAACAATTTGTAAACAGTTTCCTCAATCTATAATTTACCATTATATGGATGATATCTTACCAGCTGATTCAGACTCAGATATCTTAGAAAAAGTATTTGAAGAGATGAAGAAAATTTTGCCTTTTTGGATTACAAATTACTCCTGAACAAATGGAAAGAGTAGATTCTATTAATTATGTAGGATATAAGATAGGTTTACAAAAAATTCAACTTCAGAAGTGCAAAACAGGAGAGACTAATTATGAACTCTTACTGATTGTCAAAAGTTGCTGGGAGATATTAACTGGCTAACACTCACAACTGGATTGACAACTCAAGAACTAAGTAATCCATTTCAAACCTTACAAAGTGATAAGGACTTAAATAGTCCAAGAAAATTGTCAGCTACACTAAAAGAGAATTGGCTTTGGTAGAAAAGAAATTGCAGGATGGACATGTGGATCATTTGGATCCAGAACTTGATTGTGTTCTGGTTATTTTACCTTCTATGCATTCTCCCACGGGAATTCTTATGCAGAGATAAGGTAGTATCTTATAATGGGTATTTTTACCACACAAACAGTAAAAAATTAAAGATCTATGTAGATCTTTGTAGATCTACCATAAGGGCTTCTGAATTGATTCTGAAAGGAAAATTAAGACTTCATCAATTAACAGGAACAGACCCAGCAGAAATTGTAGTACCTTTTACTAATGCTGAAATTGCCTCATTATGGGCAGAAAATTAACATTGGCAAAGATCTTGCAATAATTTCTTGGGAGATTAGCAACAAATATCCCAAAACCAAGAGACTTCAATTTATAAAAAGAACTAGTTGGACCTTTCCTCACATTGCACAAGGAACAACAATTTCTATAGCCTCCATACTCTATACTGATGCAAACAAATCAGGAAAGGCAGGTTATAAGTCAGGAAATTTAAGTAAAGTGGCTCAAAGCCCTTATGATTCTGTCCAAAAGTCAGAATTATACACTATTCTCATGGTATTATTAGAAACCTCTTGATAGAGTTACTGACTCTCAATATGCAAGAAGAGTTGTTTTACAAATTGAAATTGCTAAACTTCCAGATGATTCAGAATTAACTTTATTTATTCAATTACAATAAATAATGAAATCATCACTTATATATAACACATATCAGATCCCATATGGGTCTACCAGGCCCTGTAGCACAAGGTAATGATGAAATTGATCAGCTATTGATAGGAAATGTGCTAGAAGGCTCAGAATTTCACCAGAAACACCATGTTAATAGCAAAGACTTGAAGAAAGATTTTTCTTTTTTTTTCTTTGTTGTTTTTGTTTGTTTTGTTTTGTTCTTTGAGACAGGGTTTCTCTGTGTAACAGCCCTAGCTGTCCTGGAAATATCTTTGTAGACCTGGCTGGCTTTGAACTCATAGAGATCTGCCTCCCAAGTGCTGTAATTAAAGGTGTGTGTCACCACCATCTGGTGAAGAAAGATTTTTCTATTACTTGGCAATAAGCCAAAGAAATTATAAGGAAGTGTCCTACTTGTTCTTTGTATAACTGAACTCCATTACCTACAGGAAGTAACCCAAAAGGTACTCAAAGAAATTAAATTTAACAGATGGGTATGTTCCATGTTGTGGAGTTGGGAAAATTAAAATATGTGCACTATACCATAGATACATATTCAGGATTTCAATGGGCAACTGTTTTAAGTTCTGAAAAGGCTGATTTTATAATTACATATTTATTAAAAGTTATGTACATTATGGGAATACCTGCATAAATTAAGACTGACAATGCTCCGGCATATGTCTCCAGTAAAATGAACAGCTTTTGTCATATTTAAAGCATATTACAGGAATACTACACAATTCTACAGGACAAGCAGTTATAGAAAGAACTAATCTTACTTTAAAAGATATGCTTAATAAACAGAAAGGGGTAATAATGACCCCCAGAGATAGATTACACAATACTTTATTAACTTTAAATTTTTTAAATGTGGCCCAGTGATGGCACACACCTTTAATCTCAGCAATCAGAAGGCAGAAACAGGCAGATCTCTGTGACTTCAAGGCCAGGTCTACTGAGCTAGTGAAAGACCCCCAGACCCCTAAGGGGCACAGGGTCCCAAGGAGCCCCCGAGACTCAGAAACCAGACCAAGAGCTGCAAAAGCAAGACGGTTTATTGAACAAATGCTCATTCGGGTGTCAACAATATCAGGAAAGCCTCACACCCCAGCATGGGGTGCAAGCTCCTTATATAGGAAAAAACTGCAGATCAACATACAGGCAAGGGGCATAAAGTGATTGATTACAAAGTATGATCTCATGTTAGAGTGGTCACCCAGGTGTGACCTGCTTTTCCACGAAGGAAAAACCACAGAATGTACCCTGAAGTCCTTGATTGTCTGTTGGCCAGCCAGGTGTGACCCAAAGAGGGTTGTCCTGGCGATCGCCCCCGTCTAAACCATAGGATGTGCCCGGGGTTGGGACCAGCTTCCTTGTAATGGGCCAAGGCCTGTGGGAAACTTTTTTCTCTCTGTGAACAAAAATCTTTCAAAACTTTTTCTCTCAGCAAACTAAAAGCTTTCATTCCCCCCCCCCCTTTTTTTTTTTTTTTTTTTTTTTTTTTTTTTTTTTTTTTTTTTTTTTTTTTGGTGAGGTTTTAATCCTAAAACCTATGGTCCTTCTTATTGCCTGAGAGCCTGATATTGCTGATTAAGAACTAGCGGAAGATTAGGGTAGTGAGCCAAGGGGAGCTGTTAAATCATCCTTTAAACCAGCCTTGTTGGGACTCCTGTTCCTTTCTCCGCTGGTTGAGTCTTTCTCTGAGCTTGGCCATGGAATCCCTAATAACTCCAGAATGGTTAACATAGAAACAGCACTCCTCTTTTAGGGCAGCATAGAGTCTGCCTTCCTTAAGGAAAAGGAGATCAAGTTCCCTACAATTCTGGAGGGCAACTTCCGCTAGAGAAGCCAAAGACTTTTCTAATTTATTGATGGATCCTTTTATGGTTTTAATGTCCTCATTTATGGCTGTTTTTAGCTCATTATAGTGTTGGGGTCCCTGGACCAGTGCTGCGGTTCTGGTGCCGACCCCGGCTGCCACCTCCGAGTCCCCATCAGGGAGTGAGAGATATTGGCATTCCCCCATGGAAGGGAGTTCCTTTTGACTTAGCATTTTAACCAGGGAAAATGGGCAACGTATTCTTTTCCATGCTATTTCCCGCTGACTTTGGGAAGAAGTTAGGGACCCAAGAAGGCTGAAATGCTAGTCAAAAAAAAAAAAAAAAAAAAAAGGGAATTTAGGCAATGGGGAATCCATCAGGAGCTTCTGGTTGGCAGACTCTGTTGCAGAGATAGGGGGTGTCCATATCAGCTGGACTGGTTCACATCCACAGCAAGTGTAGGGCTCGCAGTCTTTAGGAGCAGGCTGTAGTCAGCAACTGATATTCGTCTGCCAGAAGTGGAAATCTGTTGAGACATGTTTAAATTGGGAACAGAAGTTAAAACTTATATATCTTATTGGAACTCTTAGGCCCATATTTTTAGTGATCAAGAAGGACAGGAGTTCCAAGACAAGGGAGAAAATCTCATCCTCAGGAACAAATAAATGGGATAACAAAAGTTGTACTTATCTGGCGTCCTTTTTACCTGTGAGAAGTGGATCCAAACTTTATGACTTTTGATCCTCTGAAGCCCATACAGACTTTATTATATAATAGGACATAGAAGTTTTAGACATTTTATCATTATTAATCTGTATTGAAATCCACATTGCAGAAAAAGCAGATATTGGGTATTTGTAGAATGGCAGAAATATATTTATATCTTTGAGTTCTAGCAAAAACTACAGATTTGGGCTAGAAGCCTGCATATTTCTCTTCTGTCCAGAGAGTCGGGCATAGATTGGACAGACGTGCCCCTGGCCCGATGAAAAGCCCCTCAAGTTTACATTTAGACAACAACCAAAGTAAACCCAAAAACCTTGAGCTTGTGACTGAACAGCAGGCTGTTGGTTTTATCAGCTTATCAGAACTTTATTAAATGATCTATTAAGCTGTCTATAGTTTAACCATTAATACTATCAGAGATCTGAGAAGGACAAATTTTATATAGTTTTCGAATCTGTTAAAAATGACAGGGTCCAGTCCATATACAGCTAGCCATACCCAAGTCTCAATAGTGTTGGGGGAAGAAGTAAATCTTTGCCAGGTCTATAAAGTGAGAGTTTTTTTCTCTCTGTGGAAGAGGGACATGGAAAAAGACTGACATAGGCAAAGGTGGTGCAATCAATTCTCCAGTGTCCTGTAGCCTGTCCACAGTTTGAGCCCGGTCCTGCCTGGCAGCAGGTGTAGCATCTGAGCATCATGCTCATTGGTCAGCGTTGTCACAATCCATGGAGCCCCATAATCTTCTTTAGAGACCTTGGGTCACTGTCAGGATCTGGAATTTTCTGTCTGATATTATAAACTTTTTAGTTAACATTTTAAATGCTATATTCTGTAGATCTCTGTAGTATTAGAAGTCTGCCTAGGTAAATCTGGCAACTTGTTAATTTATAAGAATGGCTAGTAACTTGTATTTTTTAACATCTTATAACAGGTTAGCAACTTTTATAAAATTAAGACTTTATATTGTCAGGTTTACCTTTAATCAATGTAAACATCTGACATAAAGGTGGTCTTAGGCTACCCTTATAAAAGAGTTTTGTTTTTAAAACTCTAAAGAATTGAGACCCATGGGCTTAGAAGTTATTTTAAGCCCTTTGTTAAACTTAGGTCATTGTGTTACTGTACCATAAGAAATAAACAGCTCAATTTTTTATTAACATATGGAACTTATGACTGTGATCTTAAATTTTAGCTCTTTTGATTTAAGCACAAATATTAACAATATAACAGAAGCATAAATATCTTCTAACCTTATAAATTTGAACAATTAAAAATCTTTTAACGTCTTTTGTAAGAGTATCAAAAATAAAGTACCCTTGATGTGTTTAAAATCATTATCATCTGGGTAACTATTAAATTTATGTTGTCAATTCCCAGTGTTACTAGTTTTAACTTTTTGACAGATTTAACCATGAAACAGTTTTAATATTATCTTTATTAAAAAGACATCTGAATTCCTGATAACCCAAATTTAATGACTAGAGCTCGGAGATAAATTCTGAGCTATATCCATAAATGATTGGCTGTTGTTAGCATTAGACAGCAAAAATATTTAAATTATTTTTGTTTTGGCTTTTGGCTTATAATAAAATTTACATTTATATCAGAAAACACTGATAGAACCTTTTAACAAGTATACAGAATTAGTTTTTAAAACTTTTAAACAGAATTAACCGGATGTGGTCAATATTTTTAACCTGTATTACTATTATAAATAGATATAAGAGCCCATAGTAAACAGTTTACATTCTTTTTTTGACACTTTTATGACTTTCTTTTGACCCTCTTTAAATTTTTATTATTTTTTGCTCTTTTTTGATTCTCTTAGACCTCCCCATCTTAGACAAACCTGGTCGAGGAGTCCATAGGGTCCAGAATCGAACACTTTTTCTTTTAACTGTAAAATAATTTTAAGATTAAAAGAACTGTCCCGAGGCCAGCCAACATTAAAAAAAAAAAAAAAAAAAATGTTGGCCACTCAGAACTGTAGAAAGTTTGCCATTTTACTTCTTGATGTCCAGAGGCTGGTTGTTGGCTCGGTCCCAAACGTCTCCCCAATGGTCTAGAGTCAAACTTAAGGGAGTTGTTAGTTGTTGTCCCATGGTGGTCAGATGGTGAAAAACAAAAAGAGACAAAGAGACAAACACTGAGACAGACAGTCAGGCCAAACAACAAAGGCCGCTGGGCTGCAAATCCGTGCCAAACCGAAACCACAAATTCAAACGGGAGCGGAGACTTGCGTTGTCCGCTCCCAGGGATGAAGGTTGCCTGCTCGCCCTCGCCCATCCAAACTTCCCGTGGATCGTCCTCCAGGGGCGGACTCAGAGGGGAATGACTCGTCAGTCTACCTTGTTAGTCTCTACAAAGCCTGCATAGCCTATACAGGGCTTCCAAATAGACAAACAGAAAACATAAATCCAAATAAGCCGGCCTGACTTACCTCCTCTTAGTCGCGGTAATGAGTCTGGGGTCTCCTCTGATCTCCTGGCTGGCTCACCAAATGAAAGATCCCCAGGCTCCTAAGGGGCACAGATTCCCGAGGAGCCCCCGAGACTCAGAAACCAGACCAAGAGCTGCAAAAGCAAGACGGTTTATTGAACAAATGCTCATTTGGGTGTCAACAATATCAGGAAAGCCTCACACCCCAGCATGGGGTGCAAGCTCCTTATATAGGAAAAAACTGCAGATCAGCATACAGGCAAGGGGCACAAAGTGATTGATTACAAAGTATGATCTCATGTTAGAGTGGTCACCCAGGTGTGACCTGCTTTTCTAAGAAGGAAAAACCACAGAATGTACCCTGAAAAGTCCTTGATTGTCTGTTGGCCAGCCAGGTGTGACCCAAAGAGGGTTGTCTTGGCGATTGCCCCCGTCTAAACCATAGGATGTGCCCGGGGTTGGGACCAGCTTCCTTGTAATGGGCCAAGGCCCGTGGGAAACTTTTTCTCTGTGAACAAAAATCTTTCAAAACTTTTTCTCTCAGCAAACTAAAATCTTTCACTAGTTCCAGGACAGGCTCCAAAGCTAAAGAGAAACCCTGTCTCAAAAAACAAAAAACAAAAACAAAATGCTAATGAGAAAGGAATGACTGCTGCAGAGAGACATTAGATAGAAACAAAACAAAACAAAACAACCATCATGTTAAAAGAAAAATCCAAAATCTGTCTCATGTCAGAAGAGCCACCTGGTATTGGACAGAAGAAAAAAAAATTAAGGGACTATTCTATTGTCACTTGTCTTATAATCCTTTGATTTTTATTTTGACTCTTTAAAACTTTTCTTAAGGTATAAACATTATCTCAAATTTATAATATATATATTTAAACTTTCTGTCATAATATTAATGGTCATATAGAGTACTAACTAATCCTATAAATAGGCTTCATCTAGCTTCTGTACATGATTTTCAGTTTGAGTTTGAATAAGGTAACTAGGAATTAAGCTTGTGTACATTGGATGTATTTAATAGATTGTGGTCCTTTAACCTCTCCAAGATATCTGCTGCATATATCATTATAAATGGTTAAGTTTTCTGCAGTGAACTGTGACCATTCCTAACAGTAACATTGAACTCTCCAAAAGGATGTTGGGGCCCCACAATGATTCTACCTGGATTGTGGTAACACCCTTAAGATGGTAAACACCACCAATGATCAGCTCTAGACTACAAACTGCTCAGGACAGTTTCAAGGTGCTTAGCTGAGATGGTCCAGCCTCACAGATTACTCCAGCTAGGACTTCAATTGTTCTTATTATTTGTAGTTTTACTGTGTTAGAGTTAAAACCTTCACTTTTTATTTAGACAAAAAGGAGGAAATGTTGTGGGATAGTTTGATTAGACTCTGATACTTCCAAAAATTACCAATAAAGTTTACTTTGAATCAAAGGTTAGAGCTAGCTACTGGCTGACCAAAATTAGCCATAGAGGTTTTAGAGGACTAAGGACATGTAGAGAGAGACAGGAGGGACTTAGAAAGATTTTTGGCCCTTTTGGATTGAGGAAAGAAAGAAAGAGGTCATTGATCACTTCGCCGCTTCTCTAGTCATTCATATTCTTACCCTGATATCTGACTCCCAAATTTTTATTGATGAAGAATAATTAGACAAACGCTTCAATATCCCATAGGATAAATACATGCTATGGCATAAAATGAGTCGAAATAAACTTTAAAAGATGAAAACAAAATATAGAATGTTTACTACTCACAACAATATTAAGTTAGAAGTCAGTGAAGAACTAGCTGGAGATATTGCTTGATTGCAGCCTGGTTGCCTGGAAAGAGCAATGCCCCAGATTTAATCTCTATCACCACTAAAATAAAACAGAAAAGAAAAGAAATCTGGTTCTAAAAATAAGGTTTGCTTAGTGTAATCATAATTTTGAAGTGAGCCTAGGCTACATATTGATTTAAGGTCAGCCTTAGTTACATAGTAAGACCTGATCTGAAAAATAAGATTAAATAAATAATTAAGCAGTTAATTTTAAACAGAGCAAGGCATGATGGTGCATGCCTATAATCCCAGCATTCAAGGAGGCTGAGGCAAGTTGAATCCAGTCTAAGCTATTTAGTGAGAGCCTGTCTTAAAAACAAACAAACTGGGCTAGAGAGATGACTCAGAAGTCAAAGAGCTGTTGCTGCTGTTGCAGAGACATGGGTTCTATTCCCAGCACACATCTCAGATGACTTCACAACTGCCTATAACCCCAGCCCCAGGGATCCGACCCTCTCTTCTGGCCTCCCTGTACACACCCACACCCAGACATTTATTGGCAAATTGTCTTAGAGAAGGAAAACTACTTGGGGAGAATCACACACACACACACACACACACACACACACACACACACACACACACACACACACAATCAGAAGTATAAAAGAAAGAGAAACCTTCCTATGTAAATTCCCAGACAAAGGAGAGTGCCCATCCTGTTTCTACAGTCAAATCAAGCAGAACAAAGAGGAAAGCATGGGTTTACACTGCAGGAAGTTGCATGCGCACACGAACGTGTGTGTGTGTGTGTGTGTGTGTGTGTGTGTGTGTGTGTGTGTGTGTGTGTGTGTGTGTGTGTGCCTGTGTCACAGGGAAATCATATGTAAACGCACAGTGGAGTGACTGGGGGAGGAGGGGCACAGGACAGCATCTCATCAGATTTGACTCTGGCTCGTTTGGAGCCGATACTAACCTGCCGAAGAAAATCCCTAGGACTGCTTGGCCTTGGCTGTGTAGTTGCCAAGGAGGGGAACTATCAAATAGCTCGTGAGAGTTTTTCCTCCTCGCAGGCCACTCATGTGTACAACTTCCTTATCAGACTTACATATTCTCCATGTGAGAACAGCAAGGCATCCCCCGCCCCTCGGCCTCCCCTTGGAACCACTGCCTCATGGAGGGAATGCATTCAGGAGGCAAGTACTAGCTGGGAAAACTCCGGAACACAAGCCCAAAGATAGACCTCACACCAGTGTTCAGCTCCCTTACTCATTTACTGTGTGTATAAGGAAGAACGGGCTCGTTTGTTTGTGTTCAAATATAATTTTGGGTCTCTGATAAGAACCAACCCCATTTCCGGGTAGTTACCACAAGAACGTGGAGCCAGGCTTGAATGGGCGGGTCAGAGCACACAGGGAAGGAGATTCTCCAGGTAGCAACTGCCATCAGATTATCCCGTCAGATACGCTGACCTGGTGAGTCAGCGACATCTAGTGGACTCACTGAGCATCACTGGGAATCCAAAGTCAAAGGGTTTAAGGCTCCAGTGTGATACTATAGTATTCTTCTCCATGCATTGTATTAATTCTGGAAAAGTAAAGCCCCCACTGACTTGCTGACGTTTAAATTCATAAATTAACAGGAATCCTATTAGTGACACTCAAATTAATTGATGTGGTGTCCCCAGCCACACTGACTTTTATAATTACACTCTACAAATTAGTTAGATTTTACTGTAGCGTTTCTCTAAGGACCTGTAATGTTCTATTTCCATCCACAGTTGTGGCCTGTTTGCTTCTCATCAGACATTGCTGCATTGATCAAATTGCAGTAAGGCTTGTATGAGAGGTAACTTTAAGACAGTTAACACTGTGGGGCGTTGGTGGCACACACCTTTAATCCCAGCACTCGGGAGGCAGAGGCAGGCGGATCTCTGTGAGTTCGAGGCCAGCCTGCTCTCCAGAGCGAGTGCCAGGACAGGCTCCAAAGCTACACAGAGAAACCCTGTCTCGAAAAAAGTAATCAACAACAAAAATACCAAACAAAACAAAAAAAGGCGGTTAACACTTCCAGCACATAGTTATTGACTAGAAGGTCCCAGGCACAGCGCTGGACTCCAGCTCACACAGTCGCTACTCTCAAGACGTTTGCCAATGGGTGGGAGAGTAGCCAAGAAGCAACTAAAAATGTTAACAAGATGAGGTCAGAGAAACCTGTCATTTTAATTGGTAATATGAGAAGGGAAGGGAGGAGTGGGGAATAAATAGGCCATCAACCATCTCTTAAAGGTGCTATTTGAGAGCCAAACAGGGAGTAGTTTTCCCCTGATAAAATTTGTTGTGTATTGTTTTGATTTTTTGAGGCGACTCACTCTATAATCCAGACTGACTTCTAACTTGCAGCAGTCTCCCAAACACGGCCTCCCAGTGCTGTGATTATAGGCATGACCCACCAGGCCTGGCTACTGAAATTTGTTTAAAATGAAAACAAAACCCAACAGACATGGTAGTATACACCTTTAATCCCAGCACTTGGGATCTCTGTGAGTTTGAGACCAGCCTGGTCTACATAGTAAGTTCCAAGCCAGGAAGTCTTACTACACAGTGATAAACTGTCTCAAAAACAAGGCTAGAGAGATGATTCATGGGTTAAGAGAACTGGATTCTTCCAGAGGACCTGGCTTCGAGTCCCATCTTCCAGAAGGCAGCTCACAGCCATCTGTAACTCCAGTTCTGAGGGATCTGACAGCCTCTTCTGGGCTCCTCAGGCACTGCACACATATACATAGACATACATACAGACAAAACACCCATATACATAAAACAAAAACACTTTTCAAAAAATAAATAAATCTAAAAACAAAACCCAAAACCATCATGGGAGCCAGCCTGACTGAGCATGGTAGTAAACACTTTTTTTTTTTTTTAAATCCAGGGTTTCTCTGTAGCTTCGGAGCCTGGAACTCGATCTGTAGACCAGACTGGCCTTGAACTCACAAGAGATCTTCCTGCCTCTGTTACCTGAGTGCTGGGATTAGAGGCATGTGCCACCACTACCCAGATGAAGCCAGCACCCTTAACCTCCAAGCCATCTCTCGAGTTTCTAAAACGTCTCCCTAAGTCTTTTTTAAAAACTCTGCGGGACTCCTCCAGTTTCTGCCTTCAGATCCAATGAATGCCGGAGCTCTGTTAGGAAAGCAGCAGCATTCCCTGGTTCTTCTGTCATTTCTTTAACTCTGAACATCCCTGGGATGCTTCTGAAGGTTAATCAGGGTACCAAAAATCTAGAAAACAGTGAAGGTATCACCAGGCATGGTGGCTCAGTGTCCTGGTTCATTTTTTGTCAACTTGACACAAACTAGATCACCTGGAAAGAGAAATCTAAACTGAGAAAATGCCCTCACCGGATGGTTTGGAGGCAGGACTATGGGGCATCTTCTTGACTGATTATTGATTACTTATCTATTCTATTTTAATCCTTGAGTCCTGGGAAGGAGACCCTGGGTAGTGTAAGAAAGCAAACTGAGCAAGCCATGGAGACCAAAGTCAATAATCGGTGTTTTTAGTGGTCTGTTTCAGTCCTGCCTCCAGGTTCTTGTCTTGGGTTTCTGTCCTGATTTCCCTCAGTGATAGGCAGTGATGTGAAAGCTTAAGTCAAATAAACCCTTTCTCCCCATGGCAATGAATGATATGAGAAGGCAAAGTTAAGACACTCAGCATTGTAAGGCTGAGGCAGGATGGGGAACTCAGCAATATGCCCTCAGCTACCCAGGCAGTTTGAGGCCAGGCTGGAGTGGCTACATGAGACTCTCTTTAAAAGTCAACAATAAAGACAAGAGGAAAGTGGAAAGATAGTACTGAGATGACAAACCTGAAAGTCTGCTCCAAAGTTTCCTCCCATATAGCTCAGGCTTGAGACCCCATGGCAATTAAGACTGCCAGTCCCATTAGCTGTTTATCCTATCATCACTGTGGACCAAGCAACCAACTTTCCACAGATCATTTTCCATCTTTTCCTGATGATATTAAGAGGTATAGCATGAACCAGGTGTGGTGGCAGACATCTGAAATCCCAGATCTTGGGAGGTAGAGGAAACAGGTTCAGGAGCTCGAGGTCAACCTCAGCTATACAGTTAACTCAAGGTCAGCCTGGATTATATGAGACCATCTCAGATAGATAGATAGATAGATAGATAGATAGATAGATAGATAGATAGACAGACAGACAGACAGATAGACAAGGCCAGCCTGGGTTATATGAGACCATCTCAAATAAATAAATAAATAAATAAATAAATAAATAAATAAATATTTTAAAAAGCAAGGGACTGAAGAAATGGTTCAGCAATTAAAAATATGTTGCTCCAGCTGGAGAGATGGCTCAGAGATTAAGAGCACTGACTGCTCTTCCAGAGGTCCTGAGTTCAATTCCCAGCAACCACATGGCTCACAACCATCTGTAATGAGATCTGGTGCCCTCTTCTGGTGTGCAGATATACAGGGAAGCAGAATGTTGTATACATAATAAATAAAATCTTAAAAAAAAAAAGAATATGTTGCTCTTGCAGAGGGTCTGGGTTGGATTCCCAGCACCTACTTGATAGCTCACAATTATCTGTAACTCCAGTTTCAGGAGATCTGTAATTAGTGTGCAGGCAAAACAGTCACACACATTGTATTAGTCAGGGTTTTCTAGAGGAACAGAACTGATAGAATGGAGATTATATAAGGAACTATACGTCATACATTCCCTTAGTGGTAAGAGCACTTTTACTGCTCTTTCAGACAGCCTGGGTTCAGTTTGCAGCACCCATATGGTGGTCAATAACTGTCCTTAATTCCAGTTCCAGGGGATTCAATGCTCTCTTCTGATGCCCTCGGGCACCAGGCATGCACTGTGGTGCACACATATACATGCAGGGAAAACACTCACATAAACAAAATAATAATGTTAAATAAAACCATTTGTAAAAAATGCTCTGGTAGAGGACCCAAGTTTGGTTCTCAGCACCCATACTGGGCAGCTCACACCACCTGTAACTTCAGCTCGAGACTCCAACACACTCTAGACTGTGGGGACGCCTGCATCCACAGGCGTTGTGTCTGTGTGACACACACAGTCTAAATATTAACAGCGAAGTGGTGGTGCACTCCTTTAATCCCAGCACATGGGAGGTAGAGGCAGGAGGATCACTGAGTTCAAGGCCAGACCAGTTTATAGAGTAAATTCCAGGACAGCCAGGACTACATGAGAAACCCTGTCTCAAAAAAAAACCCAAAACAAAACACAAACGTAATGCCTTTGTTGTCTAATCTGGCAGTAGGACCTGTCAGTTTCCTTGGTGAGTCCTCAAAGTGAACGGGGCTGAGGGATAAGTCCCTTTGGTTTTTGTTCTGCTGCCTTTGCGTATTGCCCCCCACCACTGCCCCCATATGATTGACATAACCTTAAGTTTCACTGAGCAAATCTAGGAAAATATCAGTGTAGTTTCAAAAGCTCATACAATTCAACAAAGTTCATACACAAAGGATCCGGATGGCTGGTATAAAATATTCCACATGGATAATAATCACATTATGATTGACTAAATGAATATTAAAAGCTTTCATATGTAAAATTGGATGGGCAGCTCTTATTTTTTAAAATGTATCCAGAGAAGTAGGGAGATGGTTAAACCCTTGCCATGTGTGAGAACTGGAGTTTGGATCCCCAAATTCATGTAAATGCCCAGAGGGCATGGTGACTTGCACACAGTACTCCCCACTCCATGCACACACACAGGCCAAAACATATATGTATCCATACACATGTACAGCATACACTTGCAAATGGAAGAGAAAAAATATATAGCAAGAATATGTATATGTGGCTCTACATTACTTTCATAATACATTTTTATGAGAAAAAAAAAGGTAGTCCCATTTCTACTTTAAATTTTTTAGAAATAGTTTTATTATGCAATTTGTCTTTATGTTTGTCTGTGCACCACACTCATGCCTAGTGCAGAAGAGGCTGCACTGGGTCTCCCAGAACTGGAGTCATAAATAGAAACCACCACATAGGTTCTGGGAAATCAAACCCAGGTCCTCTGCAAGAGCAGACGGTCCTCTTAACTACTGAGCCGTCTCTCCAGCCCCTTACAAAGAATAATTAAGAGGGCTGGAGAGAAGTCAGTATGAAGACTTGAGTTCAGACCACAGAACCCATATAAAGATCAGGTCTCCTAGCATTGGCTATAACCAATGCTGGGGTAGACATGGGGATTCACACTGAGCTTAAGGGCTCAGCAGCCTAGCCAGCTGAGTATGGTGACCAAGGCTACAGGAGACCCTTTCTCAGTACACCAAACAGCGCATATGTATATGGCTGTGTAAGTGCATGGGGAGGGCACAGGGGACGAGCCTGAAATCCCAGCACCTGGAAAGCAAAGGCATCGGGTCCAGACCCATCAATACACAAAAAGATGGAGAGCCAGGCCGGGTGTTGGTGGCGCACGCCTTTAATCCCAGCACTCGGGAGGCAGAAGCAGGGGATCTCTGTGAGTTTGAGGCCAGCCTGGTCTCCAGAGCGAGTGCCAGGATAGGCTCCAAAGCTACACAGAGAAACCCTGTCTGGAGGGCAGGGGGAGATAGAGGGCCAGTTAGATGACTTGGGGGTAGAGACCTTGCCATTTAAATCTCACCACCTGAGTTTTATCTCTAAAGCTACACAAAAGTGGAAGCAGAAAAGTAACTCCAAAGAGTCCATCAGATCACTATATCCCCAAATCCACTTAATAATTAATGAGATCAGTATTAAATAATGACTTTTTTAATTTTGTATTAAAGGGGCTGGAGAGCCAGGTAGTGGCGGCGGCACACACCTTTAATCCCAGGATTTGGGAGGCAGGTGATCTGAGTTCGAGGCCAGCCCGGTCTACAAAGTGAGTTCCAAGATGGACTCCAAAGCTACACAGAAAACCCTGTCCTGAAAAACAAAAACAAAACAAAAAAAGGGAGTGTGAACTTTTTGTGGTAGTTCTAGGCAGTCTTTGCTAAGCATACCAATCCTGCTTCAGCCTCCTGAGAGCTGAGGTAGAGTGCACTGTTGAGCCCAGCTGCCAACTATCCCTTCTAAGAAGTGAGGTTTTATTCTGAAGTTAGCTAGCTCTAGCAGCTGCCATTCCCCTCTCCCCTTCACTTGTGCTGGGGATCTTTTCAAACTCTTGGTAACTCTGGAAGGTTGTAGATCCCCTGAAATGGGAGTTAGGGATTGTTGTGAGCTACCATGTAGGTTCTAGGAATTTTGAACTCTGGTTACTGCAAGAGGCATCTGTGTCTGCAACCCCAGAACCCAGGATCTTCTAAGTATTTTTTTATGTATAGGGATGTTTGCATGTACCTCATCTGCACACCAGAAGTCATCTGATCCCATGAGACTATATCTAAATAGTTGTGAGTCTCCACATGGGTGCTAGGAATTGAACTCAGGACTTCTGAAAGAGTAGCCAGTACTCCTAACTGCTGAGCCATCTCTCCAGCACCCCCAGATCTTATCTAGGTTAGACAAGTACCCTACCACAGAACTCATCCTCCGTCTTTTTTTTAATCTTAAAAACAGCAACAGCCGGGCATTGGTGGTACACACCTTTAATCACAGTACTCAGGAGGCAGAGAGGCAGGTGGATCTCTGAGTTCAAGGCCACCCTGGTCTCCAGAGTGAGTTCCAGGACAGCCTCCAAAGCAATACAGAGAAACCCTGTCTCCAAAAACAAAAACAAAAAAACCCAGCAACAAAATAAACAAGCCTTGTGTGTGTGTAGGAAGCTTTTCTCTGTGTTTGCTCAGTGGATGCCCAGAGCTGGAGTTAACAAGCGGTTGTAAGCTGCCTTGGGTCCTCTGGAAGCACAGTAGGTACTTTAACTCTTGAGCCATCTCTCCAGCTCTCCCCCCTTTTTTTTCTGGTCTTTTTGAGACAGGGTTTCTCTGTAACAGTCCTGGCTGTCCTTGATTTGTAGACCAGGCTGGCCTTGAACTCAGAGATCTCCTGCCTCTGCCTCCCAAATCCTAGGATTAAAGGCATTCAACACCACTGGCATCTGGCAAAGTTCACACTTTTTCTTCTGTGTTTTTCCAGACAGGGTTTCTCTGTGGCTTGGAGGCTGTCCTGGAAAACTAGCTCTTATAGACCAAGCTGGTCTCAAACTCACAGAGATCCACCTGCCTCTGCCTCCCAAGTGCTAGGACTAAAGGCGTGCACTTAACCCCCCCCCCCACCAAAGTTCACTCTCTTTTAATATCCAGCTTGTCCTATCACTAAGACAGTACCTTTCAACTGCATTTCTGCTCCCCACTTTGTCCCCTCAACTAGCCAAGAAGCCACTTTTTATCTAACTCAGATGTTTATTCAGGTCGCCTACAGTACCTTCTGCAAACTAATTTAACTCTGAAAACCCTGTCCTATAATACCAAAACCAATGTAAAAGGATACATAAAAATATCATAGCATTTAGTAATTGCAAATATATTTATTACAATTTACAGATTAGTTAATAATCACATACAAATATAATCTGAGCTATAAAATCTCCACTAGTTACAGTTAAAACCAAGGATCTGAAGAAGCCAACTCAAAAGTCTTGTTCCCAAACTTCACCTTCCTTAAAATTATAAAAAATAGAATCTGACAGTTCTGATTTCAAGTTACAGATGAAGGGCTGCCCCACTGAGCACTCAGAAGTAGGGACCCCTGTCTGTACAGAGCCTCTCTCTCACATGCTACACAGATCTTTAAAGCACCATTGCAAGACATGAACGTGTAAAATATTCAGCTAAAACCTCCATGCCTAGCCTTGCCTTGGAGGTTTTCTTTCCTGGGGAGGGGCCTTAACATCTGGACTGGGATGACAATGACAATAATTTTGCTCTTCTCCTTCAATTTGTAAAGATCCTTTTGTCCTTGCCACCATCTGACCATGTCTGTATGTAGGCAGGCAGTGTGCCAGAATGTTTTAACCAGTCATTTACTCATTAGATAGTGAAGGTGGAAACTGGAACAATTTGCAAACACCCAATGAATGTACAGATAGATATCCCATTCCTTTGCTGGGTCTCAGAAACACATCACACCTACATGTCTGAAGTCAAATGCTAAGCTGCAGTCTGGTTTTAAAAGAATGTCGATGTATTGTCACAGTTTTCCTTGTCAACATGTCTGCTTTCCAAATGACACAGCTTCTAACTAGCCTATTTCCACAGCGCTATACCAGACTGCAATGCACTCTGGGGTTCACTAAACCCAAGTGCACAAACTATACAGAATGAGGGTTCTGCAAAACGAAGACCAACTTTTCTGGTGCTGTATTCTTAGTGTGTGAATGAATATTGTCACCACTGGGGCAGACCTTAGAGTATGTCCAACGGAAATAACCAGGGAGATTATAAACTGAGGTAGTTATGCTGCCAGCTCTTCTGGGAAAATGCATCCCCACTATCAATTTAGCAGACCTCTCTTTTGTATGTGTTCCCGCTATGCCATGACAGGAGGCACACAGTAAGAACTGACCACTAAAGAGGTGATTAAACATACCTCAACCTAGCATGCACACAGCAGATAAAGCTAACCGAATAAACCAGGCATACTAATCAAAAGCAAGCCTTGGGTAAGACACTAAGACTTCCTGACTGTTCTAGCTATACTTTTCCTCAAAGTGCAGGCCTCACCATTGCATCTCTGTAAAATAGAACACAATAAACCTGGACATTGAAATTTGTATCTGACCATTTCACACTTAAAAATTCACAACTGCCCAATCCAAGTTTACAGTGTCACCATGACAGGTTTTAAAAGTGACAGTGCTGAGGCAGAGTATAAGTAACACTGGCTTTCTGAAAAGAGTACATTAAACAAAACTGAATTTCTAAGATGTCTGCATATTCCTCCTAGGAAAATTCTAGGCTTTTAAGTTTAAAAACAGAATGCCTACAATGCAATGATTACTTCCTAGAGTGCTTTACAATTCCTACCCACTGAAAGCTAAAGAGCCACATTCAACTGGAACTACAGAGAAACATTCCAAATGGACAGTTTGCAAAGAATACGCTGGATGTTAAAGTTTGGCAGACCAGATGGGCATCACAGTGTACGTCTTTAAAAAGCACGCTAACACAGCTTTCCCAGTCAAGAGAGTACTGCACTTGTGGGTTTGTGGTGGTCCTTGGAAATATCTTAAATAGACCTAGATACAGAAAAAAAAATCTGGATGTGTGGCACACACATATGCAATCCTAGCAAGAGAACAAGAGGATCTTTCAAAATCATCCTTGGCTAAGCAGTGTAGCCTAGGCCACACAAGACTAATTTTTTAAATTAAGAAAAAAAAAAGGGGGGGGGTAGTGGGGGGGAGGAAAACCCAAGTGATACAACAATGTCTTAAGTTGGTAACAAGTACAATAGGTTTTAGCCTTAAGGTAAATATGTCAAATCTATGAAAATGGAAAAAAGTGCAAGCATAGCTGATATATATATGTACATACATATATATATATATGTACATACATACATATATATATGTACGTACATACATACATACATACATACATATGTACGTACGTACGTACATACATACATACATACATACATACATACATATATATATGTACACTCAGGTTAAAGCAAGAGGATTGCCATGAGCTCAAGGTTACATTAAGACCTGTGCCTCAATCTCACCTCAAAATATACAAACACATATACATATATACAGAAAAACAAAAGCCCATTCATTTTAGAATAGGAAAAGCACACAAGAGCCCAAAGTTTTCAGATAGGCTTGCATAATTTAAATTAGAACTGAATATGCAGTACTGGGGATTGAACCTAGAGCCTTGCACAAGTAGGCAAGTGCCCTCTGCTGTTTCAATATCCCAGCCTCCTTTTCCATTTTCATTTTAAGATTAAGACCCACACTGGCCTTGAATTCACTATGTAGCCCAGGCAGACCTTGAATTTTCTCTCCTCCTGCCTCAGTCTCCAAAGTAACTGTAATTACAGGCCTGTGAAGAAACTTTTCTACACCAGGCATGGTGGCACAGGCCTTTAATCCTAGTACTCAGGATGAGAAGCAGAAGCAAGTGGATCTCTGTGAGTTTGAGGCCAGTCTGGTCTACAGGGCAAGCTCTAGGCCAGCCAAGGCTACATAGAGAAACCCTATCTTGAAAAAACAAACAACCTTTTGTTTGTCCTTTAAGAGCGGGTCTCACCATGCAGCCCTGGCTGTCCTGGAGCCTGCTATCTGAGCCTGGCTATCCTCTGCCTCCAGAAGAAAAGTTTTCAAAGTGCAAAGTAACAACTTGGAGTCCCTTTTCACAACCTCAAGGAAGCAGAGGATATTTACAACCACATCCACCTGGGCACGGTGGCACAGGAAGCAAAGGAAAGGTACCAATTTTAAGACCAGCCTGGTCTACACACAAAGATCCAGGCCAGAATTATGTAGTGAGACCCTGTCTCAAAAACACAAAACCACATTCAATTAAATAGGAAGAGGATTAAAGATTTAGAGATCCTTCATTATTGGAGTTGGTGTTTCTAATGAGACACATTACCCCAAAATAATTCAACTATATCACTAGATACAAGTTGTTTCTTTAAAAACATGTCCAAAGGCTGGGCGTTGTTGGTGCAGGCCTTTAATCCCAGCACTCGGGAGGCAGAGGCAGGCAGATCTCTGAGTTCGAGGCCGGCCTGGTCTCCAGAGCGAGTGCCAGGATAGGCTCCAAAACTACACAGAGAAACCCTGTCTTGAAAAACAAAAACAAAAACAAAAAAAACATGTCCAAGGACAGGTGCCAATATTTGTTTTTAAGAGAAACCTCTCAAGCAAGAGAGTGTGTGGGCCAGGGCTGCAGACTGTTCACTAGTCTTAACATTGATGAGCAATAGTGTGTCTTCTGAAACATGTTCCTGCAGTCTATTGAACATTCGTTCCCTGTGCTCAAATGTCAAGCAGTAGCCAATGGCATCTTCTGTTTCTTGAATCCGTTTCTGGAACCTGCATCCATCCCTTGCAAATTCTTCCCATGGTCCCTTTCGATCCTCATCACCACTTATATAATACTCGGTGACTTCTTCAAGGAAAGTTACCTAGAAAGATAAACCCAATGTTAATAACTCTAGAATCTTAGAACTAACACCGACACCAAAAAGAATCTTTGTCCCCACTACACATGAAGGTAATGAAATAGCCAACAATGCTGCAAAAACAAGATGTACTTTCTTCACAAAGCTACAGATAGACTCTTCAAGCCCAATTCTTCATTTATGGTACTGAAATTCTGGATTTCCCCGTTATTAATCCAGCTATCCTTTAAGTCTTAAAGAAATACAGAAATTTAGTTTTTTAGTACTTTCCCCCCAAATGAAAAAGTATTCAAGGAGTAACCACTACAACTCTGAAGAAGTCAAGATACCATGATCCCAGCACTAGAAGCTGAGGCAGATCAGGGGTAGAAGCCAGAATGGGTTACATGAGACCCTGTTTCAGCAGGGGGGGGCGTGGCTTTAAAGAATGTTTAATAGTTACATCAGCTAATCCCAATGAGACCTGCAGCTTTCCTTCCCTTTACATCAGGCCTAGGAATGCCCCTGAGGACAATTAGTAGGCATGTAACACCTTACCAGATATTGCATTCTAGTGGTTACCCAGCTATGGTCACTAAGATAAATAAAATGAGCCCCTTTATACTGTTTATCAAATGCCAAACTTTTTTCAAAGAAGTTTACAAACGTTCTCATTTGATCCTCATGTCAACCCTGAGATGTGAACCAGTATTATCACCATTGTACAGACAAGGAACCAGATGCCAGTGACCAGTCTAAACCCCACAGTCTCTAAGTGGTATAACTAGGATGAAAAAGTCTACAATCTGCTGTTCTGCCAGTACACAAAGTACTTTACACTCCATGACCTCAAGGCCTCATTCTAAGAATTGGGCACTACTCATCATTCCCATAAAACTAAATAATGGCGGGTAGCCAAGGGCTGTTAAATAACTATCATATCAGTCAGTAGTCTTAAGCTAAACGAGACATGAGGTTGGCTTTAGCCATTCAAAGACATGGAAATGAATTAATTATGAGTTTTACTTACTCATTTATCTTTTGGTAACTTGGGCTGCAGGTGTAACTAGCTCAGTGGCAGGGTGCATGTTTAACATGCAACAGGTCCAGAATTAAACCCCCAGCATCACAAGACAAAACAAGTCTTGCAACACTTCTACAACAGGTCTTAGTATTCCTATTGGATAAGTAAGTGGATCACGGGGCATGGCAGTTAAAATAACTTGTCTGGTCTGGCTGTCTGCCCCTCACCCCCCCACCCCAAACACATCTCAGACCTAATGCCCCTGAGCAGAGAATGCAGGTCTGCAGAGGCCAAGTGCTCAGGTCACTACTCTACTTTGTTCCCTCTCAAAAGCATTTGCCTTTCTTGAAGAGAATAATGAGACCTGGAGATGTGGCTTAGTGGTAGACCCCTTGGTTCAGGATGCAGCAATGAATGAATGAATGAATGAATGAATGTGCTCTCATTATATCATTCTGAAATGTGAACTAAAATTTCATTTTTAGCATGACTTATATGCCTCTATAGGCAAGAGGTGAGATTACCACCATTTAGATAGTTCCTGTCCCAAGGAACACTGTCCATTTGACACTCACTGGTGGAAGTATAAGAAACTAAAGAAACAATAAAAACATCTGTGTTTGGGGGTGGCATGCTTTCTCAGTTAACACCTTCAGCTGAATAAGCAGTAAGAGAAATAAAGCAATTCAAATACCCTAAACATGAAGTAAACTTAACAATAATATAATCAAAAAGCAAACTGTCCCATGAAGTTTTAAAATTAGCCTGGAGGCTCACAGATATCCCTGAACTTCAGAGGCTAAAGCAACAGGCTCAGCATAACTTTGAGGCCAGCTTGAACTTCAGTGAGTTATAAGCCAGTCTGCAGTGAGACCTAAAAACAAAATGGGCTGAAAGTTCTGGCCAGCTCGGGACACAATGAGTTGCAGGAAAAGCCAGGAGTATTGCCTTTTTTTTTTTCCTTTTTGAGAAAAGATCCCACCCGTGTATTCCTGGCAAGTTTAGAACTCACTGTGTAGACCAAGCTAGACCCCAAAACTCACAAAATAATCTACCTGCAACTCCCAAGCGCTGGAATTACAGGCATATCACCACAAACAACTAGATAAACCTAACTTGCTATTTGGGTTATTATCAGTAGTATTGTATTATATAGCCCAATAATTACTAGTATTCCTTTGGGTTCCAATGGACAGAAATAAAGACACTGTTGTCATGAAAATACATATTAAGTACTCACAAACAAAATACAAGTGAACCATTTTTATACTTCAGGACCCACCAACCTAAATGACAGCCCTGCTAACATCTGCACACTGGTGTCCTCCTTTCAGATGGTAATACTTCTCTATACTGGGAAGAAGGGTCATTTGAGTATTTCTCAATCCAAGCCCATGAGCTCAGAAGCCTCCCCCAACACTATGCACAATGCCCCCGCAGGATAAGTCATGCTGCTATAGTAACTATCAAAACACAGAAAATCACTAAGCATGTAAAAGGGAAGAAACAAACCTTTTTTCTCTTGTTATGGGTGCATGTTTCTCCAGAAAGAGCCTCACCCAGCCCATAGTCTGGACAATCTTCTTGGCTCTCTAACATTTGTACCTTACAAGAAAGTAAGGCGCTTTTTTGACACCCAGAAAAGGCCACCATGGCCTCAGAAGGTGCTTTTGAGCCCTCACAACCTTTCCAGTTTTTCCCTGAAGTTTGAAAGGGAGCCTTAAAATTTAAAAGGTTGTAGGGGTCCTCAGAATTGCAGAAAGAGTTCCACAATCTAAGATTCTCCGCTTCATCTGCACTGGATTCCCAGTCCTCTTCCTCCCCAGAACTATGCCAGGGGGTCTCAGGAAGGAGTCCAGCCTGAGAACTACTCCCTACATCGGAGTTGGCAGACAAGGGCCTCCCTGAATCACACGGGCCTCCTGGGACAACTGTGGCAGCAGTCTGAATTGTGGCTGTAAAATTTTGGGGATTGTAAGGATCTACACTGTAGAAAGAGTTCCAAAGGTGAAGCCCTTCAGAGTCCTCTTCCTCCTCTGATTCCGACAGGGAACCATCACTATCAAAGCCATCATCCTCTGCTTCCTCGTCCCAATCCTCACTTTCCTCAATTTCCGAGTCGGAGCTGGTCTCCATGTCACTGGTAGCGCCTCCCAAAATGTAATCGATCAGCTTGTTGCTACACACTGGTCTGGCGGAGACAGGAAGGTCATCTTCTACGGCTGAGCAATTAACTACACTAGTGTGGTCCTCCTCAAACTCTTTTTCCACAGGTAACCCGAAAATCGGGCTATTTTCCTGGAGGCTTTGGGAAACTTCTTGAACCAACAAGTCTGTTTTTTTCTCAGTGGGCTCTGGGCTGGCTCCAGGAGGAAATACCGTCTGTGCTGGCTTATCTGAGCAGTGTTGAGAGTCCATCCGTTGGAGAAGACTGTGTTCCTCCTCCAGGCTGTGGTAGCCATTATCTTGCTCAGGGGTGGGTAACTCTTGCCCCTTGTTAGCCTGAAGGAATTCTAGCCGTTTCATACGAAGGTGGTGGATTTCCGGCAGCCCTTCTGTAGAAAGAGGGGGACATCTCTGCCACGCGGTTGCCGAGATCTCTGCACGCAGTGGTTGGGGGTGACAACCACCTTCAAACCGGCAACAGTTCTCTGGGGGTAGTGTTCGGAAATCCACGAGTTGGCCAGCTCCAACGCTGTTCTGACAGCGCAGCTCTAGCTGGGGAAGGCAGTCCAGACAGGAATGGTTCAGCAGATAGGAAACTACCTTGAAACTGCCTACGCTCTGAGTGTCCAGAGGCCCAGCGGGAGAAGAGCCAAGTTCTCGGTGGGAGACCAGACCGGTTTGAAGACCACTGGGCAACAACTCCATTCCCCACAGCCCCTGCTCCAGGACAAAAGTGTGCGCTGTGGAGTTCAAAGCGCTTTCCTGGGCTTTCAATTTCAATTCCAGGTCTGAGGAAGAGTACTGCCATTGGAGATCCTCCTCTAGCCAATCAAACGGGCTGACACCCAAGTCTTCCGAAGAGTCCAGCTGCAGTGAACTCAAAGATTTCTGGACCGTGGGGGTGGCAGATTCCTGCCGTCCTCTCAAGGCTCTCAGGGCGCTGTGGTTTGCTACGAAATCTAGCCATCTGGTCGGAATCATGCCACCGAAAAGGTGGCTCCAAATAAACAGCTTCTGGAGCAAGTTAGGGAGCAGTGCAAACAGCTGGGAAAGCCATTTGGCCCAGTACCTGGTCCGAGGCTCGGGCAGAACGGAGTCCCCGGAGTTTCCCCGAGAGGAAAGCGTCGAGAACTCGGAAGAGCCGGCGTGCCATCGCCGAAGGACGGGCAGCCGGAACCAGGAGCCCCTCCGAGGGGCAGGCCGCATCCGAGGCCCCTGCGTTCCCAGCTCCATCTCCTTTCCTTGGCAGTTTCTCAGGCAGGAGCTCGGGTGTTCGGCGGCGATAGGGAGGGCGGGATCCGCGGCCTACACAGCCTCAGCCTTTCCCAGCCACCGAGTCGGTACTGCAGGCCGATTCCTAAGCCGGCAGAGGAGGCCCAGGGGGCGGCGGCTTCCGCAGCAGACGGCGCACCGCACAGCTTCACAGCCCACGCAGGCTGTGGCGGCCGCGGCTGCGTCCATCCCGGCGGGGAAGGAGGCGTCCTAGTTCGTGTGAGACCGCTCCACCGAAGACCAGAGCCTTCACGCGGCAGCGGCGACGTTTCCGGAGAACGAGGCGCGAAACGCGCAGGCCGAAGGGCTGGGTGGCGGGCGGGCGGGCGAGCCAGCAAAGAAGCAAAGCCCAAAATGGCCGCAGTCGGACACCCCGGAAGCTGCCGGACTACACCGAGGGCCGAGGGCGTCTACGCTTACCGCCCAGCGCCACCTAACGTCATTTGCAGAACCCCACCCCCATCCCCCGAGAGGCGGGCTTGCCTCACCCTCGCGCGTGGCCGCTGATTGGCTGCGACTGTGGTCCCTGTCGGCTTCCTTACTCTGGATAGAGCGGGCTCACACGCGGAAAATTGCATCAGCCGGACCCAGGATGTACGCAGGCGCAATCAATTGGTTCTGGTCTCCTAGGAGACCGCACGCCCCACCCTCTGAGTTAGAGGGAAGGGCTCAGGGAGGTGAAGGCCTTTCTACAGGACCTGGGAATTCTCCTGAGCCCCTTTTTATGGATTCGATACGTGAGGCAGAGTATCACTTATCGGTCATCTCCTATTGTTAAGTAAATGTGAGTTAAATATGAGGTGGGGCCGGGCGTTGGTGTGGCGCACGCCTTTAATCCCAGCACTCGGAGGCAGAGAGGCAGGTGGATCTCTTGAGTTCGAGGCCAACCTGATCTACAGAGAGAGTTCCAGGACAAGCTCCAAAGCCACACAGAGAAACCCTGTCTCGAAAAACAACAAATAATAATAATAATAAATAAGTAAATATGAGGCTGTTAGTGCCGTATAACCAACAAGCCTGAGGTTAAGACACAGATCATCCGAAGTGAGTAATGGTAGTAAAAAACTCAAGTGAAAACTGGACTCAGTCATGCGTTCCTGCCCCCCTGCTTTAGGGTTTCAAAGTTTCTAGCGTTGCCTGTGGTCTAATTTAGACGTCACAAAGGAAGCCGTGTTGTACTGGGCAAGCTGGTCACAGAGTGGGAAGAGTCCCCACCCAACAGCGAATTCAATTCTTCATTTTAGCTCCTGGGTAATGAAGGTCATGGAGTATAATACCCAATGAAGGACACCCCTGTGACTTTTGTCCTCTGGAAAAAAATAAAAAGATTGGCTGATAATTTTAATTGCTGTAATGAGGAAAGGTTTTTTTTGTTGTTTAAAACAGATTTTATTCTGTAGCCCAGGCTGGCCCCAAGCTAACCACAATCTTCCTGCCTCAGCCTCCCAAGTGCTGGCTAGTTCTCTTTACAGGTCGGTCTTAGTTCTCTCTCTCTCTTTTTTATTTGTTTCGGCAGGGGCTGTCTACAGGGCACTAGCTGTCCTGGAACTGACTGTGTAAACCAGGCTGACCTTGAAAACAGAGACCCGCCTGCCTCTACCTATCCTTTAATCTCTGCAGAGGTTAAAGGCATGTGACACCACACCTGGTATTTAGTTTGCTTCCTTATTTCTTCTAATTTTAGTCAATAGTGCAATGACAAGGTCAAGTAGCTATCACAGAGGGAAAAGAGTAGTTAAAACTAAGATGGAAGATCGTTGGTTTGCAAAGGTAGGCCAGCAGGTCCTCATGCTTTATGGGGGCTATTCAATGTTCAAAGAAAGTTCTTTACTGAAACCAAGAGTTTTTGTTGTTTACTCCCCAGCAATATCTTATTACTTATGTCAGGAAATATCTGGTTTCTTAATCCTAAAAAGCTTTAGGAAAATGTATTACTACTATGAGTCAGTTTTCATAGTAAAAAAGAGATCCAGGCATGCAAATTAATTACTGGAAGCCTCAGTTACTTTTGAGGGGAAGCTAAAACTGTCATTTCTCTTTTAACCAGTGGTTGGGGAGCTATGTTCCTAATACAGTGCCTAGCCAGATGGTAGGAACACAAACATTAGCTAAAATTCTGCAGTTGTTCTCCTTTACAATCCTCAATTGTTTCCTACTGCCTACAGAATAAAGGTTCTATTCAGCCTGACCTCTCCGAATGCTACTCAGCCTCAGATTCTCTTTAGTGTTCTCTTCCAGAGCGTTGGACTTATCCTTCCTCCTGGCCTTTGATGACCAGGAAAGCCCCACCTTGTCTTGTCCCATACCTCCTCATACTCCCAGGTTCAACTTAGAAGTCAGCGTCTGAGAACCCCACATGGTGGCACATCTCAGCCCCTCAAGAGGCAGAGGGTATAGGGTATATGTGAGTTCAAGGATAGCCTGGTCTACAAAGTAAGTTCTAGGATAGCCAGAGCTACACAGAGAAACCCTGTCTGGGAAAATCAAAAATGGATGGATGGATGGATGGATGGATGGATGGATGGATGGATGGGGTCAATGTCTGCTTGAGGCCCTCACTAATCTCCTCACTCAGAATCCGTTGGTCCTTTTCAACTCTGATATCACACTTTTTTTTTTTTTTTTTTTTTTTTTTTTTGGTTTTTCGAGACAGGGTTTCTCTGTGTAGCTTTGGAGCCTATCCTGGCACTCACTCTAGAGACCAGGCTGGCCTCAAACTCACAAGAGATCTGCCTGCCTCTGCCTCCCAAGTGCTGGAAGGCGTGCACCACCAACGCCAATTGATATCACACTTCTTAACAGAGTTTAACAGATTGCACCATCCTTTCCTGTAAATGATCCTCCGTTCCAGGCTGTAAGGAACTATACCAACTTCTTCAACTTCCCAATGACAAGAGGAACTGTTTTATGTAGAAACTTTACACACAGGCAGTGGTGACACCTGCCTATAATCTCAGCACTCCAGAGGTAGAGGTGGTAGAGGCCCATAGATCTTTGACTTTGAGGCTAGTGTGGTCTACAGAGTGAGTTCCAGGACAGCTAGAACTATACAGAGAAACCCTGTCTCAAAAAAACAAACAAAAAGTTCCCTTGAAGTTGCTTATTAAATGAGCCATTAGAGCCGCTTAGAGATTCCTTTTTTTTTCCCAGACAGGGTTTCTTTGTGTAGCCCTGGCTGTCCTAGAACTTGCTTTGTAGACCAGGCTAGCCTCAAGCTCACAGAGATCCCCCTGCCTCTGTCTCCCGAGTGCTGAGATTAAAGGTGTGTGCCACCACCAACCAGTTAGAATTTCTTACATTTTTATGATATGTTTCTATCATGTTCTCTTCTGTTGGTCCTGAGCTCCTTCAGGTAGTTATTTCTGAGGTCAGGTTTCTTCTTCTTTTATTGTTTTGTTTTGTTTTGTCTCTCTTCTCCTTTTTTCTTTTCTTTTTCTTTTTTTTCCCCCCTTAGTCAGGGCCCTCACTATGTAGTCCCTGCTATCCTGCAACTTGACTAGATTTGCCTCAAACTCACAGAGATCCACCTGCCTCTGCCTGCCCGGTGCTGGGATTTAAGAGGTCCACCACCATGCCTTGCTGGCCCTTCCTCATATTCCTCCTCTTCTGTCTCTCTGTGTGTTCACATGTGTGCTTCCAGCCATGCCAGTGCATGCCTGTGTGGAAGCCAAAGGCCACTGCTGGGTGTCTTCCTCTATCACTGTCCACCATATTTTTTGAGACAAGGTCTGTCACTAAACTTGGAGCTCACTGTTTCAGCTAGACTAGCTGGCCAATGAGCCTGCAGGATTCTCAAGTCTTTGCCCTCCAGCAATGAGATGATGAGATTACAGTCACTAATTACCTGAGGGTTTTTTGTTGTTGTTGTTGTTGAATACTGGACTGAGGATCTAAACCATCTCCTCAACCTAGGTCAGAACATCTTAAAAAAAAAAAAATCTTCTCCACATTCTCTTGACAAAGACATTTTGGTATGGTTTTTTGTTTTGTTTTTCTAGACAAGGTTTCTCTGTATAGCCCTAGCTGTCCTGGAACTTGCTCTGTAGACCAGGATGTCTTGGAACTCAGAGATCTGCCTACCTCTTCCTCTTGAGTGCTAGGATCAAAGACATGCACCACCACTGCCCAGTTATATATGGTTTTTAAAATATACATTTAGTGTACTTATTTCAAGATATTTTGTGTGAATTCAAACCATAGTACACATGTGAAGGGCAGAGGACAATTTTTGAGACATGGTTCTCTCCTTCTACCAAGTGGGTCCAGGGGATTGAACTCAGGACATCAGTCTTGGCAGAATGTTCTAAGCCATCTCTCTGCCCCCCCCCACCTCTTTTTGAGTATAAAACTGGGTATGGTGGCACAGACTTGTAACTCCAGCAGTCCAGGAGCAGAGATAGAAAGATAGTTCAAGGTCATCCTCCAGCACATAGCAAGTTATATAACACGGTCTCTCAAAATAATTAATTTTAAAAAGAAAAAAAATAAAACAAAATGGCTGCTAGAGTCTGGAGATGGCTCAGTGCTGGAGAGCACTGGCTCTTATAGAGGACCTAGTGGCTTCCAGCATCTACTAGGTGGTTCACAATCATCCCTAACTTCAGTTCCAGGGGATCCAGGCACACAGGTAGTGGCATATACACACATGCAGGCAAAACACTCAGATACATAAAACCTAAAGAAACAAATTTAATAAAATAGCAGTTAGAACATGGGACTGCAACTCAAGGCCAGAGCCCGCAGCATGCATCAGGAAATTCCTTTGCAGCTCTCTCTGTCTGTGCTGTAACAGCAGGCCCTGATTTGCCCCATCCACTGTGCTCTTTTAAGTACCCTATTGGGGGTCTCTGCAAATGCCACAGCCACCAGAGTAACAATCCATGTGAGGCAAGAAGGAAATCCAGTTCAACAAAACTCAGTAGCCAGTGTTGGTTCAAACTTCTGACCCAGGCAGTATATTGTTGGCATAGTTTTGTTTTGTGTTTTGTTTTTTGTTTTTTGTTTTTGTTTTTGTTTTTGAGACAGGGTTTCTCTGTATGGCTTTGGATCCTTTCCTGGCACTCGCTCTGGAGACCAGGCTGGCCTCAAACTCACAGAGATTCTCCTCCTCTGCCTCCCAAGTGCTGTGATTAAAGGTGTGCACCACCAACACCCGGCCAGGTTAGCATAGTTAAGTATAGCACTATCTGGAAAAATAGTTTCCTGGTGTAACCCAATACCCTGTGCACTAGGAGGCATAATTACATTGAAACTTTCTCAAAGTGCATGCCACATCTTCCCTGGAGATGGGTTCTAGAGACAGGCTACCTTTGTTATCCTGACAGCCTAGGGGGAGGATCTGGTGTGGTCTCAGTCATACAAGGGTCCCAGAGACTATTAGCATCTCCATTCCCAGCCCTCTAGGGGAGGAAAACAGGTTACACATTTCCTCAGTTGAAGTGGCACCCTGTGTGTTTAACATTCCTGGTTTCCTTAGTGCTTTTTGTGAGCACAAGGACCCTTGTGCTCCCAACACCCTGTGCTCAACTAAATCACATGATTAAAACTTCCCATTACCCCTAAAAGGTTATAAAAAGCCAGACCTGAAAGACTGCTCAAGGGGATTTGCTAGGAGGATCACTCCCAAAGCTGCTCTATGAAGAGTTTCCTCAGTGTCCCCTGCTGTCCCTCTCAGTATAACTTTCCCTTTTCCTTCCTTCCTTTTTCTTTTTAAGATTTACTAGTGCTTCACCTGTCTTATCTGTGCACCTCATGCATACCTGGTGCCTGGGGAGGCCAGAAGAGGACTTAGGCTCTGTAGAACTGGAGATTCAGATGGTGGTTAGCTGTGGTGTGGATGCTGGGACTTGAACCTGGGTCCTCTGAAGAGCACCACAGCTCTTAAGTAATGAGCCATCTCCCCAGCACCCTCTCTCTTTTTCTCTCTCTTAGTGAAGCTACTCTCTAAGTTAAAGGAAAGCCTCTTCTCCTTCCCTTTAAGGCCTCTTTATGTTTACATCCTCCTATTTTGTGTCCTTTCTGTCTAATGCCCTCCCTTCCTCCTCATGGCCCAGTGATGGCCTTGAGGCGCTATCATTCTAATTCTAATATTCCTCACAGAAAGGAATTGTGTCAACTTCCTTTCCAGACTGCTGCTGCTGCTCATCTTTTATTACAATAGCCTTCTACAGGAGCAAACCACCTATTTCACCTGTAACTTTTTCAGTGGGTTAAACCCTAAAATCAATTTCTTAATTTTTTTTTTTAAATGAGGCTTAAAGATGTTACAGCTCAGTGGTACAGCACTGGTTGGTTTAGGAAGCCCAAGCCCTGGGCTTGATCCCCAGCATTGCAAAAGTAAATTAAAAAGTAACTAAAAAGAAAAACCTTTCTTGAGTGCAGGTTTTGTTTTTTGGTTTTTTTTGTTTTTTTGTTTTTTGTTTTTTATGTGTGTGTGTGTGGGGGGGGGGTGTTTCCAGACAGGGTTTCTCTGTGTAACAACCCTGTCCCTTAGTAGACAGGCTGACCTTGAACGCACATAGATCATTGCCTCTGTCTTTGATTGCCAGTGCTGCAATCAAAGGTGTGCGCCACCATGCCCAGCTCCTTGTGCAGTTAATTGTAATTTTTTATTATTCTTATCTCCAAAGTTGCTTTGGGAGTTTATGCAACCAGAAAGCTTTAAAAGTAAGGAGAATGTGGCTTTGCCTTGAGGTCTCAACTGGAAGAAAATGGTGAATCAACCTTCCAGCCGGAGGGCAGAGGGTGGCTCTGTACACAGAGATAAGCAGTTACCTTGGCCAGTGCTGGTTGCTGAAAACACGAAGACCTAGGACTGGCAGGCTGACTGGCATTTTGTCAGAAGACGACAAAACCCTGGTTCATTGTATTTACCTTTAAAGACCTTAACTAAAAGATACACCGCTTCTTTTTCCCAATTCGTACTCATTCCTCATATCTCTGGCTGTTCTGGCTTCACACCCTACCTTCCCAACTCATTTGCCCCTGATTTAGTTAGCTCTTTTGTTTGTTTGATTTGTTGTTTAGTTTTTGTTTTGAGACAGTCTTGCTATGTAGCCTCAGCTAGCTTTGAACTCACCGATCTCCCTGCTTCAGCCTCCTGAGTGCTGGATTACAGGTGTATACCCCCAGGTCAGGTCTATTCACCTACTTAACTTCTCTGAGACCATAGCCCTTGTCATCATCACTTATTTTATTCTATTATGACCCATCACCTCTAGCCTTGAAACCTCCCTTCTTTTAATTAGACTTGAAGTTCATACCTGTAATCCCAGCACTTGAAAGGTTAAATCTGGAGAATTGCTGTGAGTTTGAGGCCATCCTGGGCTACATCCTAGTGAGTTTCAGGTCTCTCCAGAGTGAGAGAATCAGAACAAACAAATAACCTTTCCTTCTCTTGCCACTCTCTCATTCCAACCTTCTCGTCTAGCAAAACTTCAACCTCGTTACACCCAACTGGTTACCCTACCCTCATCCCCTAGTAGTTCAGTTTTTCCCAGACCTTAAGACTATTTCACAATGGTCCCCACTTCAAATTCCCAGCCTTCCCATAAATACACATTCTTAGCTTAAAATTCCTCCTCATACTCTGAGAGTCAAAGTTACATTTTAAGTTTTTAATTACTATTCCTAAAATATCCACGAAACAAAAATGCCTCTGATCTGCAAGCCCCTTGCCCAAGGACAAAAAGTTCCTGAAGTGCTGGAGGCCCTTGTTTATAGGGATAACAAGCCACACGTTTTCACTCTTCTAAATAAGTTTGTTGGCCCCCATCTTCACTGGATGTGCTTGATCACATATAGGCAGGGGGTTCACAGGCAGGAAATACATCAGGATGTGTGCTTGTCCCTGATTGGACCTGAGAGGAAGCATTTAAGCCACTGCAAACTGTGATTTAGAGCTATTTTCTGGACACACTGGGATGGACCTGGATGGATACCTGGCCAGTATTTAATTAAAGCTTGCTTCAAATTTGGCTTTAAATTGTGGAAGTGGTCTTATTCTTGACCGGTGGGATTAATAATACTTCATTGAGAAAAAAAAAAGAACTTTATTTTCCCCCTGCCCAATCCACCTGTAGCTGGGCTCATACTCAGAACCTTTAATGTCATTATACACCCAAGAAGCCTCCAAGATCCCAACCTTGCTATCACTTCTCTGTAACACACAAGATTTTCTCTCGGTAATAAATTATTTAGGCTAGCACATTTTAATGTAAAATATATATTTAAGCCCTCCTAGATACATTTTTCCTCCAACTTTATTCATTTTTAAATGAGTTTGATTGTTTTGCCTGCATGTATACCCATGTTCCACATGCATGCTATGCCTGAGGGGGCCAGGAGGGAGAGCACCAAATCCCCTGGAAATGAAGTTACAGATGGTAATGAGCTGTCATGTAGGTGCTGGGATTTGAACCAGGTCCTCTGGAAGAGTAGTGAGTGCTCTTAACCACTGAGCCATTCCTCCCTCCCCTCCAAGTTTTTACCAAAGCAAGATGTTCCAAGAGTTGCTTATATTCATGATCTCCATCTTCTCTCCCATTATCTCTTAAAGCCTTCGTCCTGCCCCCCCAACCCCCACTACACACAGCCTCCAAGAACCTTTTAGCACATCTAGTCCCTGGATTTTTTTTTTTTTAGATTTTATTTATTTGTTATGTATACAATTAGTGCACACAAGCTTGCACACCAGAAGAAGGCACCAGATCTCATTATAGATGGTTGTGAGCCACCATGTGGTTGCTGGGAATTGAACTTAGGACCTCTGGAAGAAAGTCATTGCTCTTAACCTCTAAGCCATCTCTCCAGCCCTAGTTTCTGGATTCTTAGAGGTTGAATTATGCCGTCTATAAGACGCTGCAGCTCTGCCCTGCAGTGGTGACACACACCTTTAATCCCAGCATTAGGGAGGCAGAGGCAGGCAGATCTCTGTGAGTTCGAGGCCAACCTGGTCTACAAAGTGAGTTCCAGGATAGCCTCCAAAGCCACAGAGAAACCCTGTCTCAAACCCACTCCACTCCCCCCAAAAAAGATGCTGCAGCCCTAACACCCAGTTCTTGTGAATTGGCATTATCTGGAAATTCTTTCTTTACAGATGATCATGTTTAAAATGGAGTCATCAGGATGAGCCCTGATCCAATTAATTCCAATTAATAGAATACTTATTGAAGAGGGGACCCTGGACAGAGACGTGTGTATGCACGCAGCGCACACAGAGAGAGTGCTGTGAGAACATGAAGCCAAATGTTAGAGTCATGCATCCAACAGCAAATAACGGGACACTGGAAGAGAAGCCTGAAACAGATTCTTTACCACAGTTCTCAGAGGAAACAGACTGCGGAGCCCTTGATCCTGGACTTACCGCCTCATCCTCTGAAGGAGAAGGGTGATAGGACTGCTCCCACACCTGGCACTGAACAGCCTTTCTTTGTTCCCTATCATAGCATCTACTTGGTTTTCCTAGAATTTCATTGCTCCCTTCATCCTCTTCTTTTCTTACTTTTCCTCCTTTTTTCCCTTCTATTACTCTTTGTCCTGTTCGTACTGGTTTTTCTAGATTCTGTAACTCAAGTGATTTCATCCAGTCCCAAGAATTTAAATTCCGTCCAAATGCTGCAAACCTGGGCCCAAACTCCAGACTGACTGTCCCTTGGAGCTGCAGATTCCAGGCCTCTGTTCCACTTGGATATCCATCAGACATGTCAAACCTACTGTGCCTTCATCTCATTCATACATACTAACCATAAACAATATGCTTTCCTACTGAGCTGGACCCAAGCCCCAGAAGTCATCCTTATGCCTCTTTCTCTCTGGGGTGACTGAACCTTCGAGGCAAGTACTCTTCCTCTACACTAATCTCCCCTGTCCCTGTCATTCTCTGTTGCTGGGTATTGGACTAGAACTTCACACATGCTAGGTAAGTGCTGTACCACTGAGCTACAGAATGACATTTTAAAATGAAAGTCATAGCACAGCTGGCAGTACAAACCTGTAAGCCCAGTGCTGAGGAGGACGTGACAGGGTGATAAGGAGTTCAAGGATACTCTGGGGTACATAGCAAGTTAAAGGTTAACCTGAGCTACATAGTGAGACCTTGTTTTAAGTTGGGGGGATGGGAACGGAAAGAAAGGAAAGGAAAAAGAGAGGGAGTAGGGCATGGGGAGGAACTGGCTCAGTTAATATGTCCTCCGTGAAGCCCACTCTACCCACCCTCCCTTGTCCTGTCTGGTCCATGCCATACTCTACTGCGTAGTGACTACTAGGTTTGGTGAGTATGGGTTCCTGTACCTCCTGAAAACATCAAAATCCATGACTGTTCAAGTGACTTACATAAAATGGCATTCTGAAGCTGCATGGAAATTGACTAAATACCCATTGCTGTCTTCAAGCCAACTGGTAAGAAAGTTGTTTGGTATTTCTTATCAGAAGAAATTCCTAAAAATCCAGGCCCCTCTCACCATGCACATGGAGCAACCTTCCCTTAACCCAGGAAAAGAGATTTCTGTTGAACCCTGGAAGTCCTTGGAGCCCAAGCCTCATTACAGGCAGAAATACATATAACACACCTGTGGAGGCTTAAGTGTGACGTCCCCATCCGCTCAGGCGTGTAAACATTGACCCCAGCTGTTGGTGCTGTTTGGGGAGGTTATGGAACCTTTAGGATGTTCAGCCTTCCTGGAGGAAGTGTACCATGGTGGCAGGGTTTGAAAGTTTATATAGCTTTGACCTACTTCCTGTATTCTCTCTCTCTCTCTCTCTCTCTCTCTCTCTCTCTCTCTCTCTCTCTCTGCTTTGTGTTTGCTGTTGAAGGTGTGACCTCTCAGCTTGCTGCTATGGCCATCTTTTGCCATCATGGACTCTCACTCTGGAAATGTAGATGAAGAGAGTTCTGGGGAGAGGAAGGCAGAGAAGCCACCAGGAGATGCCATGGAACCACTGAAGGAGTAGCATGCTGGAGCCTTCTCCAGTAAGATAAGGCCATGTAGAAATACATAGATTAATAGTTATGGTTTAATAATTAAGAGAGAGCTAGCCAGTAAGAAGCCTAAGCCATCAGGCAAACAGTTTATAAATAATATATGTCTCTGTGTGTTGATTTGGGGCTAAACTGCTGTGGGACCAGGCAGGACAGAAACTCCATCTACACTTAAGTTGTCTGTAGTGATGGTGTTTTGTCAAGCTGCAGAAGAGTAACTAGTACACCACCTCAAGTGTGTCCTGCTGCTTTGGCATTGCTGAGGACTCTGTAGTAATGCTTGCTTTTATATTTTCCTTCTGTTTTTTCAAAACAGGGTATGTCTGTGTAGCCCTGGCTGTTCTGGAACTTGCTCTGTAGATCAGGCTGGCCTTGAACTCACTGAGATCTGCCTGTCTCTGCCTCCTAAGTGCTAGGATTACAGGTGTGTGCCACTAAGCCCAGCCTACAATTTTAAGTACATAACCAATCCTTCAACAAAAATTGGACTGGTGTTATGTTAATAAATTTTTGTCTCAGAACCAGGCATACAGGCAAACACACGCATGCACGCACGCACGCACAAGCACACATGCACATACACTGAAAATAAAAAAAAAGTAGGGCTTAGGGTGCATACTTTTATAATCTCCACACTCAGGGGCAGAGACAGGTGGATCTCTATGAGTTCAAGGCTAGCCTGAGCTACATAGTAAGTTCCTGGCCCACTAGTGTTACACAGTAAAACCTTATCTCAGAAAAAAAGAAAAAAACTGACAACCAAATGTCATCCTTCTTATGGATTTGATTATATATAGCCTTTGAAAGACCCCTGCCCCTTAGCTCTTAAGTTTGCCTCCTCCTCCGGTCGGCAGCTGATGGGGCGCGCGGCGGATGCCTCGCTCCTGTGCCTCCCCGATCTCCACCCCCCGTCGGCCTCCACTTCCCCCGCCGCCGCACGTCCGGCCGCCGGTTCCCTCCAAAGCTGGTCCACCCCGGCGGGGGCCCCGCGCCCCCTGCCCGCCCGCCTGGCACCGCGCCCCGGGGCTGGGGCCGAGAAAGGAGCCCGCGAGGAGGCCCGAGGGCGAGCACCAGGTGGGCCGGCACGAGGGCGAACACCAAGTGAGCCAGCCTGGGGCCCTGCCCCCGCGCCCCTGCCCGATGAGGAACACTCCATCCCAAGGTCTCCGCCCCCAAGGTCAGCCATCTGGACGCGGAGGGGGGAATTGAGTCTGTTGTACCAGACACCAGACCTTGAGAATATGCTGGTCTAGAATGGCTCTGTGCCTCATTTGAACCACCCAATAGAAATGACTCTGTACTTTGCCTCATTTGAATGACTCTGTATTTCACCTCATTTGAATGACTCTATACTTCGCCTCATTTGAATAACCCTGAATAGCGCCTCATTTACATTGACCAATGGGAATAGCTCTGTACTGCGCCTCATTTGAATTATCCAATAGAATCCCTGCTTCTCGTTTGCGCTTTTTGCTATATAAGGACCCCTCTCCCTTGGCTCGGCGCGCTTGGCCTCACAGAAGCTAAGTCGCCCCGGGTACCCGTGTCTCCAATAAAGCCTCTTGCAGTTTGCATCCAAGTTCGTGGTCTCGCTGATTCCTGGGTACGGGTCTCCTTCTACGAAAGTACCTCCACGGGGGTCTTTCACCTTGTTCTCCTGTCCCCTACTTCCCACTACCCAGACCATCCATTCATATCTAAATGCTGATGGCAGACTCTTCATGGGAACTTTTTTCCAGAGAAACCCATACAGCTTCTAAGGAATCATAGCAGAATATTGGCAAGAAAAACAGATCTCGCCTGAAAATGTTTTAAGAAAGCAATGGTGTGGGGCAGTTCTCTCTCTCTCTCTCTCTCTCTCTCTCTCTCTGTTTTATGCATATGAGTACTTGGTCTGTCTGTATATATGTATGTATACCACATGCCACATGTGTGCCTGGTGCCCACAAAGTTAAAGGAGCGCATCAGATCTCCTGGAACAGGAGTTACAGACAGTTGTGGACCATCATGCGGGCGCTGGTGTGATGGCGCAAGACAGTGCAGAGGTTCCTCCATCTTGTATTCTTGCTGAGGCCATTTTAGTTTTAACTAGAGTTTGATCTCCTTGATGGAGAATCCCATGGAAAATTACCCAAAACTCTATTCTAGAAACTCAAGGTCAAGATGTCCCAGCAACCCATCTTAGCTTCTGTTAAACTGCTTGCCTGTTCAAACACGACTCCTCCCCCTCAACCTGCCCTGCAGCTGTTAATAAGATGCCAGAATGCAGTTTTTGCTTTCAAAAATCCTGTGCTTTGGACACTGAGGATATCCCTGGGCCCCTAAATACCTGAGTATAGTCCTAGTCAGCTGGAATAAAGATTTTTCAATTGGCTATAAACTGTGTCTGAGTGGTCATCTCTGGTACTCCCATGACACTGGGAATCAAATCTGGGTTCCCTGCAAAGCAACTACTGTTCTTATCCACTGAACCATCTCTACAGTCCCTTGATTTAAGAAAAAAACATGTTTTAGAGCTAAGAGATACCTTAGCAGTTAAGAGCACTTGCTTCTCTGAAATGACTAAGGCAACACCATCCTGTCCTGACTCCATTTTTTTTATTCCCTTAGACAGTTCTCAGACCTCTGCCTGCTTCCCTCAATGGTCACATCTGCCTTGGCAACACATCTGAGATTTTCATGACTGTTGGGAGCACAAAGGTCCTAGGATTCAGGTAAGCACTAGGGAAACCAGAAATGTTTTCTGAGACAACAAAGGCTTGTCTCTTCAATGGAAGAGATGTTTTGGCCCATAAGGCTGGGAATGGAGGTGTCTAATAGCCCAGTTGATCCTTGTGCCATCTGTAGGGCCAGGCCACACCTAGCTCCTCCAAGGTCCCGCAAGCAGGAACAGAAATAACTAATGGTCTAGGTGACCTCTGTGTTAGCTATATGACAGAGACCACATCATATCCTCCCCCTAGGCTGTCAGGATAACACAGGTAGCCTGTCTCTAGAACCCATCTCCACTCCAGGGAAGAAGAGGCATGTACTTTGAGAAGAGGTTTTTTGTTTGATTGGTTGCTTTTTGTTTTTTTTGTTGTTGTTGTTGTTTTTGTTTTTTGTTTTTTGTTGTTGTTGTTTGGTTTTTTGTTGTTGTTGTTTTTTGAGACAGGGTTTCTCTGTGGCTTTGGAGGCTGTCTTAGAACTAGCTCTTGTAGATCAGTCTCAAACTCACAGAGATCCACCT
The DNA here is from genome assembly GCF_003668045.3 of Cricetulus griseus. Lineage (NCBI taxonomy): Eukaryota > Metazoa > Chordata > Mammalia > Rodentia > Cricetidae > Cricetulus > Cricetulus griseus. The sequence continues at coordinate 56,063,440 of NC_048598.1, forward strand.
GCCTCTGCCTCCTGAGTGCTGTGACTAAAGGTGTGTGCCACCACCCCCCAGCTTGAGAAGAGTTTCAATGTAAGTATACCTCCTTGAGCACACGGGATTGTGTTACACCAGGAAACTTTCTTCCAAGTTGTACTGTGCTTAACTGTGCCTACACTATACTGACTCTAGAAGTTTGAACCAACAACGGCTATTGAGTCGTGTTGAACTGGATTTCCTTCTTGCCTCACATGGATTGTTTTCTGCTGACCATGGCGTTTGCAGAGACACCTCCCCCACCCCACATACATGGCATTGACCATTGTCCAGATACATTAACCAAAATAGTTGTCAAGTTATGTCTAAAATAACTACTGTGCTCTGCCAGGAACTAACATGTCAAGGTTACTCTGACCTTCATCTAACTTCGATATATCTTTGTGCTGTTTTGTCTTTAAAATTTGTGTCCTGAATTTGGGCACCAAGAAAATTTTCAGGGCCACAAGCCCACTTCTTGGTTGGGCCATCAATAAAAAAGACTTAGAAGTTTAATTGGCTTAATCAGTTTGGTGTCAATAACTATCTTTCAAGGATCATTACATTCTTTCAGAGGGCCCAGATTTGGTTGTCAGTATTCACATGGCAGCTCACAAACATCTCTAGTTCCAGGGGATCCAATGCCGCTGCCACCTGGCCTCCTCGGGTACCAGACATGCAGTGCACTTACATACATGCAGGTACAAAAAAGAAAATGTGCACTTACATATGTGCTCATGAAATAAAAATAAGTTTGAAGAAAAAAAACTTTTGCCAGGCATTGGTGGTGCACATCTTTAATCCCAGCACTCGGGAGGCAGAGGCAGGCGGATCTCTGTGAGTTCGAGGCCAGCCTGGTCTCCAGAGCGAGTGCCAGGATAGGCTCCAAAGCTACACAGAGAAACCCTGTCTCAGAAAACAAAACAAATAAAAAAAAAAAAAACTTTTTGGGACAGTGTTTCTCTGTGTAACCCTGGCTGTTTTGGAACTTACTCTGTGTTATGAATACATGCGAGGGGAGACCTTTGGCAGATCCTATGGTGGATGAGGGACAAATGGAGGGAGAGAGACAGAGACTTGCAGACATAACTTATGTGGGAAGTTTATTGGGAGAAGAAAGGGAGAAAGAGAAAAAAAGACAGAGAGACAGAAACAGTAACCTGTTCCCTCAGAGAAATGCCAGAAAGAGAGCAGAAGTGGGCTGAGTTTGCCTCTTAGAAGGGACCACTGTGTAACCCTGGCTGTTCTGGAACTTGTTCGTATACTAGGCCTCTAACTCAAAGAGCTGTGACTAAGTGCTGGAATTTGAGTTCGCCACCTCTGCCGCCTGGCTACATTTTCTGTGTGTGCCACACCTAGCATTGGTTTTAGCTCCTAATGTAGACAAACCCTATACTAGAAACAACTTAAACTTTGAGCTTCATATGCATTGTTGGGGGAGGTGATGATCAGAAGTTCAGTGTCATCCTCAGCTACATAGGAAGCTCTGAGGCCAGCCTGGGCTCCCAGAGATCCTGTCTCAAAATAAAATATGGCACTTTTTGCATACAGTTTTTTGAGACTGTGTTTTGCCATGTAGCTTACAAATTCCTGTGTACTAGTTGGTTTTGTGTGTCAACTTGACACAACCTACAACCATTAGAAAGGAAGGAGCCTCAGTTGAAGAAATGCCTTCATGAAATCCAGCTGTAAGACATTTTCTCAATTAACCAATGGGGGAGGGCCCAGCCCATGGTGGGTGCTGCCATCTCTGGGCTGATGGTCCTGGGTTCTATAAGAAAGCACTTGGTGGCACACGCCTTTAATCCCAGCACTCCGGAGGCAGAGGCAGGCGGATCTCTGTGAGTTCGAGGCCAGCCTGGTCTCCAGAGCGAGTGCCAGGATAGGCTCCAAAGCTACACAGAGAAATCCTGTCTCGAAAAACCAACCAAACAAACAAACAAACAGGCTGACCTCGAACTCACAGAGATCTGCCTGAGTGCTGGAATTAAAGTTCAACACCACTGCTATCTGGCTACATTTTCATTTTTCAAATCCACACTAATCTTTGCCCCACAAACCTCAGTGTTAGGTAACTTCATTTTTTATTACTCTTTCAACTTCAAACCCCAGCCCTATGGGCTTCCTTTGTTTCTCTGTTCTCTGGTGACCTCTCTTTCCCAATCCCAGCTCTCTCATTCTCACTCCCTTAGGGGGTTCAGATTTCTACCCCACTTGGGTAAGAAATATCCTTAACTAAGACTCACCAGATTCAAGTTCAAACTTTTAAAAGCTCCTCAGGGACATGTCCACAGTAGCTGCAATGCCACAAAAGCACTTAGAAACACAAAGATTAACACTTTTTACTGTTTACTGAAGACAATTCCCTTGGAAGCCCCACAGAATCCCCGTGTATGAAATCTGGATATCCACTGGCATGATTTAAAGACTTTTGGGTAAAGTCCTAGAAAGGAACCACAATTCCTCCTCCATCATCCATTTGGGGCTTACTTCTGGGCCACAATTCTGCTCTAAGAGCTGAAAACTGTCACGTGCCTCAAGAGGTTCTTTCTCTGGTGTTATAAATTGGGACCATAAGCTTTTTAAATGCAAAGAATTGTCTATTTTTGTAACCCACAGTCAGGTACCTGATATAGGACCCAGGGCACATTTCCAGAAGCATCCCTTAAACTGTATTCTTTGCAAATAATGGCAAGCCACTAGGGAGCACAGTATATTCAGTATGTGCTTGTTGACAGAATTAATGAGGCATATCCATTTTCCAAGGTTGACATCACTTATATTAAGACACTCTGCAACTGTCAACCATCAGACTAACTTAAGAGACTGTTGCAGGTTGCTTAGGAGAGCTAGCACAAGATCAGGGGATAAATAAAGCTGTTGTAGTCATGGTCAGAGCCTGGACCCTGACAACCCTAACAAACTAGGCTTGACCACCTATCTTCAGTAGGCCAATTGGAGAGACAAAGCAATAGCAAAAACCAGGCAAAGGGCATTTATTCAATGTGACCATGTTAGGAAGAGAAACAAAGAGGTCCAGTGGCCCCATATTTAGGGTCTTGACATGAAATTTAGGTGTTCTTATTTATTTTTTAATGTATATGGGTATTTTGCTTGCATGTATGTCTTTGCTCCACAGGTGTCCTACTGCCCACAGAAGCCAAAAGAGGGTGTCTGATCCCCTGTAAATGGAGTTATAGATGATGTTTAAGCCTGGGTCCTTTGGAAGAGCATCAAGTGCTCTTAACCACTGAGATCTCTCCAGCCTCTAGGTTTCAGTTTAAACAGACAGCCAGACAGCTAAGGTAGGACTGGAGAGATGGCTCAGTAAATAAGAGCATGTACTGCAAGTGTGTGTGTGTGTGTGTGTGTGTGTGTGTGTGTGTGTGTGTGTGTGTGTGTTTGAGACAGAGTCTCATTGTGTGGCTCTGGCTAGCCTGGAGCTCTCTATGTAGACCAGGATGGCCTTGAACACATAAAGATCCACCTTCCTCTTCCTTCCCAGTGCTGGATTAAATATGTATGCCTCCATACCTGGCTGTACTGCTCTTGCATAGAACTGGATTTAGTTCCCAGCACCCACACTGGGTGTCTCACAAGTTAACTCCAGCTCCAGAGGATCTGATGGCTTCCATGGGTACATGCACATATCTACACAGATTTTTGTTTTGTTTTGTTTTTCAAGATAGGGTTTCTCTGTGTAGCCTTAACTGTCTTAGATCTAGTTCTGTAGGCCAGGCTGGCCTTGAACTCACAGAGATATGCTTGCCTCTGCCTCCTGAGTGCTGGAATTAAAGGTGTGTACTACCACACACCTGCGCTACACACAGATATTTATGTACACAAATAACTTTTTAAAATAAGTAGATTGCTGGCGCTGGTGGCACATGGCTTTAATACCAGCACTTGGGAGGCAGAGGCAGGTGGATCCCTGTGAATTCGAGGCCAGCCTGGTCTACAGAGTGAGTGCCAGGACAGGCTCCAAAGGTACACAGGGAAACCCTGTCTCAAAACAAAACAAAATAAAACAAACAAAACAAAACAAAAAACAGAAACAAAAAACAAACCAAAACAAACCAAACCAAAAGACAAAAACAAGTAGATCTTTAAATAGAAAGGTATGAGGTGGGCGTTGGTGGCACATGCCTTTAATCCCAGCACTTGGGAGGCAGAGGCAGGCAGATCTCTGTGAGTTGGAAACCAGCCTGGTCAACAAGAGCTAGTTCCAGAAACCCTGTCTTGAAAAACCAAAACAAAAAAAAAAAAGAAAGAAAGGGTGTGTATTAGTTCCTGTCATTTTGATGATTTTGTAGTGTCTAGTGTTTTTAGTTCTCCTTGCTTAATCACTATGTTAATGCTGTTTATTTTGTTTCCTGTAGCTTTTAGAATGTGTTTATTCTTCATTTCAGTCTGTAGTATTCCTGTTAGTATCCTCTGTAGAACTCACTTCATAGCCATAAATTCTTTTAGCCTGCATTTCTTATGAAAGCTATTCTTTCATTCCCTTCATTTGTGACTCATAGTTTTGCTGGATATACTAGTTTGGGGTTGGCGCTTGTGGACTTTCAGAATGTGAAGTACATCACTATTATTTATTTTTCTTATACATAATTTATTTTTATTTCATGTTCATTGGTGTTTTGTCTGCATGTATATCTGTGTGAGGGTCTCAGAAACCCTGGAACTGGAGTTATAGACAGTTGTAAGCTGTTGGTGGTGCTGGAAATTGAACCCTGGGCCTTTGGAAGAGCAGCCAGTGTTCTTAACCACTGAGCTATCTCCTTAGGCCCATTTAGTTTTTTGTTTGTTTTGTTTTGTTTGAGACAGGTGTTGTCTGTGTAACAGTCCTGGCTGTGAGTTCGAGCCTGGCCTGGTCTACAGAGTGAGTTCCAGGATAGACCCAAAGCTATACAGAGAAATCCTTCTAAAAAAAAAAAAAAAAAGACAACAAAAAAAAATGTTGAGAAAAAAGGGTGTGATACATGTGAGTGTGTTTGTGCTTGTCAGTGTGGGTGTAGGCATGTGTATGACACGAAGTGCATGTGGAGGGCAGCAGATAACCTCCGGTTGTCAGCCCTCACCTTTAGCCTTGTTTGAGTTAGGGTCTCTTTGCTGCCATTAGGCCAGGCTAGCTGGCCTGAGAGTTTCTGTAGACTCTCCTGCCTTTGTCTCCCATCTCCCGAAAGTGCATGCTGGGATTACAGACACTTGCCCTCATGGGTTCTGGAGTTCCAAACAGGTTTCCACACAAATGCTTTTACTCTCTTATCCATCTCCCTACCCCTACCTCCATCACTGAGTTTTTAATTTCAAGTTTGGGTTTCCATCAGTTCTTTGTCTTGGAATTCATTGAGGATTTTATTCCTGTCATATTAAACTCATTTAGGTGCTTATTCATGTCCTCTTTGAATTCTTTGAACATATTTACATTTCTTTCAGTTTCCTTTCTACCTACCTTCCTTCCTTTTGTTTTTCTTTTTTAATATGGAACACTTCAGGAATTTGCATGTCATCCTCTCACAGGGACCATGCTAATCTTCTCTGTATCCTTCCAACTATTGTATATGTGCTGCCGAAGTGAGCACCGTTTCTTTTCTTTTTTTTTTTAATTTATTTTTTTATTTTTTGAGACAGGGTTTACTCTGTGTAACAGCCCTAGCTGTCCTGGAACTTGTTCTGCAGATCAGGCTGGCCTCAAACTCATAGAGATCTGCCAGCTTCTGCCTCTTGAGTGCTGGGATTAAATGTGTGTGCCACCATCACCTGACTCCTTTTTTTTTGTTTTGTTTTAATCTACCAGTGGCACTTAACACTGCACAGGGAGTTATGGTTCCCAGAGGGGTAGGTAGAGCGGGGAAGCAGGTGTCTTGTCATTCATAGATCCAGTTCTGTGCACAGCTCTTGTAATTCCCCAGCTCCTCTGGATGAACTACAAGCTCGCCTCCTTCTCTGCTGTGAGTGATGTTCCTGCCAACTTGTATGCAGAAGCCTCCATGGATGGTCCCAGGTTCAGAGTCTGCAGGGTTGGTCTCTCTGAGCATCACCCAGCCTGTCTTCACAACATTCAGCCTCTCCCAGACCCTAGCAACCACTGGTCCTGAGTGCATGGATTTCACCAGGCCAGTAAAGAAGGGGCGGTCCTTCAGGTCGACGCAGTGCTTCTTGAGAAGGTCCTCTGAACCCGAATGCATTCCAAACCAATAAGGCAGAATCCCTTTGGTTCAAAATGCTTGATGCCCTCTCCCATGAGCTCCCACTGCACCCCTTCAGGCTTGATAGCAATGAAGTTGCACTTACTGTTCACCATGGTCCCCTTCAGAATCCAGGTTTTAAACTCGGCTGTAACTCAAATTCTTTGGGATTTTATCTATGCTGTTCTCACTGTTGGCCATTACTATGTGTACTATGGGATGCTTGAAGTTTAGTCTTGGGGCCCCATGTATTGCCTCTTGATTGGGGTAGTTGAGGTAGTGCCAGCTCAGCTAGGGGCAGGTGTGTTTCTGATATCACTAGTGGGTGATCTGAGGGGGTTAGATAGGCAGGGCTGGCATGGATGTGGCATAGGTAGGTGCTCTAAGTGGGTACCTAAAACCGGGGAGTTGGGATGTGACATAATGGTGGTAGCCTCTGACCTGAGGAAAGAGGCAGGTGTACCTTGTGGGTTATGATACTTTTACAAAGGTTAAGGAATTGGAGGGAGGGGATAAGACTCTGGAGGTTAAGGAGTCAGGGTTGGGAGGCAGTAGATGTGTGGACTCTGAGATGCTGGGGACAAGGCCCATGTAGGTCCTGCAATGTTGGAGGGTAGCGTGCTAGAGGGCAGGAGATGTGGCCTTTGACCTAGGTGCAAGTTCTGCTCAGGTCCTGAGATACTGGTGAGTGAGCTGCTCATGATTTCTGTACATTTGGGGTTAGGGTACCAGAGGGAGGGAGGGAGATGTGGCCTCTGATCTGGGGAGTGTGCTCCACTTGGGTTCAAAGGTCCTGGGAAAATGAGCTCCAACTGAGTCCAGAGGGTAGAAGATAAAGCTTCTAACCTGGAAAGCTGGGCCTGAGGTTTTCTGAGGAACTGGGAAATGAGTTCCATCCAGGTTAGGATGCCAGACGGAGGATGTGTGACCTCTAACTTGGGAAGCAAGTTTTTTTCAGGTCTTGAGACCCAGGGAGGGCTCACGTATTCTCTTTTGTTTGTATATTGAGTCTTTTGAGTCACGGTTTCCCTTTGTAGCCCTGGCTATCCTGGAATTAACTCTGTAGACCAGGCTAGTGTGGCTCCCATGCCATGACTAAGTCTAAGTATCAGGTGAAAGCCTGTAGATTTAAATGAAAGACAAGACGTCCAGCTGTTTGTACTAAGAGTGTGTGTGCCGGTCGCTGTTTTTTGCAGGGAGGGAGCAGCCTTATCTACAGACTTACAGCACAGTAGAAAACCCCTAGGTGTAAGAGCTTGTGAGGTATGGCTGGGGCAGGACCAGAAAACAGGATGCATCTGTGGTTACCTACTCACGGGGACACCTTAGGGACTGGGGCCCAGCATTTCCCAACATCTCTCTCAACAGGATAGCATCAAACTCAGAGATCTGCCTGCCTCTGCCTTCTAAGTGCTGGGATTAAAGGCTTGTGCCACTACCACCTGACATATATTCTTAATTGTGCATAAGAGTTTCTGAAAAGCATCCACCTAGTCTAGGATGGAGATCACCACAGATTCCCATAGACAAAGATGGAGACACCACAGATCCCCATAGACAAGGATGGAGACACCATAGTTCCTGCAGACAAGGATGGAGACACCATAGATCCCCAAAGACAAGGATGGAGACACCATAGACCCCTGCAGACAAGGATGGAGACACCATAGATCCCCATAGACAAGGATGGAGACACCACAGATCCCTGCACACAAGGAGCAAATATGAGGTTACCAAGAAGAGCTGCAGCTACATCCTGGTAGCTGTGGTAAGAGTTGGCTCTCTGTGGGCAATAAAGCTTGTGGGTTCATGGTAAACTACAATCTGGTTATGTAACTGGAAACAAAGGAAGCATGTTCTATTTAATGGCTAGCAGGCTCTGCCCAGAGACCAGTAACACCTTCAACTTTGGTGGTTCAAAGTGTCATCCAAGGTTAGTGGTGGCCAGCAGAATAAGCCAAGGTCACCAACTAGCAAATCAAAGATGGACTGGGGGAAGCAGTGGGCTAGTGTATGGCTCAGAAGGTAAAGGTGCTTGCTGCCAAGCCTGTTGATTTAAGTTTGATTCCTAGGATCCACATGGTAGAAGGAGAGAACCAATACCCAAAAGTTGGCCTCTGACTTCTACCCAAAACACTCTGGTGTGTACATGTATGCACACACACATGCATGCTCACTCAAATACGCATACACAAATACCTAAAAAAGTTGAAATGGAAATAGTGGGCTTCAGTGTGTGACCACCATCATAATTGAGTGAGAAGCACGTGAATGGCATAGGATCATCTCTGTGGTTAGTCCACATACCAAGGGCATGTTAGTCCCTGTTAGCTTAGCCTGTGATATGCTCAAAGAAATAGCCAACTTAATAGAAATTACCTGTCTTTCTCCAGTCTCTGTCATGTTCTGTAAAAAGTCTCTAGACAAACAGCTCAGTGGCAACTCCCTTCAGCTGTTCTCCTTATGCCCCAAAGTCTTAATCTTTCCTGCAATAATCCTACACAGGAGCTCTGATTGCTTTCTCTACATTAAATCCTTAAGGTTTCTATAATAAAACTTTTAAAACTCATCCTTTGTTGTCCATCAATTTTTCTCCCCCAGTTTTTGAGACAAAGGACCCAGAACCACTGATTCAATGGAGGTTTTGGTGACCATGAATTTGCAGCAGCTTAACTTTGGGGTTATGTACACTTGAGACCAGAAAGTCTGTCTTTTTCAGGGATTCCCCATCTCCCCCATTTCAGGGACAGGGACATTTACCAACATCTTTCTGTATGTGAGTCGGGGATTTGTGTTTTCTAGAAATCTCCAGGAGGCAGCAAAGAACCAAGACAGGAAACTGGCCCAGCCATGACCAAGCTGCCTAGTGATAACCTGGAGGTCCCCTGGGGTCTGAGACTCACAGCAGCAGTCAGGGGTATGTGTTGAAGTCTGGGAGGCAGAGATGGTGTAGGTAGAGCCTGGTGTGAGTGCTAGACCCAGATGAAGTGGTTTCCTCTCAGTAATAACAGAGGAGACGCCAAACAGAGTTACATGTACATACCTATGACTCCAACTTCAGGAGAAAGTGAATAATGACCAAAGTGGCCATTGCAGAGAAAAACATGAGGGTAGACAATGGCAAAAGGGCCATTGTCCGTCCTTTTAAAAATAAATGTCCCAGGCCAGATGGTGGTAGCACATGCCATTAATACCAGAATTTAGGAGGCAGAGGCAGGTGGATCTCTGGGAGTTTGAGACCAGCCTGGTCTATAAAGTGAGTTTCAGAACAACTGGGGATACACAGAGAAACCCCATCTCAAAAAACAAAACAAAACAAAACAAAAAACAAAACCAAAAACCAAAAAAAAAAACCAAACATGCTCCTAAGAGCAGAAGAAGCTCTAGTTTTCCAGCAGGCCACTCCGAGCCAGGCTAGATGCAGACTTCCTCACAGGCTGTTGGCAGAGAGACCATGACAGAGGAGACAGAAAGGAGAAAGGACCCAGCTCTGGTGGCTCCTGAACACAAAGGTCTAGGGAGAAGGACAGGGACCGGCTAAGTGACTTCTGGGTGGGAGGGACAGGGAAGAGGGAACCAAGGCAGAAAGGAGCCCCCAGCCAGCAAGAGGGGCGTGTTGGAAACTTCACCTGGCATAAGAGAAACAGGGAAAGTGGGCAGGGAAAGCAGTCAATCTTAAACAGGGCCAGGGAACCAGGGAAAGAGTGACAGAGAGAGGTAAGAGGTAGGAGGGAGAGAGGTCTGGAATCTCCTGGAATTTAGGAGGAGCCTGCTTTTCCTAAACCCTCCCAGAATTTGACCTATTTTCTGTTACCCAAGAAACTCAATAATAATCTTTGTGACATTCCTATTAATCATCAACTTGACAGAATCTATAATCACTTAGGAGTTGGGCCTCTGGGAATGCCTGTGGGAGATAATCCTGATTGAAGACTCAACTTAATTGTGGGTGGGACTTTTCCTAAGCCGGGGATCCTAGACTGTAGAGAAAGCCATCCCAGCACTGGCTCGCATGCATTCGGTTTTTCTTTTCTTCTGACTGCAGACTTCCTGACCTGCTGCTTCAAGTTCCTGTGGCCTTGACCTCCCAGTCATGACGGACTGTACCTTGAACTGCGAGCTAACATGAACTCTTAAGTTGCTTTCATCAGTTTTGTTTTTTTGTTTTGTTTTTTTTTTTTAATAATAGCAACAGAAAATGAAAGTAAGACAGCCCTTCAAAGAGTCCATCGCGGGTCAGCATGGTGGCCTGATAGAAGGCTGGATTTCTTCCTTAGTTACTTTTCTGTTACTGTGAGAGACACCATGACCAAGAAAACTTTTGCGAGAAAGTGTTAGCATTCAGGCATTTACACTGGCACGCTCTTAGGGACCTAACAGGACAGGTCAGCAGCAGCAGCCAAGATATGCAGCAGCTGAAGCCACTAAGCAGAACACTTCCTACGCGCATGCGCTATATCGTCTTGTAAAAGGCAATCCCTTCTCGCCCCTCTCTTTGCTTCTTTCTGCTCTTACTCAGAGGCTGCCTCTGCACCTCCCCGCAGTAAACTTCCCACATGAGCTCTGTTGTATGGTGTGACTTTATCGTGCTCCTTGGCTCCAATCCACCAAAGTCGCCTTCCGCCACTAAACTATTATATTGGTGCCCAGACACCTGCAGGCCCTCCTGGTGGCTCCCCCTGCCCACTGGCAGTCTGAGACACACTGGGACCCTGTACCCAGTCTACCTACAACAATCTCACCTTCCAAAGATCCGATCACTGAGTTTGAGACTTAACAGTTTCAGAGGGTTAGAGTCCATGGTCATCTTGACTGTGGAATATTAGAACTAGGCAAAGATATGTTAACATTTGTTTATGCTGTGGGATGCTACTTTAACGTTGTAAAGATGTATTGCACTTTTGTACTGCATTTATTAAGTATGTAAAAATGTGTTGCATTTGCATTAATTAAATAAAATCAACCTGGGCTCAGAGAAATGGGGTTAGCAACTGGTTGACAGGAAGAAGCAGGGGGTGGGGAGCTTAGCTGGGGCATTGTGGAAGGGAGTGGCTTCCAGGACACCAGCAAATAGAGAATGTTAACCAGTTACTATTCTAATTCTCCGAAGTCGAAGGTTTTTACTCTAGCCTTTGAATCTTGAGTTTTATTAGAACGGTAGAGACTTAATGAGAACTGCCTTTAGCAGCAGCAACAGAGCCATTGTCCCGGGGAACAGAATTCCCCCCAGGCTACTGCACTAGCGGCCAAGCCTCTAGTAGTTCAAAGCACCAGCACTGTAGCGAAGGTAAAACAGCACGGCATGGTGGGAAGCATGGTAGCAGGCACGGTGCTGGAGCAGTGGCCGAGAGTTTACATCTTGATCCACAAGCAGAGAGAATCAGAAACCTCAAAGCCGGTGACACACCTCCTCCAACAAGGCCACACCTCCTAATCCTTCCCAAATGGTACCAGCAACCCGGGACTGAATATTTAAATATAGGAGCCTACTGGAGTTCATTCTCATTCAAGCCACCATAGCATCTCCACACACACAATGCCCTTCTCAGGTAGACCCCACTATGTTTTTAGTATCTGTGGGCCTTAGGAGTGGGCCTTCACTTAGACCGCTGAGGCAACAACTGCTAAGGACAAAGGCTAGTCGTCATGTAATAGCCATACCAGAGGACAGCTTGAAGAAGTGTCACTACCAACAGTCACATCCCAGTGCTCACAGCAGACAGGAGGATCCCAGCAAAATGAACTGAAGGGAAGAATGCCTGAGCTAGTGTTCACAAACTGGAATGCTCACAAGATAGAACACTCATGGGGTCACAGGGTCCATGGCAACAGGGCAGCAGGGCAGCAGGGCGGCAAGTCCAAGTGAGTGGTAAACCTGTCTCAAGCTATACTCAAGAGTCACTTCCTCCAAAAGCACCCACCACACCTATCCCCAGTCACCACCATGACCATTATCACCAGCTTAGGGTCTCCTTGTTCATCAGCTGCCTCTTGAGCCTAGTGAGTACTTTGGAAGATGTGAAGTGGAGCTAAGCTCAGCACCCTCTTCAGCAGCCTGTCTGTGATGGACCAGTGGGCCCATGGACATTTTATCTGCATGTATGTATATGCACCATATGTGTGTAGGAACCCACGGAGGCCAGAAGCCGGCACTGGAGCCATTGGAACTAGAGTTACCGATGGTTATAAACTTCAGCGTGGGTGCTGGGAACCAAACCCAGGTTCTCTGCAAGAACCAGTGTTCTTAACTGCTGATCCATCTTTCCAGCCTCATGATTGTCTCTTTTAAGCAAAGATGAACAGATGTGCATTAAAACCGTACACTTTAGATAGTGCCACTATTTAATTAGAAAGGATTGGGTACCAGTCAGCTAGAGAGCCACCTCTAAACAAGTATGTTTTACTTTAAAGACATTTTTGTTTATTCTTTTGTTTTTGTTTTGTTAAGACAGGATTTCTCTGTGTAGCTCTGGCTGGCCTGGAACTCAGAGATCCACCTGCCTCTGCCTCCCAAATACTGGGATTAAAGGCGTGTGCCACCATTGCCTGCTGTACTTGTTTATTCTTAAAAGGCAAAAATTAAATGTGAATTTGTGTGTAAATGCAAACTATTATTGATAAATCATGTCATATATACATATATATAATGCTTAGATTATTCATGATCAGCACTCACATACATATGTACAATGTGAGCATGGACAGTACACAGAACAACTTTGGAGAGTCGGTTCACTCCTACTTATGTGGGTTCTAGGGAACAGACTCAGGTTGCCAGGCTCACAGGGCAAGTGTCTAAGTGTCTTCACTGGTTTGCCTTTTTTGTTTTTGTTTTTCAAGGCAGGGTTTCTCTGTGGCTTTGGAGGCTGTCCTGGAACTAGCTCTTGTAGACCAGGCTGGTCTCGAACTCACAGAGATCCACCTGCCTCTGCCTCCCAAGTGCTGGGACTAAAGGCATGTGCCACCACCACCCGGCACCCGGCACACCACCCGGCACACAAATAAATGATTTATTTATTTATAGTTTAAGATTTATTTTTCAAGATTTATTTACAGTATTCTGCCTGCATGTATGCCTACAGGCCAGAAGAGGGCACCATGTAGTTGCTGGGAATTGAACTCTGGACCTCTGGAGGAGCAGCCAGCACTTAACCTCTGAGCCATCTCTCCAGCCCCAAAAGAGATAGATATCTTTTTTTTTTTTTTTTAGATAGTATTTCTCTGTGTAGCCCAGACTGCCCTGGAACTCCGAGGTCCACCTGCCACAACTACCCTGCCATGTTTTAAAACAAATAAAACATTTAAATGTATTCTTGAGAAGAAAGTTAGGACAGTTTGATGATCCTAATGTGCTGCCAGTCATAATCATTAACCTAAAATGAATATGCAATGGAAAAACTTACACTGCTTGGTCAATTGCTAACTCTTCTGCCAACTTCTAACCGTGGCTGTTCTGAATCTTTTGTTATTCACAGTTTTGATCCCTCTCTAACAATTTCACAAACTCAGGAAATGACTCAAACACTTTTTTGTTTTTCTAGACAGGGTTTCTCTGTGTAGCTTTGGAGCCTATCCTGGCACTCGCTCTGGAGACCAGGCTGGCCTCGAACTCACAGAGATCTGCCTGCCTCTGCCTCCCGAGTGCTGGGATTAAAGACGTGCGCCACCAACGCCCGGCTCAAACAAGCACTTTTAAGCTAGTTTTTCTTTAACTATTTACTCTCCTTGAGTTTTTTAATTTTCCTTTCAGGACTTGTAGCCAAGTCTAGCCTGGAACTCCCCAAGATGGAGATTGCTGAAGACGATGTCAATTGTCAATGATTGAAACACTGCATCCAGGAGTAGATCATCTTGGAGGAATCATGTCTGGACAGTAGGAGCAATCTATAGCAACAATTTATTGGAGTGCCTTGTAAGATTCCAGCTGAGACCATAAGAGCTGGTGTCACACCTTGACCGAGACAACTTAACTATGCATACCTGCTCTCCCCTCCAGTTCTTCCTCTCTTTTGACCTAGAGGTCCTGTCAGTACCCTGAAGATGAACTTGGGGGGATGGGTGCCACCAGACCCGTTTATGTCTTTCCAATGTGGTCACACTGCATAAATCTTCTCTCCCTGCTTTTCGTCACCACTCTCCTTTTAATTGGCATGTGGGAACAGTGGCTGAGCCTAACCTGTCAGGCCTGCTGAAGCACAGCTTTTGCCCTGAAGCTTTGGTAGCAAGCTGACAGCTGTAAAAAACGTCCCGTCCCATGTCTTACACTAGGCATATAAACACACACCCGATGCTTTAACCCAAACATTCACACATCAACCAATCTTTAATAATGGTAGCTTTGTCTTCTCAAATATCATTTATTAGAAAATACAATCCCAGAGAAAGTAGAAGATACAAGGGATGTGGGAAGTGGGTACAGTACGTAAACCTCTTTAAGTCAGGGGCATAAAGGGTCAAAATAAAATGAGCTACAGACAAAAAGCCAGTAGCTCATCTATGGTCCAAACACATCTGGAAGGTTCCACTGTATTCCCTCTCTGGTCTCCCGCCTTTAGTAGTCTGCTTTATCCTTGGCATTTTAAAAGGGGTATATTACGTGTGTGTGTGTGTGTGTGTGTGTGTGTGTGTGTGTGTGTGCGCACATGATGTATAATGTATGTGGAAGCCAAACTTGTGGAAGTTGGTTTGCTCTGGCCACCTTGAAGGTCTCAGTGATCAAACTTAAGTTGACAGGGCAAGTGCCCTTACTCACTGACCCATCACACTGGCCTGGCATTTCTAAAAAAAAAAAAATGGATGTGGTGGCTCATGTCTGTAATCTTAGCACCTGGGTGGTTAAAGGCAAGTAGGTCAAGATTATCCTCATTTACATATGATATCTACATACAAAAACAGAAGTAAAACAAAAACAAAACCTTTCTCGCTTCCATGTGGCTTCAATGAACGGAGCTTTTCTCTCTCCAGTAGTGGGGTCACAGAGAAACTGTTTATGGTGTCCTTGCTAACCCTTTTCCCTTATCAAATAACTCCTGCTTTAAAAGTTCATTGCCTTTAATCTCAGCCCTACAGAGGCAGAGGCAGGAAGATCTCTATAAGTTTGAGGCCAGCCTAGTCTACATAGTGAGACCCTGTCTCAAAAAAAAAAAAACAAAAAAAAGTTAAATCTACCTCTCGCTTTTTAAATAGAACAATTATTTGGAGGGAAAGTCGAGTGGATTTTAAATTCATCTGGTAAGAATAGAGTACGAGGTGGGCTGGGGAAGTAGCTTGTTGGTAGAGTGTTTGCCTGGTAGTCAAAGGGCTCTGGGTTTGATCCCTAGCACCACGTAAGACAGACATGTGTTAAAATAATCTTTGCTTGTTTTCTAAAGCATATGCTGCTCCAGTCCAGTTTCCTTTGGCCAGGAAGATAACCAGAAGAAACAATGGCATAGACCAATCCTCACCCTTTCCAGCCCCCTCTTGCTGTGGGCTGGGCACCCTTTGTCTACACACTAAATCCTTCCTCGTCCATTTGAAGTGTGACAGAAACAGGGTTTGGGTCTCAGTGGCCACTACACACCTGCCCTCCACAGGGATAGCCCAGAGCTAAGGGTCGCAACACTTTGTCCCTGATGGGGTGTAGAAGCATCCCAATGTATTCACCAGGACCCACAGAGGGTGGAGAGATCAGAGGGCAAGCAGGAGAGGAAGAGTTAGAGTCAAATCCAACCAGCAGGGAAAGAGAAGAGAAAAAGCTTTGCCCTAAAGAGCATGGGTCCCTGAACATAGGTCCTTGGCGGAACCCTGACATGGAAGGCCCCTTCCTTACACACGTAGTTATCACGCTGCTCTCCTTTGGAGGCAAAATCTGACGGCCCAGAGAGGGCCTCAGCCCAGCAGTCAGCGAGTCCTCCCCACCCTTCCCCAGGGCGCCTGAGAGGGGGAGGGTTTCACCGAGGACCGACTGGGCTCCTCCCCAACATTTCCTATAGCTAGAAAACAAAACCCCAAAAGTCCTGGGGAAAAGTCCAATAAGAACTTTCATGATACAAAAAACCCAAATAGTCAGTCCTCTTTTTGTCTTTTGAGGCATGGGATGCCCCTCTCACAAAGCTTCCTGTCCCAGTTAGGACAACATTACTATTTCATTTTTTAAAAATAAAAATAAAATATCCACCCACCCTCCCCCAAGTGCTACTTCATACAGCCCGCACTCCACACACCCCAAAGCAGGCATTGCTCCCTTGACACAAGGTAAACTTAAAACTCTGCTGAAACCCCACGACTTCCAAGGGGCTGTTCCCCACAACCAACCCGAGTGCATTCGGCTGAGGAAGGGGCAGCGGAGAGCACTGGACTCTTGCAGCCCCTCGCCGAGATCAGGTTCACCTAGATCATGGGGAAGGCCACCCATGGCTCTGCCCCTTCCCAGCAAAGGAGCTGCAGGGGAGAGACTTCTTCCCTAGCTCTGGGCAGCAGCAGCGGGTCTGGTCCATGACTGGGCTCATAAGGTTCCGTGACCTCGAGATCCCAGGGCAAACCAGCCAGTCTTCTCCTGGGCCAGGTCCAGCTCCCGAAGGCGGATGTGCACCTCGCCAAGGAGTACGTTCTCCCAAAATCCTTGCTCACTTAGCACGCTCAGCTGGAGCTCCCGCTGCTGCAGGTCTCCCTTGGGGATCCCATCATACACCAACTGCAAACATGGACATTGGGAAGAGAGGAAAGTCATGAGACAGGGCAGGGGAAGTCCATGGGGATTCAGAAGAGATAACCCAGTCCCTGGGTTGTTTAAGATAGGGTAACGTGTATCTCAGGCTGGTCTGGCGCTCACAGCAATCCCGCCTCTGCCTCCTAAAGGCTGGGATTATGTTTATTGGAGCCTCTGGTCATCTTCCACACAGGGCCAGGAGGCTCCCCTCCTCAGATAGTAGGACCCAAGTCCCTTCTTGAGACTCACAACCCTTAGGGTTGGAGAGCTTTTACCACGGCGGGAGGGGGGGGGGCAGATGGTACAATGTGTTAGGCTTTATAAGTACAATGGTGGCTCAATAAACACCTCAGTGGTTAAGAGTGCTTGCTGTTGGGCTGGAGAGATGGCTCAGGGGTTAAAAAGCAGTGGCTATTGCCCAAGCATGGTGGTGTATGCCTTTAATCCCAGCATTTTAGGAGGCAGAGAGAGGTATCTCTGTGAGTTCAAGGCCAGCCTGAACTGAGTTTCTTTTCTTTCTTTTTTTTGGGGGGGTTGGTGGGGGAGCTCCTGGCACTCGCTCTGTACATCAGGATGGCCTCAAACTCACAGAGATCAGCTGTATCCCAAGTGTTGGGATTAAAGGGGTGCACCACCAACGCCCAGTTTATAAAGTGAGTTTGAAGACATCCAGAGCTACACAGAGAAACCCTTCTTCAGAAAAAAAAAAAAAAAAAAAAAAAAAAAAAAAAAAAAAAAAAAAGCACTGGCTGCTCCTTCAGAGGACCAGGTTCAATTCCCAGCACTCACATGGCAGGTGTTGTTGTATGGCTCACATCTAGAATCCCAGGACTCAGGAGGTGGTGGCAGGAGGATCAGGAATTTGAGGCCAGCCTCAGTTACAAAACACTCAAAATAAATAATCAGTTTGTCAACTCCTGTGCTTTCCTGCCCCCACTCCTGCTCACAGCCCCTGCAACCCATTTTCCACATACCATCTCATTGTAGGTAGGGTTACAGGTTTTCCGGGCCACTTTCGTTTTCCTCTTTGTGGTCTTCTGAGGGTCAGGAAGGAGGTAAATCTTTACATAGGGATCAGGGTCATTCCCATCTTGGAGCGGCTGCTACAATGGAATGAAACAAAAGATGAAGATCCCACAGTATCGTCCACTTTCTAGGCATCCCTGAAGCCATACTCTGATCTAGATTCTCTCTCATTCACCCTCTGCCTTTTTGTGGTGCATACCTAATCTTTTTATCTGCTTTCCAGCTCATTACATGCTGATAAAAAAGATCTACCATGATTCCATTAAATACACACTCACACACATAATTTTTTAGTTTTAATTTTTTGAGACAGGGTCTCTCTACATAGCCCTGGCTATCCTAGAGCTCACTATATAGACCAGGCTAAACTTAAACTCACAGAGATCTATCTACCTGCCTCTGCCTCCTGAGTGCTGAGATTAAAGGAATGTATCATTGTGCTTGGCTTGTAATATAGTTTTAAGTGAACATCAAGTCTCTCCAGGCATCTCTTCTCCATGCTATTTTGTCATTTGGTCCCTTTTAAGCCCTAACAGGTAGAGATAATGAGTCATAGAAAAGAGGTTACTTGTTCAAAGTCTACTGACTCCTGCTTCACTCAGGTTGACTCTGTTCTTAGAACCTGGGTCCAACCAATCCATCGTCTCCAAACTCATACTTAAGTCAAAGCTGAGATTGCATTTCATGCCTGGAACCCTAGGACTCGGGAGGCTGAGTCAGGAGGACTGTCTTGTTATCAAGGCCAGCTGGGCTACATATTGAGTTCCAGTTCCAGGCTAGCTTGGGCTAGACTGAGAGCCTGTCTCACAAAAATAAAGAAGTAAACTAAAAGGCCCATCCCCCCGGCACTTAAATAAGAACACAGCACATTTATCCAAAGACCACTAAAGACTGAAGCCAAAGCCTTACTATGTGCCCATTGGTTCCTGTACTCTTCACCCTGGGCTGTAGCCAATGGGAAATAAGTAGTTCCTGATAACACCCCCCTGACCTCCCCTTTCTCCTGGAGTCTGGGCTTTTAGACCTAACTGCTCCCCATGTCTGAAGCAATCCTCTCTCAGATTCACACAAGGGGCTTCCTTCCTTAGGTGTTTGTACAGATTTCATCACTGAGGCCTCCTTTACCCCTAATGCAAATGCCAGCCTTGTCTTTCCTCCTGGATTCCTCTGCTTCTTTTTTTTTATAGGCTCTCAGCCCATTGACATATCATTTATTTTCCTTGTCTATTTTACAGTCGGCCCTTTCCAAGCAAACTGTAAGCAAGCACCCTGGGCACAGGTGCATTTTGACTTCTCCTGTATTACGGGCTAATGTATTGGTAGGCACTAGATAACATTTGTTGAATGAGTAAGTGCTAAAAGAATGTGAACATGAAATCAAGGTTTCTTTGACTCCGAAGTACACATTTCTGCTATGACTTGGTGCTCCAATCTTCAAAATAAGTAACATGGGATGCTACGCATTATAAATGTTCAACAAAAGTTCCTCTCCCATTCATGATGTTCTTAGAACCTGTGCCAAAATTAATTACATACCACCTTGAATATGCCTGAAGGAAGTCCTGCCTTGTCTAGACTCACATATCTATATTTATCCATTACTATTACTAGATAGTAAGCCCCCAGGCCTCTCTTTTATAAAACCATAATTACCATAGCAACAGTACTACTCAGAAAGGCAAGTGCATCCCATGGATTATCTCAGTTCATCCCCACAGCAACCCTTGGAGGGAGGCACCAAGTCATCTTATAAAGAGGCTCACAGTACTCAGGACACCATTGCATAGACCACAGCAAGCAAGCAGCTATGCCTTGAATCCTGGTCAGCCACAGGCCTGGCATGGGCAGCCTGTGGTAGTGGCTAGGTAAACATCTGTGGTTACTCTTATCATCCGGGAGCAGAGAAGGTCTGACTCACCCAGAAACTACCAGCAGAAAGATGAAGGCACCAATGAGGGCTGGGCCTGCACTTACCAAGCCCCGAATATACATCACCATGATGAAGAGTTTGTTGTTTTTGTAGGAGATGGACAGCTTCACCTCCCCACCGACCTTCCCAATGGGCCGGGCCCATGTCCCATCTGTAGGGATAAAGGAAACTGAGAAAGATCCACAGGCCAGCAGAAGTGTCCCTGACTGGTGCCAGGCAGGCATTTCTACTTCCTTCCTAAGTCCTGCCCCAGCCTGTCAGATTTCTGATACCATGTGGTGTGGAATGTAACATCCAGTTGGGTTGGGATAAGTGTACCCAATCTGAGGGGTGTTATCACTAAATAAATATCCATCCCCTAGGGAACTCAGCCATAGAGCCGTGGACATTGCAGCCTGAATGAAACACCAGAGTCCCCAGCAAGTAAGCAACTGAACAGGAAAGGAAGCTGACAAAGAGGTGGGGATGTGTTTTGGCGGGACTGCCACCAGGAAGGTACTGTACCTGAGGACTTTGGAGCTGGGCTGGTGCCTGAAGCCTTTTCATCCCGAGGCAGGGGGTGGAAGAAGGTATATACTAGATCACACTGGAACAGACCAGAAAGTGGGGCCACTCTTCAGTAAGTCATGACCCAGGAAGGGCTAATTATATGTACACACACACACACACACACACACACACACACACACACACTTTTTTTTTTTTTAAGAGAAAATAGCCAACGATTAAATGGTGGGTTGGGGAACAAATTCCTGTAATCTCAGCAATCAAGAAACAGAAGGAAGAAGACTGTTACAAGTTCAAGGCTAGCCTGGTCTGCAAAATAAGTTCTTAGAGTGAGACCACATCTCAAAAACCAAAATAAGTCAATTAAAAAATAAACAAAACAGGCCACTTCAGGCCAAAAGCAGTCTATTCTAGTCTACTCCTGTTTTACTAGTCCCCTATCAACACACTACCTTGGGGAGATAGGACTGAATTAGCCTGGAACTGAAACACACGCCTTTCTCTGGAGAGAACAGGAGGGGAGAGGAGGACATGAGGGGGCAGGAAGGTTGAGTTGGGGGAAGAATAGAGGAGAGCAAGATAAGAGAATGTTTCTAACAAGCAAGGGAAATGAAAACAAAACATGGGCCTGAGGCCCCATCCACCATGGCCCTGTGCTCTCTAACCCTCAGTAGAGTCATTCACCAGGCAGACAGACACACCCCCCACAGAGGTCCTGCCCTCTCGCATCCTCTACCGGCTCTCTCACCTCAGCCACCTCTGGGGCTGCATGAATCAAGTGCCAGATGTAGCCATTTAGTTCCTCTTTCCTCCGCTCAGCCACTGCCTCTCCCCGGGAGCGGCCAATCACAAAGCGACTAGGAAAGCTGGATGACAGGCAGACAAGGGATACAGGATGGGGAGAGAATGTGAAGATTTTTAGACATTTCATTTGCATTTCTATTTACCTGATCCTCAGTTCCCAGCTGCTTCTCCTCTGGGGGACCCTTGCCTCCCTGACTCCTACCCGACTTCATGTCTGTGTCTGGGTTGGTCTGTTTCTGTCTCTGTCTCTCTTTACACACACACACACACACACACACACACACACACACACACACACACACACACTTCCTGGGACCCCAGACAATCCCAGCATTTTAATTATCAAGCATTTAAAGACTTGTGGGTGGTGGTGGCACACACCTTTAATCCCAGCACTAGGGAGGCAGAGGGAGGCAGAGGGAGGCAGAACTCTGTGAGTTCAAGACCAGCCTGTTCTACAAGAACTACTTCCAGCACAGCCTCCAAAGCCACAGAGAAACCCTGTCTTGAAAAACCAAGTCTGTTGGGTACAGTTCTGTGGCACTGATAACATTCACAGTGCTGCAGAAACGTCACCAGACTCTGACTACTCTAGGGCACTCCAATAAGTAGGATCATATCTTTTTTTTAATCTTCTTGTGACTAGCACATTTCAGTTAGGCTCATTCATGATGTAGGTGTCAAAGGTCCTAATGTGTGTGTATCACACTTTATCCATTAGAAAAATGGTATAATTCTTTGACAAATTATAATGAGCCATGTTCAGATTTTCCCAGTGCCCACTTGCAGCTCAGCTGGCTTTCTTTCCAGCTAGTGCTCCCGTGTTTTGTTTTCCCCCAAGGCTAGAGCAAGGCTGTTGGGATGTCTGGCAATAACAACCAGCAGGGGGAGCTCTTGTCACCAAACACACTCCCACGCAGGGTGAAGCAGGAAGAGCCTCGGTTTCAAATGGTCCTTTATGAAACACAGTCCTGCTAGCTCCGTGCCTCCTCCTCCCCCACACACAGTCCTGCTAGCTTTATGCTTTCTCCTCTCCTGTGTCTTTTAGCTCAAGGGAATTGGGGGCGGGGGATACCTGGGCAGGAAGGAAGACGGGAAGAGCAGGCGCAGCTTATTGTGTAGTTCCTGGAACTCCTCAAAGGTCCTCTGGATGTAAGTTGCCTCATGAGCATTCTCTCGCATCACCTTCACCACATATATCTACGAAGGCCAAAACAGAGTACACCTGCCTGACCATCTGCTTACTATTGTGTGTGTGTGTGTGTGTGGGGGGGGGGGGGGGGGTGGCTGGGTGGGTGCGCGCGCGCGCGCGTGCGTGCATGCATGTGTGTGTAGTGCTTTCCAGGAGGATAAAGGTCTCAGAAGAGCCTCCAGTGGAGAAAAGAGGGTAGGCTGCACACAGGCAGGGCCTTCCTCACAGGACATGTGGCTCACAGAATGACAAACCAGTTCAGCTCCCTGGGCCTATGCAAGTCCCTTAAGAGAAGGAACTGATCTGTCTGGGATTATTTCCAATGCAAGAGTCTTGGTAAATTCTAGGGACCACCATACAGATGTGAGGAAAGAGTTAACGCCAAGAAGATGGGTAGACAGGAAGCAATGAGGGTCAGAGAGGAGCAAACCCTTACATAGCCCTTGCTGGGGTGGAAAACTTTCTCACGACGGCAGAGAAAAACATCAGTGATGCGGCCAGAGCTCTTGAGAGTATGTGTTCGGGGCGCGAAGGAAAGGGTCAGCCGATCATCTGAGCCTGTGAACTTCATCTGAGCCAGGTTATGGATGAAGAAGTTGAGTTTCGTGGCTACGCTGCCCAGGCTGGACTCAATCAACCTGTTTGTGCAGAATGGGAAACAAAGGTTGTAACTGTGGACCCAACCCTCTGCCTTGACAGATATTCCCCAAGTGCTGAGATTTGTAGGTGATAGGGTGAGGTGGGGGTAGTCAGGATCTCACTATGTCACCCAGGCTGGCCTCAAACTCACGGTGATCTTCCTGTTTCAAGCCTCCTAAGTGCTAGGATTACAGTGTGTGCAACCATGATCCCCGAAATTAACCACCAGATTGAATTATGTTCCCAATGTAATACTCTCACAGAGCACATGATTGACACAATTACCTCATACAGTTTGTGTTTGTGAATCCTGAGTTCTTATGCCTCCTGCCAAAGATACTCAAAGCAGGGTAGGAGGGAATTTGGGACAGCAAATGTCTCAATAGTACTAGCAAATGGAATCCCAGGACCACACCAAGCACCACTCAAACTAAGCCATGTCCTGTGAAAGCAGAAGGGTCTGACCAAAAGAGCTAAAAAAATATCATAAACTGGGTGCGGTGGTGCACACCTTTGATCCCAGCGATTGGGGTGCAAAGGTAGGCAGATCTCTGAGTTCAAGGCCAGCCTGGTCTGTAGAGTGAATCTAGGACAGCCAGGGCTACACAGAGGAACTCTTTTTTCTTGACCACACCCCCCCAAAAAAAGAAGAGAAAAAGAGAGAGAACCCTACTTATACATATTAGCCCCAGAATTCAGACAGGAGCAAAATGATTACCAAGGCAAAACTGGGCTAGAGACCTAAGTCCTGGCCCTGCCATTTGGGCTAAGCCTTTCCCACTGCTCAGCCTGCTCCATCGAACCTAGCAGTCTATGGACTACTTGGGTGTGGTTTGCGCTGTGTGTTACCTTGTGAAGTATGTGGTGGCATTGGCCTCTGTGTCCTGAGGCCTCAGGGCATCATACACATACTTGAGGTCCTCCAGGTCGGAGAGCTCAGGGATTCCACAGGACAACATCTAGAAGAAAGGAGGGGCTGCCTGTAACAAGAGCCAAGCATGGCTTCCTCTCTACCCTGAGGTAAGATTTTCTGTACTAGGCTCCCCATCATCTTTTGTAGTTATAGGCAGATTATGTGGGTAGTGGTTACAGGGCCACAGGGACTGAAGGCTACATGAGGGGGTCAGGCATCACTGTTCCTAGTAGTTTGGGCCCCTGCCTTTAGGAAAGACAGGTAACACAACTGGATCTTCAGGAAACCTCTGGAACAATCCGGGACAGTCTTAAAGATGGAGCCAGGTAATAAGAAGGAGGGTCAAAAGAGATGAGCTCCTCACCAGGCCCAGAAGGTTGAGGAAGAGGTGGGTGTGCTTGCGGATGAGGTTGTAGGCTTGGCAGCAAAGGTCAACAAAATCATGGAACCGGCTGGAAGGCTTGTCACCCCCGTTGATGACATACGCCATGTCCGAGGTGAAGACAAAGGGGGCACGGTCCCTGGGCCAAGGGAACATATAGGTAGAAGGTCAATATGGAGAAGGAAGGGCCCCTTGTGAGCTCCACCAAGGGCTGTTTTCCTCCACCCCCATCACGTGTTCTGACCTGTGAGCTAGTAACACTTTCTCCCAGCTACCCAATTGGGTTCCCTGCTGAAGCTCAGGTGCCTAGCTATCCTTTAGCTCAGCCCTCAACCCCTCGTCATGTGGTCATCTGGTCTCTCTTCTCAGCACTCTGAGGCCTTCTGCTTCAGTGGCCCAGCTCTGAGCCACTCTCACCCTCCATACGGGAGACCACTCACCTCTTGATATTGCCAAACATCTGCGCGTGGCCCAGGAAGCGGCCAAAATCTATATGGAACATGTGTCCGGTGGTCTTCAGCATGATGTTGTCATTGTGTCTGTCACAGATGCCCAGGATGTATGTAGCCACACAGCAGCCAGCACAGGAGTAGATGAAGTTCTCCACAGCCTGTGAGAGTGGAGGCAGGTGGTGGGGCCACAGGCAGCCAGCCCTGACCTTCCTCTCTCATGTGAACTCTAGCAGCACCCAGCACCTGCCTGCTCGTCCTCATCATGACCACAGCACAGGATTATATACACAGAAACATCTCCCATCGTCCGGCATTCTGAAGTAGGAGATGGGAGTTTATGTCTATATACACCCTCCTTATGAATGTGTTTTGTAGTGGGGGGGCGCTAGAAAGACAGTGGACATGTGACTTTCAGTTGGGAGACCTTAATGGACAGAAAGGCTGGTGCTTAAAACTTTTCCAACAGGTCACGATAACCCTGACTCAAGTCTGGCTACTGAGTATCGGAACCAAGGGCACCTGACCCTGTTGTAGAATATTATACTAACTAGGCAAAGATGTATTTCATTTGTTTGTGCTGCTTAATATTAACTGTGTCAAGGTGTGTTGCTTTCATTTACGCTGTATTTGTTTAATGATGTAAGGATGGGTGTTTAATTATGTAAAGATGTGTTGCATTTGTTTCACCTTGCCTGCCTAAGGCACCTGATTGGTCTGAATAGCCAATATATATATATATATATATATAGAGAGAGAGAGAGAGAGAGAGAGAGATAGGTGGGGCTACCAGGCAGAGAGAATAAATAGGAGGAAAGAGAAGGGCATGAGAGAAGGAGAAGGAGAGAATGAAGGACACACCTAGGGCAAGAAGCCAGGCAGCTGTCAGCCAGACATAAAGAAGCAGCAAAAGTAAGATATACAGAAGTAAGTAATAAGCCCCAAGGCAAAAGGTAGATAAAGATAAACAGGTTAATTTAAGTTACAAGAGCTAGCCAGAAATGTGCCTAAGCTAGGCCGTGCATTCAATAATAAGTCTTGGTGTCATGACTTGAGAGCTGGTTGGTGAACCCCCCAAAAATCCTGGTACATGACCCTTCTTCATGCACCCTTCTTCCTGTCCCAAATAACTCTCCATTCCAGAGTGCTTGATATCAGCTAAATGCTTACCTAATCAAAATCACTGCATTCCAAAGGAGAGCTGAGACAGCTTCACACTTGCTGCACTGTTTTACACTTGAAAATCAGACATCTCTTATTTGGTAAAATGTGTTGGAGATATTTTGGGGCTCAAGGGGTGGGAGGGGCTGGGGTAAGAGCACTTGTGAGGTCCTGAGTTGGAATCCCCAGTATCAATGTAAAAAGCTAGGTGTAGCTGTACCTGTCTATAACCCCAATGTTTGTGTGTGGGGGGGGGCACAGACAGAATCTGAGAGCTCACTGACCAGCCAGCCTAGCCAAACAGCAAGCTCCCAGTTCCTCAACAGACCCTACCTAAAGACAGAAAAGTACAGAGTGACAGAGAAAGACCCTTGATACCCTGCTTGGGTCTTAGCATGCACACCCACAGGTGTGTGCACTTACCCCACTCATGTTCATGCACAAACACAAAAAGGAGGGGGACCAGGCATTGTGGCACTTGGGAGGCAGAGGCAAGTCTCTGTGAATTTTAGGGTGGTTTGGTCTACATAATGAGTTCCAGGCCAGCCAGAGCTACGTAGTGACATTTCATCTCAAAAAACCAGATATCAGGCCTGGAGAGATAGCTCAGAGGTTAAGAGCACCAGCTGAGTGCAATTCCCAACAACTACATGGTGGCTCACAACCATCTGTAATGAGATCTGGTGCCCTCTTCTGGTGTGCAGATATACATGGAAGCAGAATGTTGTATACATAACAAATAAAATCCTACCAAAAAAAAAAAAACCCAAACAGATATCAAAGGACTCAGGCTTCTTTAAGGGAAAGACCATTTCTTAGAAAGCAAAAAATCTGTGAGTGAAAAGAAACCACTTGGAAAGGAGCATAGCTCATTCAATCCCAGTTTTGACTTAACATCTCCAATAACTTGCCTCTGTTATAGGTATTCTTTATATCTTAGATAAGGTCTCTGCAGATCACAAAACCTGTACCAACCAGCAATGACAACACCCCTCCCCGTTCCTCCCTGAGTTGGGCAGGTATGAACCTCAATCACTGCAGGACCCTCCTCCTAACTTGAGGGTCTCACTGATGAAATATGGGTGTCTTTTACTTAGGATGGTCACGCTCTTTTCTTCTAGGCATTACCATAAGAAACTACTAGCACTGTGCCTCACTCCTACAATCCCAGCATTCAGGAAGCTGAGGCAGGAGGATTATGAGTTTCAGACCTGCCTGAGCTATGCTACAGAGTAAGGTCCTGTCTCAAAAACCAAAAGGGGAAAAAAAAATGAACAAAGTTAGCTTTCAGATATGTTCCTGCTTGTTGTAGACACTTCCACGTTTAGTACGACTTGCTAGTACACTGGCATAGAGTAATTACAATTCCAACACCTAGCACAGAGCTTGTTATGGGAGGCGTTCGACACCTGAAAAAAAAAAACAGGTTGCATAAATAGCATATGGATTTGGAGGAGGGAGAGAAGAAACAATAGTCCTCTCCAAAGTTGAGTCTCATGAGGTAGAAGGAGCAGTTTTTGATGCTGAAGAAGAGGAAATGGCTTTCTAGGCCAGAGGGTACTATCATCTAAAGGTACTAGACATAAGCAAGTATCCCCTGCTCCAGAGCCTAAGTGAGCAGGGCGTAAGACTGAGGTAGGCCAGGCTGTGATGTCAATGTTGGACTTATCTGGTAGGAGCCTCTGAAGAACCCAGAGCAAATGTGTGATACGAATGGCTGTGGACTTAAAAAGTCCCCTAAACCAGGCAGAGGAACCCCATGAAACTGGTGGCTCTGGTTTGGGTGATAGCAGCATCCTACATTTACTGGTAGGAAACATAAAATAAGCAGGTCTCCGGAGGTGAGGAGAGACAGGAAACTCAGCTTCACCTCCATTGAGCAGAGATGCAGTTGAGGAATCCAGGCAGCCAGTGCTACAGAGGCTTAAGCGGCAGGGGGGAAGGGGCTACAAGAAGGGCTTTGGAGTCCTCAATTCATGAATAGGGATAGAAGGTATAACAGAGGGCATGTCAGTCAAGAGTGTGTTAGCCAGAACGCGCAGGAGCTAGGGATTAAACCCTGGGGACCACAAACTTATTAGGGCCATTTAAGACCACCAATCTCTCATCCACCAGGCACATTCTGGTTATAATTTGGCCGCTTGCATGTCTTCCTTCAGGAGTAAAATGTATTGATCAACCTGAATTAGTATTTATATTCTCTTGAAGCAAGCCTTATAGGAATTAACATTCTGGCATTTGTCTGTTTGGTTTTGAGACAGTCTCACTATGTAGCCCTGGCTTGGAACTCAAGAGATCTACCTGTCCCTGCCTCCTGGGTGCTGGGATTGAAAGTGTGTCCCACATTCTGACATTTTTATCATAACCTGTCCCTTTTCACTCTCATTAATCCAAGGACTACAGTCATGAAGCTGTGGACTGGCCATGGATAATAACAGACCACCAAGGCCCTGCAATCCCTGGAAGCTAGCTCACTTTCTTTCCTCTAGTCAGGGGCCAGCTGGGCCTCTTTGCTCTCATGTCAGTCTCCTCACTAGCCTCAATCTTGGCTTCAAGTTACAGTCTTGCATACCAGCTCCACTGCTTGGAGCAAAGGATACACCTGACTCATGCCCACACATACACACATACACACACACACACACACACACACACACACACACACACACACACACACACACACGGTGGGGGCTGTTAAAATGATATTCAAAGCCTCTTCTTGCCATCTCAAATTCTATGCAGCATCACTGAATCCCTCTGAGAATACAAGGGGAACTGGCTAGGATCCACAAAGAGGACAGCAAGCTCTCATAAGCTGCCCCCACCCATAAGATCCAAGGAAGGTTCTCTGACCAATACCAAAAGTTACTGCTAATTTACAATAGTCATCTGACCCATCTCTAGCTACACAGATGCATCAGTCCACAATGAGCTCGTCCTTCAGCAAAGCTGAGCTGGCTCATCTGTGTACATGCAGGTCTGGTGGTAGCAGAGCCCCATGCCACAGACAGGCACACTGCCCCAGCTTTGGGCTCCCGAATCCCCCAATCCTACCTTTTCATATTCATCCTCTCCAGGGTTGTGTTTCTGTAGCCAGTCAGCCAGGGGGCGGTCCTTGAAGGAGCCAGTCACCCCGTGCTCCACCTGGATCTTGCGCAGTGTCTCAGCGTTGGGTATCATCTCTACCATCCCTGAGAGAGAATGGGTCAGACTCATGCTTTTGAACAGAGTGAGGAAGTCTATCTTGGCTGGGCTACATGCCCCAGGGCCTTTGGACAAAGTCTATCAGTAGGAGGACTACATGATGGGTGATGGAAAGAAGACCACACCCACATCACATATTCTAGACTGGCTCTAGGCTTCCCAGGTCATAATTTTTTTTTTTCTTTTCAAACTTTACTATGGAACTCTTAAAATATATACAGGGTTTTTTACTCAATTCTCATGTAATCCTCACCCAGCTTCAACAATCATCAACACTTTGCTAATTTCATTTTATTTTCCATTACCCAATTAGCCTCCTACTTCCTGCTGTTCCAGCTTCAGGATTGCAAAGGAAGACAGGGTCTCACTCTGTAGCCCAAGCCGGCCTCGAACTTTCTGATCCACTTACCTCATCTGAGAGCTGGGATGACAGATGCATTGTCACCACCCTCTGCTTTAGACATGCCGTCTCATGCAATAAATACTTGTTAATCATATTTTAAAAGGGCATAATAACCATGTACTTGTCACATCCAAAAAAACTTAACAGTGGCCCTTGAAGCCAGCCTATTTTAAAATTTCTTACAGCCATCTCAAAACTACAATTGGTTTGTTTGATCAAGATCCAAAGTCCACAGAGGTTGCTATGCCTCCAAGTCTGTTTTGTTTTGCAACAGTCTCTCCCTTGCTTTCCCTTTTTCAAGTCACCCCACATCTTCTCATGGAACAATCCTGCCCTTCTATTCTCCATTGTTCACGTTGGGAAACGAGCAGAAGGGCAGTGAGGGAAAGGATGCCCAGCCCGACTCCCCACTGACCTCTCCCTCGGCCGGTGGAGAAGCAGCGGAAAATGACCATGCGCATATCCAGCCCCTCCTGCACCCAGATCTTGCTCATGATTCGAATCATCTGCAAGGTGAGCATGTCCTGGCGAAGGTCGTCCCCGCACTGGACAGGAAGAAGAGCGATTAAAACCCATATCCACAGCCTCTCCCTGGCACCCAGACCCCACAGCATCCACGCTACAGTGGCAGGGAGAAGCTGCAGTTCTCCGGCTTAGCTGTCACTCATCTGTTGATCTGGCCCACACAAGGTCAAGGAGCAAGAGAGAGGACACAGATCGCTGCAGTTTGCCCTTTACTGCCCCCCCCCACCCCCGCCACAACCTCTCTCCTCACCTGCCATTGCTGCATCCCCATCTGAACTGAATTATGCTTCCTTTTCTGCAAGAAACCCCCCTGATCAACAGGCCTGTTTGTTTGAGACAAGGTCTTTCTGTGCAGCCCAGGTTTTGAGCAGCAGCCTTCCTACCTCAGCTGGTGAGTGCGAGATTATAGATACATATCATTATGTCTGGTTCACCAGGCCTTTTAAAAACTTGACTGTTTACACCAGATCAGAAACTAAGTATAGTATACAGCAAACTTGTGCTGTAAGGTTCTAGTCATAGAGTACCTTTTCTTTACTTTTTGAATGCTAAAACTTGAACCGAGAGTGCCGTGAATGCTAAGCACACATTCTATCCCTGAGCTCCAGGTAGGTTTGTGCTGCCCCCCCCCCCCATATACTCTGAGACTCTCATTTACTTCTTTCTCACTACCTCGGAGGAGTCAGTCAGAGGGAAAACATGAGGTTCATCTAGTTGAACGAGCACCTCCTATAAGTTCTCCAGCAGCCAGCCACATCCTCTACTAGAATATGATCATCACCTTACCCGTGGCATTGTGGAAGCAGCCCTGCCTCCCAGAAAGTGCTTCCATATTCTGAGTTATCAATTGCCTCTGTTTCTCCTAACACTGCTCTTAGCCTTCTGGGGCCATGCAGAATTTATCAAAATCCCTTTTTACCTCATAGTCTTTTCAATATTAAAAAAGTAGCAGGAGTGGACTAGAGATGTGGCTGAGTGGTAGAGTCATTGTCTAGTATGCTCAGGGCTCAGTGGTAGAGTCATTGTCTAGTATGCTCAGGGCTCAATGGTAGAGTCATTGTCTAGTATGCTCAGGGTCCAGTGGTAGAGTCATTGTCTAGTAAGCTCAGGGCTCAGTGGTAGAGTCATTGTCTAGTATACTCAGGGCTCAGTGGTAGAGTCATTGTCTAATATGCTCAGGGCTCAGTGGTAGAGTCATTGTCTAGTATGCTCAGGGCTCAGTGGTAGAGTCATTGTCTAGTATGCTCAGGGCTCAGTGGTAGAGTCATTGTCTAGTATGCTCAGGGCCCTAGGCTCAATCCCCAGCGGGGGGGGGGGGGTGGATGGAAGAGGAGAAGGGAGGAGAAGAGGAAAACAGGAACAGTTCAGGCCTTTCCTCAGTCTTGAACATTCTCTTCTCTCTACTGTTTTCACTCCTACTAGGCATGACTAAAGTATTGGTTTTGTCTTTGTTTTTTTTCCAAGAGAGGTTTGCTTTGTTTTGCTTTTGGAAAGTGTCAATATCCAGCCCAGCCTAGCCTGGAGGTCACTACATAGCCTAGGCTTGCCTCTGCCTCAGTCTCTTAAGTGCTGAGATTTCGGACATATGCCATCACACCCGCTGAATAAAGCATTCTCACCTTGAAGATGACCCGGATGTTCTCGCCCAGGGGATCCACATTTTGGAAGGCGAGTTTGAGGGGGACTGCGTTGGAATTGAAGTAGGAACAGTCCTGTATATACAGTAGAGAGGGCGATGATTAATGTCAGGGTGGTCCACACCCAGGAAGGAAAATGACCTCTTCATGTTGGATCAAGACGCTGTCTACCTTCTTCCAGATTTCCCAGGAACCCAAAGTCCACATCCCTTTCCTTGCTTCTCTCTTCCTGGCGTAGGTTGCTAGAACCATGGCTCTAACATCTGATTACCCACTCTCTTCCCCTCACTGAGTAACAGCTTACTAGTTTGTGACTTCTAGTAAATCCCATGTCCTATACTTCTATAATAGTACCTTGTGCCAAAGAGTTTGAGGATGGAATCAAACAACCAACCAAAGACCCGTGCTGGATGGTGAGTCAAGGCAGTCGGCTAAGAGCTGCCATCATCACCAACCTCCCCAGCTTCTTCCTCAACATCTACCTCCCAGGAGACCCAACCTCTGACTCAGTTCTTCTGCCCTACCCACAGTTACAGTTGTCGGCCAAGTCCACACAATCAAGCTGAAAGAGCCAACTTGTTTGCCCTCCTCCCTCCTCTCCTAAGACAGGGTAAGGAGACCCTCACCTCTCCAAGTGTTCTCTATTCTTTGAAGTTCTACACCTAGCAGTGACTTACCCTGGGCACGATACCCTTCACCAGCAGACTGGGGCTAAGTGGCAGACGGCACGAACCATTGAGGGCAAAGAACTGCCTCACCTCCTCCAAGCCATTTCGAAGGATGCCCTTCAGAGGGAGTGGGGAAAAGCAGGGATGAGGTGAGAGGCCCAGAGCCTCCACTGAGAGCCAGGCATCTACCTCCCAGAGGAAGGGGCCTAGTCATGTGCCTAAATAACGGACAACTTCGGAGAAACTCTTGGGAAGGACAGTCACCCACTTGGGTCCCAGACTTGCTCAGTGCACAAGAAGTGCACCTGAGTTTCTACAGGGGCAAGGCCGCCAGGAGCAGGGAAGAAGCAGGCCTAGAATGGAGGGCACATGGCATCAAAAGGGGTAAGTCCTTCTGGGCTTTGCTAAGAGAAGCCGCCTGTACAGACTTACAGATAAAGATCTCCCAAGTTTTAAATGTCAGAAACCAGAATCACTGCTGGTGTGGCATAGTGCTTTCCCACAAACAGATAAAGGTGCCCCTTCCTGCCACCCGTCTCAGCCCTGAGACATGGTTCCCACAGTGAAATGTGACCAACTGGACCTTAGACCTCACCTGTTGAGTGTGCTCGTGCAATGGACAGCACACACAAGTATGCCCAGCCATTAAGGCAAACAGCTAAGTCAAAATTCTAATATTTCACAAGCCAAACAAAGCACATTCATGAGCTGTGGCCAGCTTGGGAGACTATCTGCCTATGTCCTGCAGGTAACAGCCACCTCCTTCTAGTTACTAAAACAAAGACAACCACTCTCCATTCTGCTGTTCAGGATGCCTGAGAAGTGAACTCTTAGTTAAGCAGGTCTCACCTAGAAATAGAGACAACCTTGCCTACTTACCTGGCGTGCAGATGGGGTGGCCTCTCGGACCTGCTGGGCCAGTTTGGCCAGGGTATTGACAAGCCAGCACTGGCGGTTAAACTCCTCCCTTAGTCCCTTGCCACAGCAGCATAGCAGGGCTGCCAGCAGGTATTGGTAGCGGATGCTGAACTGAGAGTCCTTGAGGCTATCCTTCAGTAGCCTGCAAGGCAGGGCAAGCGGGGAGTCAGGCCACTCAGGAGCCACAGCATTGAGCCAGGAAGGAAGGGGTTATATTCTGCTCCAACTCAGAAAGTGCACCCCCAACCTCAGAGGGAAATCTACTCTGAACAATGTCTTCACTGTCTTTGAGCCACCCCCCTTTTTAGCCTGTTCCCCCCCCACACACATAAGGTTTCTCTGTGTAGCTTTGGAGCCTGTCCTGCAACTCGCTCAAAAATCCACCTGCCTCTGCCTCCGCAGTGCTGGAATTAATGGTGTGCACTACCACTGCCTGGCCGAGCTCATCTTGACTTTATACTTCTGCCATTAGTGGGTAGAGAAGGGGGATCTAGATGATCTCCTCTGAGTTACATGGAAGTGAATGGAAACACCCTTGAGAAAAGACACTATAGACCAAGGCCACAGGGTTGATCAGCAACACACTGGAGCCTGGTCTCTTAGCACCTCACTCTTGCCTGCCATAGGGGAACTATTCTTGGACTCAAGATCCTGTCAACGTCCCTTCTTTCTGCACGTGATTTTACCAGAAGAAGTAGTGGGTCACTCTCAGGTCAGAGATGGCTCGCTTCAGGAGAAAGCGCACCAAGGGGCTATCCAGGTAGCACTCATACTTCAGGGCCTGTTCAGAAGAAAGCAAACAGAAGCTTTATTAAGCACTGAGATCTACACTGACTGCTGTCCCTGGGATACTGGCAGCTGAAGGTAGACATAGAAAGATTAGGGTAGGGCTCGGGGCATGGGAACCGCAAGTCCTCACACCTGTACTAGCTGGGGCAGGTAGTCCAGCAGTTCTGCATCTGAGAGGGAGCCAATCCACTGCACGGCCATCCGCCGCACCTCCTGGTCCGGGAAGCTGCAAAAGAGTTCAGAGACTTGACAATCGCTACTGCAGGCTGTGACTCAGATGTGAGCTGCCAAACTTTATGTGTGGGTGTCAGAGGCATGGAGAAGGAAAAGTCCTAACCCCCACCCAGATCCACATCTCTTTTGGATGGCAGTCCTTAGGGATAGTCCTATCCACCCCCCATGAACAGTCTCCCTTGGGCAGGGGGGAAACAGGAAAATGGCCTTTCTTTTTTCTTTTGGTTTTTTGAGACAGGGTTTCTTTGTATTGCTTTGGAGCCTGTCCCGGAACTCATTCTGTAAACCAGGCTGGCCTTGAACTCACAGAGACCCACCTGCCTCTGCCTCCGGAGTACTGGGATTAAAGGCTTGCGCCACCAACACCTGGCTGAAAATGGCCTTTCTTATTCCTTAAATACTTAAAAGAAAATGGAGCAAAGTCCTCCACACCACTCCCAAAGCTCTTCCTTAACTCCCACTGTGCTAGAAATTCCTAAGGTGAAGGAACCCTTGAGTGGGTGAAGCATGTTTTCTTGGTAACATCCTACAATACAAAGCCTGCCAGGCAAGCAATAGAGAACTGTGGGGGGTTATATAAGCCAGTAGACAGCCTTCGAAATGAGTTTTGCAGGGCTTAGCAAAGATGTAGCCTCAAAAAGTCCCAAAGGCAGGTACACTTTGATTACTGAGATGGTAAGCCTGGGTACAATCTAGAAAATGCAGCTCAGACTGGGAGCCCCATGACCCCAAGAACTCTTTGGTGGAAAGATTTAAGAGAGGACTGTTAAAATTAGAACTCAGTGGTAAAAGTTTGGGCTATACAAAGGAAAGCATTTGTTGAAACTATAGATGATTATGTGAAGTTTGGGCATTATCTTATATGTAAACTTTGCCTCAAAAGAAAAAAAAAATGGAAGCCTGAGCTCTGTTAATAACTGGAGTATGGTGGCCCATGCCTTTAATCCCAGCACTCTGCAGGCAGCAGAGACAGGCATATCTCTGAATTTCTGTGAGTTCAAGACCAGCATGGTCTACAAAACAAACTCCAGGCCAGGTAGGGTTACATGATGAGACCCTGTCTCAAAAACCAAAATTGTTTAACAAAAAGATTACACCAAAATATTTACAATTTAATGATGTGTGACGGATACACAGGAGAGGGCTCAGATACCTAATAAAGCATGTATGCGAAATGGCAGTGGTGGGATCTAGGTAACTTGTATATGGGGGTACTCACAGGTACTAGACTGGGTAAAAACAATGCAAAGAAAAAAGAAACTAGAGCCGGGTGTTGGTGGAGTACGCCTTTAATCCCAGTACTCAGGAGGCAGAGGCAGGCGGATCTCTGTGAGTTCGAGACCAACCTGGTCTACAAGAGCTAGTTCCAGGATAGGCTCCAAAGCCACAGAGAAACCCTGTCTCGAAAAACAAAAACAAAAACAAACAAAAAAAAAAAAAACAAAAAAAAAAAAAGAAAGAAAGAAACTAGAAAATCCATGTGTTGCCATTTTCCCCAAGCTGGCTTGTCAGTGCTGGTGGTGCTGGGGCTGGGACAAGTAGGAGCTACAACTCACGTGGCATGCAGGAGCCCCAGGGCATCCTGGTGGTTCATGTGTGTCCACTGCTTCAGGAGAGCATAGATGTCGGGCAGGCAAGCCCACTCCCAGCTGGGTGCACTGGCGAGTACCAGGGGCAGTGAGCTCACCTCGGAGTGGCAGTAATAGCGTTTCTCCCACAGGTGCTTCTTGTCAGCGTCGGTGAGCCTGTGAGGAGAGGGGCAGAGTGAGCCAGAGGGCAGAGACCTTACATCCCAAGGGAATGGTTGCACACACTACCTACCATTCAGTGGCTTCCCAATGTCACTGCACAGTATAATCAGTCACCTAAGGGGCTTGGTGACTTCTGGCGCCTAGGTCCCACCCCAATGCCAAATGAGTCAGAATGTCTCCAGAAACTAGGCATCAGGTATTTTAAAATGACCACAGGTGATAGCATTGTGAAGCTAAGCTTGGAAATCAGGGCCCAAATCTCAGGACATTTGTCAAACTGAAGCTGAAATCGAGGGCCAATAACACTAGACGGGGATGCCCTGGGGGCCCTACTCCCAAGTAGAGCCACTAGAGGGCGGTGAGCAACACTTGTCAGGGTTTGGATGGCTGAGAGGCCTCTTGGGACTTCTAGCTTTATAGGGTCTGTAGCTAATTAGGACTTGCCTGAGATCAGGTGTCTAATGGGAGACAGGGGCTGAGGGGCTAATGAAATGATGGGGTCAGGAGTGGGGGTGGGGGCAGGGAGGGCTGCATCTCTTGTTCCCCAACCCAGCATAAGCAGAGAGCTGTGCAGGACCCAGAGAGGTGGCTGAAGAGCTCCGACTCCGCTCATTCTCGCCCCTCCCTCTCCAACCCTGGTGGACACAGCAGCCCCAAGGATGAGATCAGCCAGGACTCATTTACTCCTAAGAGCTGCCAGCTTGCCAAGACACCTGATCCTTTTTAGAATGTGACAAGGCCAGAAAAATGCAAGGGCTGTTGTTGGTGTGGTGGGGGCAGGGAGGTGAGGACAGCACCCAGCTGCCCCACCAGACAACAAGTAGGAGACATGATTATGGGGTGGCGGCAAAGCTCTGATCCTCCTGGTAGCTGTGTCAGGGACAGGTCACTAGTGTGGAGCTGGACATTCTCGTATCTCACTTCCTGACCTGCCCTATCCACACTTTCCCTAGTGTCAACAAGGGAGGGAAAGGGCCTGGAAGCTGTCACCACCTTCTGCCTAGGTGGTAGCAATGACTACCTCACCGATGGCCTACAGTCCTTAAGCACAAGGGCAGGGACTAGATACTAGGAGGTCAGGCAGACATGGACAGACAGTGTCACAAAGGAGGTGTCCTGGGCTCACCAGTATAGGGACTCCTTCTGCGTGATGTCTTTAAGCTTGCGTTGGTCCTCCTCCCGGAGGCTGCCAAACTCATAGCGGGGGCTGAACTTGTCTCCAGGGGGGCTGGTGAACTTGATGTCAAAGGCCGAGGTGGGGAAGTCAATCTTGGGATAGGATGAGAGAAGCAGAAGCAGCGAGGAGAGGAGGCAGCATCAGTGGAGGCAGCCATTTCCTGCATCCCCAGCAGCTCTCTCAAACCCCAATGCTCCTGTCTCAATCCTTTCCACCCCTGCCCCGAAGCTACGAGTAAAATAACCCACATGTCCATGGTGATCCCCAAAGTCCCAGGTGTAACATTTGGCAAAAATTGAAAGGAAACCATAGGAAGCCTGGCATGGTGGGTTAAGCCAGGAATCGTAGCGCTGCAAAAGGCTGAGGCAGGAGAACTGCTGTAAGTCTGAGGACAGCGGATCTACACAGTAAGTTCTAGGCCATTCAGGAATCAGAGAGGCCCTGTTTCATTCACTCCTTCCTCTCAAAAAGGGAAACACAGGGGACGTGGACAAGGGAGGGAAGGCTGGTTTGAGCTGCTTACAGTTAAGACAGGATAAGCCCCTGCAAACCCCCAGAAATCCTGAACAGGTATTACTAGGGTAAACCACCGAGAGGGCCCAGGTTGAAGCTGGGAACCCCGTAGTGTGGTCCTCTGGCACTGTAGCCTGTAAGGATCTGGAACCACACCTCAGATGAAGGCTTTATTCACTCTAAGGCCTGTGATCTTTTGCTCTGTGCCACCAAATATATATCCTTTCCAAAATGGGCATCAGAGCTGAAAGATGCAGTTCTCCAAGGAGTTCCCACTTGTTCAGCAAATGCACACTGCACCCTGGCATGTATGGGTGTTTTTCCCTAAGCCCTGGGGACAGGGTCAAAACAAAAACCGCCTGCCTCTGGAAGTATGCATTTGTATACTCCTATTTCATTTTCTGTCAATTTCGCCATTCCTTGCTTCATACCACAACATCTCACGGGCTTGGGAAAGGGGAATCACAACTAGGACTGAGCCAGTTTCTCTCCCTTCTTCTGGTCCCCTGAGTGACTAGTGGGAATGCTTTTTCTTGGGCCCCAAGAGAAGCACCTGATTGAATAAGGCCTGGAAGGATGAGGGCTCAAACCAAGGGAGCCCTGTGGGGAGATCTCAGACCTCACTTCAGAGGATGAGGTGAAATGTGGACAGATAACTATTCCATTCATTCCCTGGGGTGCTCAGTCACATTTCATCCGGGTGTCTACAGTTCCTACCTACATCTCAATGAGGGCCTCAAAGCTGACTTTGGTGTTGTGTGATAGGTGGATGGGGAGAGATAGGCTGGGTCTCACCTGCAGGATGACACTGTCTGGCTGGTGGAAATTAGGTGCACTCCAACGGGCACTGGAGTTTTCCTGTGTTGCTGGCCACAAGCCCAGAAGCTTGCGGCCACAGGTCAAGACTCTGAGATAGAAGGAGAGCAAGTTGAGCCAACAACCACTGTGTAAATGAAGGTGTGAGTGTTTGTGTGTGTGTGTGTGTGTGTGTGTGTGGAGGGGGATTCCTCTGCTGCTTTCTTGTCCCCAAACCTTTTCTAGTTGAAGTCTCTTCCCCTCTCCTGTCTCTTTGATTCTCCCCACAGATCTTCTAATCTCTAGGAAGGCTCCCATTGAAGAAAGCTCCCATGCCCCCTCCCCCACCTACCAGATTCTATAAGTAGTCCTGGTCTCTAGTCCTGTCATTGGCTTCTCTACTAGGGCTGAGGGCCCCTGGACTTCACAATGAGCTCCATGTGGCCAGCCCTTCCCAGGAGGCATTGAGTGTAGCAACTGGACTTTAAACTCCATCCCCCTAGTTCCCTTCCAAGGCCAGAAGCTGTTCCCCTGGGGCTCACATACTGCCTGAAGTTGAAGAGAGGGGTAGTGACCCAGCCCAGAGCCTCAGGCACCCGTCTCTGCTTGTTGGCTTCAGAGGAACTCCCAGGAGGCGGAATGGGCAGAGCATAGAGTGTTGCACACAGCAGGGTCTCCCGAGGCAGCCTGTTCACCTGCACTGGAAAGCAGATCCTAGGAAACAGGGGAACCAAAATTAAGAGCCTTCTGGGGCTGGGGGACTTGGGAAGTCAAGTATACGCAGAGAATCAGCTTTCGTCTCAGGTGTCACATATGTCCCTAGATTAGCCTCTCACTGAACCAGGACAGGTCCCAAAGTAAGCAGGGCCCCTTCTGGGTGTTCCTACTATAGACTCCCAGAAACCCACAAAGATGTCTCTGGAATTCCTGACTCCAGGCAGGGCCCAGGCAGAACTTGCTTAGCCAAAGCCATCTCACTGTCCAAGTGACTGCCTATTCTGTCCTGTACCAGGCTCCTTTTCTCACATTAAGATTCTCACAGAGGGTCAGTAAAGCTTCCTTTGGTCTTCCTTTCAACTCAATAGTCCCTCTCCCTCCCCAGTGCCATCCCAGAGTCACCAGGAAGAAGTACCAAGTTCTCTGGCCTTGGTGCACTCGGCTTGCCCTCCCCCCACAGCCCTCTCATCTGTTTGTGGCCCCTCTCCTAGCCCCCAGGGGCATACCCCCAAATAGGTTCAAAGTCCAAGAAGAAAGATAAGGGGACTTTCAGAGTTCCCTGGGACTGAGAAAGGCAACAGGACACATGAAAGCAAGCACTCCTCAAGGCCAGATGTTCTTCAGGTCTGCCCTGACTGGACTACACCAGCCACACCCTCTGAATTCAGGCTAAGGAGATTTGGGTGTGGGGAGGTGGCTAGAGCTTGGGGGCTGGGGAAAAGAAAGCCAAGACCCACCCGGTTACCTTTCCGGGAAGCTGTCTCTGGGCCAAAGTCCACACTGCCACACCCTCCTGGTTGGCCCAAGGCCCAGCTGCTTCTACACCCAAAGGGCACAGAGGCAGGGCAGCCGCCCCCAAGGTCAGAGGTTTCAGATAAGACCACCTCCCTCTTCACTGCCCCTCACTCCTGGGGGAAGTCTCCACTCAAAAGAGGCACTGAACAGCCACAGGCTGGCACACTCCAGGTCTGCCCCAGCTGCTTCTACCCTGGGGGCCCCACAGCTATAATTAGGGCCCCTTCAGTAGCCAACAAACATGCCAGCCTGGGTTTGGCTGGAGGTGACAGAGCAGGGCTCCTGGGCCTATTTTGAGAGTGAGCAGATGCCCTATCCTGCTACGGTGAGAGGGAGAAGCAGCTGACACCATAGCCAGGGAGAGGAGTTGGTCTGGTCACACACACATCAGGGAAGAGTAGAACGTGGCTGATACATGGTTTGACCATCATCCCAGACTTTGGGAGGCCGAGGCAGGAGTATTGCTGGAATTTCAAGGCCAACATCTGAGTCTCCATGAGACCCAATCTTGGGAGGAAGGAAAGAAGAGGAGGGGCATTTTGACTGAAACCATAATACAGAGAAGCAAGCAAGGCCTCCCATTTCCCAGAATTCCAAATGGGATTCTAAAATGGCCTCCTTAACCCTTTGCATGGGATTGGTCAACTTCTCTCAGACAGCTGACTCTTTTCTTTGCCTGAGAAATTCTACTTTCTGTGAGCCCTTCTTCAAACACTGGGGCTGCCTCCTCCAGAGAAAGTGCTGGGGCTCCTGCTTGGCCACACAATCTTGGACAACTGAACTGACAGCTTGACATGCTCACTACGGGAATCAGGGACTATAGTTTGGGTCCTTTCTGCTGTGTGGCATTAGTTATACTTGAACTGGGTGCTGTGACATAGATAGCATGTTCACACAAATATTCTCCATGCATTAGCCACCTTCAGCCACCTGGAACAGAGAAACAGGAACTGAGAAAATCAGGGCTGAGGTACTAACATGAAGACCGTAAAGGAGTGAGCATTTACTAAGCACTAGATGCTGGGCTAAGTCCTCATTCTTCCCCCACCCCATCCCCCCATCCCTCCCTGGTCTTGTTATTTAGCTGAGGCTGGTCTTGAACTCATAGCAATCCTTCTACTACAGCCTCTTAAGTGCTGAATTACAGGTGTGCAAACACCATGCTTAGCTGTCCAGGTACTTACCTATTTATTTGTTTCATTTTTGTGGTACTGATGAATCTAGGTAAACACTCTACCACCAAGCAAGTTGTTTTCTTAGTGTCCTAATGACTCTTCAAGATCTTGTTGAGCGGTCGATTCTCCTCCATTCTAGGCTGTCTACAGTATCATCTATTGAAGATGCTGGCCCAAAGCTTAGCCCTGACCACAGTGTTGTGCCTTCTCCCCCATGCCTTGGCTTCATGAAGAAGTGTTAAGAGGTCTTAGCCTCTTAGGGACATTAGGGAGGGTAGGGCTGAGGCAATGCCCTGCACATGGCTCTAGGCCTTAGAGACCTGGCCCTGTGGATCAAGCTCTCACACTTAGCATGGAAGACAGCCCACATGGAAGACTGGGCTGCATTGGTATCGTATCTCTGACTCCGTCAGGGAAAAGGTCCCCAGCACCCACCTCTAGAGAGCAATCTAGTGAGGATGGACAGTCTCCATGGAATACTGAAACTCAAGGGCTCTTTGCTTTGGCAGTGCTGCACTGAACCCAGGTTGCACTGAGACAGTGGTCTCACTATATAGTCCAAGCTGGCTTTAAGTTCACAGCAGCTCTGCTCAGCTTCCTGACTGCTCATCTTACAGCCCTGAGCACCACGCTCTGCTTCTCAGGGACCATTTAATGCAGCTCCCTTGTTTCCAGAGAGTTTCTCCTACCCTGGTGAGTGTTAGTGGCTATTGTACGTTGTTACTGCTCTAAGAATGACCTAAGTGTGACGACAGGGTCTGCCTCCCCTCTAGTCCATCTATAAAATACCCAGACCCTTCATCTACCTATTGAAGCATCCTTGACCTCCCCAGGGAGGTCTCTGTCTCTGTGATCTGCATTCTACACTTTTAAGTTGCATTTGCTGCTTTGTAAATGAGGACCCATACATAGCTGGCCTGGGAAAGTGAAGCTGGGTGGTGGTGGGGGCAACAACAAGCAAGGGGGTACAGCACAGGCAAGGCACTGGGAGACAAAGACCTGCAAAGCCATCCTCAAGGTCCCCTCACCCCTCATGTCTTTTCTGTTTTCTATGGCTGAAGCTTTCCTTGCTGAAACCAAATCATTGTTAATAAATGGTAAATGATACCATCTTGTGCTGGTGGCTATCAACATTTATAACCTGTCTATCTCCCTTCAATGCCACACCCACCTCCAGGTTAAAAAGGTCAAAAGGCTAAGGCAGACAGGCTAGAGAGAACACAGGATTGGAGAGAGAGAGCTGGAAACAGCCTTTCTCCTCAGGCTCCATGCCCATTCCTCCTCCCTCTAGGTAACCTTTCCTTGTTCTATCCATAATGGACAGCCCAATTCTTTTTGTATGTGTATTTGAGATGGGATCTCCTGGTTGACCTAGAACTTGGCTATGGAGCCCAGGTTGACCTCAAAATTATAGCTATTCTCTTGCCTGTGTCTCCCAAGTGCTGAGATTTTAGGTGTGGTTTTTGTTTGTTAGTTTTATGCTGTCTAGAGCTGAA
Source organism: Cricetulus griseus (assembly GCF_003668045.3). Lineage (NCBI taxonomy): Eukaryota > Metazoa > Chordata > Mammalia > Rodentia > Cricetidae > Cricetulus > Cricetulus griseus. The sequence continues at coordinate 56,106,133 of NC_048598.1, forward strand.
ACCCAGGGCCTTGTATATGCTAGCCAAATACTACTTGGAGCTATACCTTAGCTTAGCCTTTCTGCCTATTCTAGGGAATATTGAGAGAAACAGAGAGAATAGAAATCCTACAGACCAGTTAAATTCTTTTTATTGTTGTTTTCAAGACAGGGTTTCTCTGTGAAACAGTCCTGGCTGGCCTGGAACTCACAGAGATCTGCCTGTCTCTGCCTCCTGGGTGCTGGGATTAAAGGTGTGTGCACCAACACCGCCGGCACCAGTTAAATTCTTTAAGAGAGGCATGAGCAAAACAATAAACTGTTTTTAAAATTAGCAAGGAATATTTGTATGATCCTTTATAGATTATAAGGAGCCTTTACCGATACTTCTCATTGGATGTTCCTAACAACTTCAGAGGTAAAAATTATATCCCATGTAAGAGTCAGGGGAATGGAGACTCAAGAAGCAGCATGACCTATCTGGTAAGGACAGTAATGGAACCTGATTTAACCCAGGCTTGTGTTCTGTTCCAGGTCTGAATATGGCTCCAGGACCTTGCTGAAGTCAGAAGGCTGGTCTGAAGCCATCCTGCAGCCTAGGGCGGACTTACTGCTGGTCCCAGATGATGAGGTGGAACAAATACTTGGAGAAGTGAGCCCGTCGGGTCTGCAGGGGACTGCATAGTTCCTTGCCTCCATGGCTGAGGGAACAGGAGAGGTAGAAATCTTCATAGCTACAAAGGAACGAAAGCAGGTCAGTATAGTTTGCTCTTTAAAGCCAATCTCAACCCACCCTAATGCCAATCTCCATTTCCTCTAGTAGATTTCTGTTGATCTCTAGAGAATGCAACATGAGGTCAGGGTCGGGACAACCAAGCTGGACTTACAGAAGTGTGCTTAGGAGCAACAACCTGATTTGGATCCCTGGACCCCCAGAGTTTTAGGCCCACGTTCAATACAAGAGTTTTTCTTCTTTTCATGGGAATGGCCATCTAGCCTCTTCCTTATAATCAGTTCCAGCTCACGGGTGTGTGTGTGTGTGTGTGTGTGTGTGTGTATGTGTGTGTGTGTGTATGTGTGTGTGTGAGTGCAGGCGAGAAGGGTGGGGGAGGAAAACGACATATGCTGCCATGAATGCCTACACATGGGGGTCCCTGTGGCTCATGACAGGTGCCTGACAGAAGAGGTCAGAGAAGGCCCCTGTTTCCCAGGCTGCCTCCTTTGTTCTACGCCAATCGCCCAGAGGAATACATTAAGTGAGAAACAAAGAAAGAAGGGGAAGGGAGGGGAGGGGGGAGGGGTTGGTAAGGGTGGGATGGGGCCAAATGCCTATTCCCCCAGGCCTCAGGACTCTGGGGATCCAGCAGAAGAGCTGAGGACTACCAAAAGAACGTCCTCCTCCATCCACCCCTGCAAGGGAACCCCAGACAAAGGGTCACCCCCTCCCTGCCATCCTCATTGTGCATCTGCAGGGGAGTGCAGCCATTGGCTTGGGCCACACTCTATCTGGGAACTGGCCATCTGTCACTTGTCTCCCTCAGCTGGCTTTGGATCTGGAGGGGGCAGAGATGTTGAGGCAGCCAGCACTGGGGGGACTGGCAGGTGCTTATCTATCTCCTAGGGGACTTTCTCTCTCTGGGATGGATACTGGCTGGGCTCCCCTTAGGCACTAGGCTCATCCTCTGAGCCCATTGTACCAGAATGCCACAGAAGGCCACACACACTAAGATGGAAGACAGTAAGGTCACATGCAGAAGGGGAGAAGATACCAGGAAGTCAAGCTCATCTGTCTCCCCAGAGCTCTGACTTACCTCGTAGCCCAGATGATGGGAATGCGGTGAGTGGCATAGACAGTGAAGGCCAGAGCCCCAGAGAAATGGCAGGCCTCTTGAACCAAATCATGCTTTCGACTGCCAGGCACTGCCGTCTGGAAGTCTGCATTGAATGTATTGCAGTACAGCTCCACCAAGTCCAAGATGGCTGCTGTCAAGGCTTCTACCACCTTCTCTGTGAAGGAGCAGGGGTCAGAGAGAAAACTCAATTAGGACTCAACAAGGGCCATTTTGTTGCCATGACACTAGCAATATAGGACAGCTGATATATAGTGATCCCCAAATGCCATCCAATTTCTAATAGCTGTGACAAAGTTTACCCATCTGTGGAGAAATAGGAAAGAGACAGGAGCATACCTGAGCCTTTGTCAAGAGATGCCCAGCTTTAAATGTGGTCCTGTCTAACATAGATACTTAACATAATTTAGTGCTAAAATGTTATTTTTAAAAAATCTTTTCCTGAGACTAGAGAGATGGCTCAATGGTTAAGAGAACTGACTGCTCTTCTAGAGGACTTGGGTTTGATTCCCAGCACCCATACTGGCAGCTAACAACTGTAACTCCAGTTCCAGGGGATCCAACACCCTCTTCTGTCTTCTGTGGGTATCAGGTACGCATGTGGCACACATACTTACACGCAGGCAAAACAGCCATATATATAAAATAAAAACACATCCTTTTTCAAGAAAGGATTTTCTTGTCAACCCCCCCCCAAAAAAAAAAAAAAACCAATAAACAGGGGGCTGGAGAGATGGCTCAGAGGTTAAGAGCACCGACTGCTCTTCCATAGGTCCTGAGTTCAATTCCCAGAAACCACATGGTGGCTCACAACCATCAGTTATGGGACCTAGTGCCCTCTTCTGGTGTGCAGAAATACATGGAAGCAGAATGTTGTATACATAATAAATAAACAAAAATCTTAAAAAAAAAACAATAAACAGTACTTAACAAGCTTGTACATCTCCAGTACCATGCACGTGCCAACACACACCCACACACACACCCACACCCACACACACACAGAGAGAGAGAGAGAGAGAGATAAAGAACTATGTTAGTTCCTAGAAGACTGTAGGGGACAATTTATTGGTCTGTGAAGTCTAAAGACGCATTCACTTTTAAGAAAGCCAGTGACAGGACTGGAGAGATGACTCAGTGGTTAAGAGCACTGGCTGCTCTTCCAAAGGACCAAGGCTCAATTCCCAGCACCCACATGTCAGCTCGCAACTATCAGTAACTTCAGTTCCAGAATCCAACACCCTAGCACAGGCATACATGTAGGCAAAACACCAAGGTACATAAAGGATAAAATTTAAAAATTTAAAGAAAAAATAAAATAAAATTTGAAAAAAAAGGAAGGAAGGTAGGAAGGAAGTTAAGAGAGAGAGACAGAGAGAAAGAAAAAGAAAGGAAGGAAGGAAGGAAGCCAGTGACAATGGTTTTTAGGATGAGGATCTGCTTAAAAATTGCAGCAAGGAAAGAATCCTGGGGAAAAATCCTTCCTCCCATCTCCCAAGTCCCATTCTAAATTGGAAGTGTAAAGGGCCGTGGCTGCCAGGAGAAGAATCACAACCCAGCAGGGCGAGCTGAGCTTTTCCATCTGGATTGAAGGATAAACTCATCCTTGCCGATGCCTCTACCTCATCATCCTCTCCCAGTAACACCATAAGAACTGGTTATTAGCAAAACTAATGAGAAAAAGATCTGTGGAAAGAAATGTGGGCTCCAGCTGTGACCACACCTCAAGGGGAAATACACACACACACACACACACACACACACACACACACACACACACACACACACACACACACACGACCAAGCAGGAAGAAGAATGAGGACTGAGCCAGCAGTTGGCAGTGTCCAGCCTCTATGGGACAAAGAGGGAGAGAGAGCGCTGCCCTTACCTCGGTTTTCCCTCACAGCCAACACACTGGGATCCTGTTGGGGAAAGGAAGAAGGAGAGAGTCAGACAGAGCCCCAGCCCATTTTTATCACAGTTGGAAGGGCTTTTCACAGCTGTGCTCATCTGGGCCAGGCAGGGCTGAAATGTGAGGAGCAGAGATTCCCTGGGGAGAGGGAGGGAGTGACGGTCTACACCAGAGCCACAGGGTGGACAGAATAAGCAGATGAAAAAATCATGCTCACCTCAAGGAAAGAGCCCCACCCTCAGGCCGTAAGGCTGGGGATACAGGATCTGTGGAGCTAACAGGTCTTTACAGCACACCAGCCCACTATGGAGTAAGTTACCTGGCCCTTGGAATCACACCCCCACCCCCACCCCCCACCCCCCCAGTTTTGCACCCTCACGGATAAGGAAAACTGTCAGGCAAGGCCTTGGTGACTGAATAAAGCTGTTCTTGGCTCATGTGGTTATTCCCATGAGATTGAAGCTAGCCCACCCCTATGCTTAAGGAGAGGGCACATGCTTGACATCCATTTCCCAGGAGCTCCTGTATCTGAACTGCTTACACATAAAAGATGGTGTCGGAGAAGAACCTTGTTTGTTTGTTTTGAAACAGGGTCTCACTATGCAGCCCAAACTGTCCTGGAACTCACTGTGTAAACCAGACTGGCCTTAAACTCACAAGAGAGCCACCTGTCTCTGCCACTCAAATGCTAGGATTAAAGACGTGGGCCACCACACACTGTTAGAAGATCATGTTAGTAAGTGGACAACAGGTTACTTGGCAATCAGAAACCTGGTTACCTGTGAACATCCCTGTCCCTTTCTCATTCTAACACTTTTACCTTCTGGATTTTTGGCTGCATGCGTGAAGGGCAGGGAGGCAGCTGGTTGAGAGCACTGGTGATCTCAGGAGTCTCCACGGCAGCCAGGGCATTGCAGATGGCCTTGACAGACTGGACCACCCTGTCCGCCTTCAGCGGGAAATCCCCCTGCGGGAGGCCATACAGTGAGGGAAGTGTTTGAGCTCTGTGCCACCCCCAACCCAGTCTTAGAGCGTGGGTGTGCAGAGCTAGTGACTCGAAGGAGGAATTCCAGGAACCACACTTTATTTTCAGGTATTCAGCCTCAGCAAACCGTCACTCCCTAGCCTGTCGGTCACTCCCCTAAAACCCTTTATCCCTGGTCTGCAGTGATGGCTATTTCTGCTATACAAGCACACACAGGACTCCAGAGGCCTAAAGGGTTAAGAAATCAATTGGCAGGGAATGGCAAGGAGGTGAGAGAAACACACTGAGGCCCCCCTTCCTCTCTTAGGCTTCTCATGACTTGCCACAGAATGACCCCGCCAATTGTTCATGGCCATAGATGCACCAAACACACTCTTCGCTACACTTTGGCTCTCAGTATTTTCTCATCTGGACTCTGCTCTTCTGTCTGGCCATGACTACTTAGGTCAATTCAGATTGGGGACCAGGACACCTACACCTTCACAAAGCTTCCCCCTCCCAACACCCACAGTCACCATCCTCCATCTAATAGTGTTACGTGAGCCTTCCATTTCCCTAACCACACAAGCTCCCTGAGGCTAAAACTACCCTCTCACCTCCCACCCCCCCCCACCCCCGCTACACACCTCTACCTACCCCCTAAACTAATACAGAACACTGCAAAGTTGTCTAAGAACTCACTGCCGGGGTTATGGTAGTGGCTGCTACAAAATGGGTTCTAATAGTGGTGGATCGTGAACTAGACATCCTGCCCCTGAGGGAAAAATCTAAGATTGACGGAACTGAGGAGACAGGGTTGTTATTTTGCTTTGTTTTTTGAGACAGGATCTCTCTATATAGCTCAGGCTGGTCTGGAACTCTGAGAGAGCTGCCTGCTTCTGCCTCCCAAGTGCTGGGATTAAAGCCCTGTGCCGCCATGCCTGCCAAGGGACTTGATTTTTGAAGACCACTTCCAAAGACCTTTGCTTTAGCTTCATATTTGTGTAAAAGCCTCGAGGGAAAGTTTGATCTAGCCTTGAGACTTGCCACTTCCCTGAGGGCGTGGTGTGTTATCTATGACACGGGTTCAAGCCGTTTAAGAAGGTATCCCTGGGCATTTTTCATAGAAAAAAAAAAAGCCTAGGGCCACACCCTTAGTTTAGAGATGCTTTACTCCAGAGACAGCCATCAGAGTCCACCTCTTGACTTTCACAGAGGGACAGAACACCTTTTAACACACTTGCTATCTGCCCTACAGCCAGGAGGTGTTTGCTTGCCCAGAACTAGAGAGATGAAAAGAAGGTGTCACAAACTGTCATCTGATTGCTGGAAACCTGGGGAGAAGGAAATGTCCCGTGGTTCCTCTCTTCAGTCCCAGGGTGTGTACTCACATCAGCCAGCAGGAAGGCATCCACCTCATTGTGGTAAGTGTCAAACAGAAGACTCAAGGCCTGCCTGGGGGTATGGGGTGAGAAAAATCACAGGGGAGATCACAAAAGATTCACTGTCCTGGGAGACCCACACTTTCCCTTCCCTCTTGTCTGCTCTGATGTGAAGGAGTTCCCACTCTTTCTAAGCCCCATGAGGATGGGAAAGGGGTCTTTTCCACTTTGCTACCTCTCACCTAGCAAATGACAGAAAAAGCACGAAAGCAGTGGGTCTCAACCCCCCCGGGGGGGGGGTGCATATCAGATATTTACATTATGATTCATAACAGTAGCAAAATTACAGTTATGAAGTGGCAACAAAAATAATTTGATGATTGGGGGTCACCACACATGGACAACTGTATTAAAGGGTTGTAGAATTAGGAAGGTTGAGAACCATTTCTCTGAGAGAAGAGAGGAAGTGCGCCCTGGGGTAGGGTCATTCCTGACAAGTTTCTTGGATCAAAGTCCCAGACATTTATGAGAATCTATCACACTAACAGGAAACCAGGCAAGCGTATCTATGCCATTCCCTCATAGTTCTTGCTTGGACTACACCTAGGTGGTACCCACTCTCACCTGCTGATGGTCTGCTTGACTGGCCTCTCTTGGAGATGGATGAGGTAGTTCAAGGTGGAAGGGCTCTGGTCATCATTTACCTGAGTGAGTGAACAGTGTCCTCATCAGACAGGAACAATGCCTGTGTCTCAGCCTAGCATACCTACCCCACTCCCACCAATGTCCCTCTGTCCACTCTGCCTCCCCAGGTATGTACAGCTGTCAGCCATTTCCAACACATACCGTCCGGGCCAGGTCACTCCGTATGGCTTTCTGCTCCATCAGCTGTAGTCGGATGTTGATGTCAAACTTGCGGCAATATTGGATATACTCATGGCTGCCCAAGGCATGCTTACTGGTGGGGTAGGGGGATAAGACCATTAGTGCCTGAAGGACTCAGTGGGAGGAGAGATATATACTTTAGCCTGGGGAGACACAACCAAGAAGGAAGGGAGGGAAGACAGAAGAGAGAAGGAAGGGGAAAGGGCCTATGCTGGAGTCCTTATCCTTTACTCCCCCAAATGTCATGGTAAAGCCTGGGGGGGAAGTCATGGAGTTTATCTGAATAAAAGCCACCCACAGCACTTAACCCTTGAGCCTCACAAATAATGACTCACTGGCTCATTCTAAGGATGAGACCCGTTATAAAGAATTGGGTTATAGAAGGACTTCTTAGGGGCCTCTGTTTAAATCCTATTTTCTTGGCTTTGACAACAAAGGGGAGATGGGCTGTAACACAGACTTATGTCCAGTCTTCTTTTTGTGTTATCTACTAAGGTGCTGAGGACAAATGAGGTAACCCCCACCAAAATTCCAGAACTATTATCCTGAAATGGGTTCCATTTCTCCTCTCCCTCCATGGCCCTGCCAGATAAGAATCCCGTGTAAGTCTTCAAGCTTTCTAAAAGGAATGTGCAGCTCTCACTGCTCGCACCCTCACAGCTGAGTCCCTCTACTACCCAACCTCTTCCTCTCCCCCAAATCACACCTTAATCTGAAAGGAAACCCACAAGAAAGGGCTGAGCAAGCCCCACTCAGTGGGGCTTGTGCTGCAGGCTGAGCCAAGCGATAGCATCTGGGGAACAGAAGCAGGAAACGGACTTCCTTCCTCTGCAGAGGTGGGAATCTGGGCTAGAATAGAGGGGAATGGACGGGAGCAAAAGGGAAGAGGGGTGCAGAAACTTCTGGAAGTACAGGGCCTCAGGCCAAACAAAACCAGCCTAGACTTTGAGGGTTTCCACATCTGGAGAGACCAGACCTGCAATATGAGCTCTGACCTGCTAAGATTAAAGTAAAACTGAAATATGGCGGTGGAGAGGCTAGACTGCCAGGCAGGCCTGCGGGAGGGTCTGTGCGGAAGGAAGAGTGAGTGCAGTGCTGGAGAGGGGGAGGTAGCAGGAAACCCAACCTACCTCCCTTAGGACTGTCTCAAGGTTCTTATCACAGAGCTGCCTGCATCCTGGAGCAACACTCCCTTCAGTATCAGCCAGTTAGGCAAGTGAAACAATCCTGAGGGTTTCCTTGGGAACTAGCAACTTTCTAGCCCTTTCCACCCAGGAACCAGCACTATGCTTTTATGCAGGGTGGGCAGGGAAAAGCATCATTGCCTCAGTGACTTCCTTCAACTTGTATGTGAAAGGCTTCAGCTGTGCACATGAGTTGGGGTAGGGGTGGAAGGCACGACCCAAGGACCATGATCTGGGCTCATCTCGTTGGGAACATTCCACTTGACATCTCCCACTATCACTGGACCTGGGGCTCCAGGATTGGGAGTCTTCAGGGAAAATGTGGCATCTATGTTCTTTGGAGTCCCAGGAATCCTCTTTGGTGGCTGGTCCTTTGCTGCTGGTATCTACTGACTATTCATCAGGTCCTGTCTGTCTGTCTGTCTGTCTGTCTGTCTGTCTGTCTGTCTGTGTAGGTCTCTCCCTCAGTGTGTGTGTGCAGTGCACAGATCTCTCCCTCTATCTGTGTGTGTGTGTGTGTGTGTGTGTGTGTGTGTGTGTTGCACAGATGGAACCCAGGGCTTCACCTGTGCTAGGTTTCACTTCTACCACCACTGAGCTACATTGCCAACCTAAAACTTCACCACTCTTCACAGAAGACACTAAGAAGCAGGCTTCACAACTGGTCAACAGAAAGCCAGAATTTAGTATAGTGTTCACCGGGGTCCGATTTACCCACCATAGCCCTGTTCCCTCCTAACAATGGCAAGCTGCTCAAGCTAGTGCTTCCCGGAGACCCTGTATCCAGGACCCCTCCATGCCCCTGTATGGGAGGCAAGGATACAGTGAACACAGCATGGAACACTGCTGAAGGCACCCTGGAATTATATCATGATGGGCCTGCTTCTTTTCCCTCAGTTTCTAGACGAGGATGCAGAGGCCAGGGAGTACCTGCTATCCCCAATGCTGAAGAAATCAGTCAAGAAATGAATCTTTACTTCAGACTACCAATCTTGTGCTCTAACCATAGAAAACTATTCTTCTATCTAGATTTGCTGGAAGGAAAATGTACAGTTCCACAGAAGTTTTGCAGTCACAGAAACTGACAATGAGGGAGATACAGGCCTTGCCTGTCCCTATCCCCAAGGCCTGTTTCCTCGAAGTGGGTGTCACACTTGGTGCAACAGCCACACAGAAGCCTGAATGGAGGAAAGCAGAGCTCCTGATGTTTGCTGCCACTTTCTATCCCTGAGGATGGGAGCCTTGTCTACCCCACCCCAGTTTTCCACAGTCCAGAGTAGTAGAGGGGGCTTCCCTTAGCTGGTCCCACACCACACTTTCCAGGGAAGCTGCCTCGGTAGAGGGCACTGCTGGAGGGAGCTGGAAGCCAGCCTAGAAGGAGGTTAACCAGCTGCACAGGCCAGTGGAAACAAAGGCATGTTGGCAAGAAAAAGCCAGAAAGAGCCACTGTAATTTCTCCCTTTGGTTCTATAAGGGCACTTCTGCCCAGTGGTTGCATGTCCTCTTGAGTAGGAAAAGCATCCTGCCACTGCCCAAAACCTGCCTCCACAAACAAAGCACATCTCTCAGCAACCAGAACCCTGCACACAGATACGACCTCATCGTTACTTAATTCCAGCTCCAAACTCTTTCCACAGGAGATTTGGCTCAGGATCCAGCCAGCCCAGCTGGAAGATGGAGCTCCCAGGGAAAATTCAACGTGGCCGAGATTGTGCCCAGAAAGCAGGAGTCCTGACTGCAGGGTTGGGGAAGAGCGGCAAATGCCGAGCCTAGCGCAGGTCTCTAAGAGCATCCTCATTCTCCTAGCCAGAGGCAGGTGCCACCTCTGTCCCACGTGTCCCTTACTCCATTCACTCACTTTTGTAGGAATTCCTCCAGCCCACAGGGCTTCAGCACAAAGTCCCCCACATCCACTTCCCTCAGTTCATCGTGGGTGTAGCAGAGGGTCTGGTAAATGAGCAAGTCCACAGTAGAGGAGCCTACAAGGAGTAAGGCAGAAGAGGGAGGACAGTGACATTGGGCAGGTGGGACAGGACCTCCCAACTTTGATCCTTTATCACCAGCTAAGTGGTCTCTAGTACCTCTACCAACAGCCAGATAAAGCAGACAAACCAACAGTGGGGTTGGGGAAAGTTACTAGATTCTAGAAAGCTCCCCCGCCCCCAGAAGCATGGTCCCATCTGACCCTCATTCAGGCTACAGAGTGAGAGATGAGAATCAAAGCTAAGGGACTCCACAGTCCAAAACACAGTCCTCCCCGCCCACCTCCAGGGGCATTCACATAACCCCCACTAACTTACAGTTGCAGGTAAAAGTGAGTGGCTCCCGAAGACTGTCACACAACACAGTCACCTTCAGGTTGACTTCATCCCCAAGATGCTCTGGGCTCGGGGTGACAGCGCTCCAGACATATCCAGTTAGGGAGTAGTCCTGGATGTCAGAGCCTGTCCGAAGGCTGTATAGGAGGAAAAGGAGGACTCTTACTATGCCTTCAAAGAACCCTGATGAGGGCCCTCCTACCCTAAGGCCCAAGGGCTTTTCTGTCCCTACTGAGCTCAGCCCCCTGATCTAGGGGTCAGGCTGGAGCAGTGGGGAGGCAGCCCTAGGAAGCTGTACTCTTGCCATCTCTGCTACAGTTGCAAAACAATCCCCATGGTGGAATGGTAGCAAGAGCTCCCGAAGGAGTTTTCCATACTAAGTTTAACAGAATTAACCAATAAGTAGTTAGAAATCCATCTCCTTTCTCTTCAGTACAAGAGAAGTTTTTCCTCACTGAGAGGTCTGTTTACCCCTAAAGGGCAGTTGAGGGGAAGAGCCTGAAGTCAGGGATAATTAGGCTGATCAAGGTTTGTGAATTTTACTAAAAATGTACAAAATTCTAAAACTTTATTTTCTTTTGAGATAGAGTTTCACTATGTATCCCTGGATGGCCTGGAACTTGCTATATAGACCACGCTGGCCTGAAACTCATAGAGATCCTCTTGCCTCTGCTTCCCAAGTATTGGGATTAAAGTCATGAGCCACTACATCTGGCAAACTTCTAAGATTTCATAAAAAAAACCTGCAGACAGGTTTTTATAAAATTGCTGGAGGAAGGCTCCCACTCAGGGAAAGTTTATTTATTATAAACTTCCTCCTTCCTAAAGGAAGAGGTAAGCCTCCTCCAGAGACTCAGGATCCTCCCAACCACTCACGCAGGCACGCACATGCCCCCCACCCCATCCCATCCTTCAGCTCTTACATATCCAGCATGTGGCAAAATGCAGCAACTTCCTCATCTCTCTCCTCTGAGACCTCAAACAATTCGTGGCCACTGGCGGTGGTGTGGGGCCGGGAGCCCACCTTTAAGGGAAGAGCAGCTGACTCAGTGTTTTTTCTTATGGAACCCCTTCTTTGAAGGGCCTCCCAGATGTAAAGACAGTCTGCGTATAAGGACTTTTGACTTAACATTTAAAAAAAAAATGGGAATCTAGAAATACATTATCTGTCAACCCAGGACACCAAAGACCAAACTGAAAAAGGAGTTGAAGCCTGGGCTGGGCACAGAAGCTGGGGCAGTGGACAAGAGTAGCCATACCTGTTTTGTGAGGGGGACATGTCTGACTAGCCCAGTGTGGCCATTCAGGCAAGTATGTAACACAGTGATGATGCCTAAGTCTTCTGGGAAGGCTCCCAGAAACATACAGGTGAGCTGAGCTAGATCAGACAGGTGGTTGGTCCAAATGGTTCCCAGGGAGGCCTGGCCTTGGATAAAAGCTTCAGCATCCAGGGCCAGACACCAGATTCAAGGACTGAGCTCTTCAGTAGCAAGTACAATTCAGACACATGTGCCTTCTCAGTAAGAAGGACTTGTGTTAGAGAGGACCTAGCCGGGCTCCCGTAGGCTCCTCAGAAACTTAGTGGCTAGGGCCACAGACAGCCTGCCCGGACTGTCCATTTCCTCTCCTAGAACATGCATGTGGTGCTTGGGGTCCTTAGACAAGGCCCCAAACCATCTCCCATCCCAGAGCTGCTCACAAACACCCAGGAAACCCTCAAATGAGCCCTAGGGAGGAACAAATAAGGAGAAAGCTGGTACTGACAGGCTTCACAGGCCTGCCCAGGGCAGCCACCCAGGAATGAGGCTTTGGCTCCATGGAGTCCCAGGCTGCATCTGGTAAAGGCAGCAGGTTCTAACAGCTGCATTGGGGAGGAAAGGGGGTGTCTGAGGCCGTGGTGTGTGGTGTATGTGTGTGTGTGTGTGTGTGTGTGTGTGTGTGAGTGAGTGACCTCACCTCTCATCACCCCCTCAGCTGTTCTCATGCTCTCCCTGTCCCTCAGGGCAGAAGGCAGCAACCAAGCTCATCTCTGAATATTCTGACTGCTTCCTCAAGTGTCCCTCCCTCTGGTCAGTCTTGCTTCCCTGGGTGTGTGTAGAGCGGGGTGGCAGCACACGAAAGGGAAGGCAACAGTGGGGCAGTTGGCATGTGAGGCCCTGGCTTTGCCAAGCGTATGCCTGTGTCCCAGTCCAAACAATAGTACCACTGTCAGCAATTAACCTATGAGAGAGAGTCAGAGAGAAAGAAGAGGCAAGAGAGGCAGAGACGGAGAGGGGAAAAAAACAGAATGGCCACTGAAGGCCATTTCATGCCCTTTCTGTACCATTCCCTGGCACTGTAAGAAAACAAAAGCCACTTACGTTTGCCCGGCTGGCAGGCCCTGGTGGCATCGTCCGATGCTGGCAGGGGGAGTCTGCCAGGCAGAGGCTGGCAGCGGGGGTACCAGGCTGGCATTTGGAGCCAGCCATTTCCTGAGATGGCTCAGTGGGCCTGGGATAAGAATCCTTCCGCCTGGAAGCCCGGCGAGGGCGGGGTGGGGGTATAGGCACAGAGCTCAAGGGGTTTTCCCTCCCAGCAGGCTGAGCCCCTGCCCCAACCTGAGGTGGGGAGGACCAATGCCGCATTGCTTCCCCCACCCCAGGACTGGCAAGAGCTTTTTGCTTTGCCCTTGCTTCTTCAAGGAGACTCCGAACCAGATCCGGCTCCGTTTCGGTACTCTGGTGATACATGAGATGGGGGAAGGAAGACAAAGGTGACTACCTACCCTGGGCTGCCTGACTCTGTGAGCAGGCCCGGCTCTGTGTGAGGAACTAAGCTAAGGACATGACTCTCCCCGTCCCTATAAATAGCAGGAGCAGCCCCACCTCTGAGTCGGGCCTTTAAAAAGCCTGAGCTCTGGGACTGAAGCTCACCCTGACTAGGCTTTGAGGGGCTCACTCTGCAAATGCAGAGGAAGGAAGGACCATGCAGCTATGCAGCGTTGGAAGTGATCCCCAAGGCTGGACATGAGGTGGGAAAGCCCCGGGGCACTAAGACAATGGGTAAGGAGGAAAGAGGGTGCTACAGTCTGAAGCTATAAAGCAGCCTCCTGCCTCACCGGGAGCAGGGAGCAGGGTGTCCGCCCAGAAGTCAGGGCTAAAAGCAAGGTGACCTCCAGGTCCCCTCTTTGGAGATACTCCTGACACTCCATGGACCAGAAATATATCAAGGCTGCTGTGGAAGCCACCTGGGATGAAATGTAGGCTTTGCGCTTATAATGTATTATTATCATACTGCTGGGGCTTTTTCTAAATATTTTCAGTGGGGAAAGATGGCTAAAAGTAAACACCCCCACAGCATGACTGTACTTAATGCCACTGAACTGTATACTTTTAAATGGCTGAAGGTAAATGTTAGGTCACATATACTTTATCACAATAAAAAGCAGCAAAGAGGGGAAAGTGAGAGGAAGAGGGAGAAAGACTTTGGAACAAGACCAGAGTCTAATATCAGCTCTGCATGTCTTACTGTGTGACTTTGGAGCATTGGACAGGGTTGTTGTTGAGATCTGGTATTCTGTGAACACTGAACAAGCAGCTAACACTATGGATGGTCATCAGGGCCGTGCTGTCACTGTAGGGCAGTTGACAGGGCAGGGCCTCAGGAGTAAGAAGCAGCTCAAGTCCCACCTCCACCATTCAGCCAGAGTCAAAGGTAAGTCTGGTGACTCCTAAATCTGTCCTTACATCATGAAGGAAGTACCTATTAGAAGCCACGGTTCCCCTATAAGGACTCTTTTGACCAAGACACTGAAACTTAGCCTAGAAAAGGAGCCAGACCTTCCCTGATACTCCTGGCCCAGCCTCCCATAATAAAACCTAGCTTGGATCCCTCCCAACTCCCACATCAAGTGCCCAAAGGTCCCAAAGGCAGAAGCAGAAGAGAGGACTTAAGGGGCCTGTGTTTGGTAGGTCTGAATTCGGAATGGCAAAGAGAAAGTAGTCCACACTCTGAACGAACACACAGGAAGGTCCTCACCGGAGCAGCAGAAATCCGGCGGTTCTTGCCAGGTGTTGCATTTTTTCTGTTGGCATATCGGGAAGTATAGGTTCGGGGGGGCACCTGAGGGGGCATCGTCTTGCTCCGGGCCACAGGTTTTCCAGAGGTGTCCTTGTTGAAGTCCAGGGGCCCCCGACCCTCCTTCCAGCCCCTCGTAGCATCAGACAATATTTCGGAATCATAAGTTGACTTCAAGTTGAGCCTTGTAATTGCATCATTAATGCCATCATAGTCCACAGATCCCAGCATATGTCGCTGTCCTCCACCATCAGGTAGCTCTTCCTCTTCTGGGTCCTGGGGCCCTAATAGTTTGTCAGGTGGCTGTTCCACCAAAGAAAAACTGTTGATGTCATTAGGCTGAGGGATCTTGGAGGGTGAGGGGGACCCCTTTCTGGGAGGCAAGGGAGGGGCATCCCAGATAGAGACCCGAGGAGGCAGAGGAGGTGGGGATAACTTCTTGCAAGAGCCATCTGTGTCACCTGATCCTGGAGACAAGGAGAGCCTCCCATCTGAGCCATCAAAAATATAGAGATAGTCTCCAGGCAGGGAGCCCTTGGGCCAGGGATCTGGGCCAGGCTGGGGATCTTGGGAGGTAGAGTTGGAGAGCTCTTCTGGTGGGGAGATGGAGTTGTAATTCAGGGTAGGATCAGAGCCAGAAAGGCCACGCAAGAGCTTGAGGTCTGTCCGCCTGCCTGCTGGCTTGTTGTAGAAGTCTAAGGCTGGCTCTTCCCAGCTGATGAGAGAGGGCTCTGTGTTCTGCTTGGCCCTGCTCTCCTCCTTGTGATGTCGGAGCCGGGAAAGAGCATCATACTCCATCTGCAGGGCTTCAGCCATAGCCAGTTCTTTGCGGCTGATGCCCACCGACTCTAGGGACTTCCAGTGTTCCCCATTGCCCTGAATCGAAGACATGATGAGGGTGTGGGCACAAGAGACACCGAAGCCTTCTACTTCCTGCCAGTGTCAGGCCTGGATGGCTGGTACATGTTGTCTTGGGACCTGCAGGCAAGGGGTAGAAATGTAATTTAGTTACCAAGTAAAACTTATCAAATAATCTGATATTGTGACAATAAGGTGATATAATCTGGGTCAGTGCCCATTTCTTCAATACCCACAACAGAAGTAAAGAACAGAAAGACAGAGAAACAAAAGAGATACCAGGACAACTTTATTATATCTTTCCAGCCATCGTTCTACATATGTCTCCATCTGTGGTCCTAATTCCTATCCTTTCTTCTGTTACACGTGCTTCAAGGGAAGAGAGAGGTACATGGTTTATTTAACAATTATTTATTTGTTGTTAGGAGAGGGCACGAGTGCCATGGACACAAGTGGCGATCAGAGGACAACTTTCACGAGTTGTTCAAAGAGGTACTTTTCATCAGCCATGAGTAAACGTGGGAAGCAGGGTCTCTTCAGGGAGAGAGGACAGCTGTCTAGGGGTGGAACTCAGTGGGAGAATGTCTGTCCAGCAGGCATGAGTCCCTAGTTCCAGTCCCAGCACTTCCTAAATATTTTTCAAAAGCTAAGGGTAGTTGGGGCAGTGAGATGGTTTAGGAGTAAAAGCTCTTCCAGCACAAGCCTGCTGACCTGGGTTCAATCACTAGAACTCACCATGAAAGGAAAGAGAACAAAACACAGGAAGTTGTCCTCTGACTTCTGAGGACACACTGTGGCATAGCCCACCCACCCACACTCACATGCTCCTATTACATGTGTACACAATAATAATAAAGTATCTTTAATTAGAAGGGGAGGGGTCCTGGGTACGAGGCTTCGTGGCAGAATGTTTACTAAAGGCCATAGGTTTGATCCCCGGTGCTTTATGGAAAAAAAATTAAACAAGGCACAGTGGCACATGCTATAAACCAAGGGTTTAGGAGGGAAAGGCAGAAACCAGGAGATCATAACCAGGTTGGGTGACGTGGGAGATGTTTCAAAAGGGGCTGGAGAGATGACTCAGTGGCTGCTCTTGCAGAGGATCCAGGTTCAGGTCTCAGTACTCATATGGTGATTCACAACTATCAGTAACTCCAGTTCCAGGCAATCCAATACCCTGTTCTGACCTCCAAGAGCAGCAGACACTATGTAGTGCACATATACACATACAGGCAAAATGGCCATATGCATATAATAAAAGTACATAAACCTAAAAGTTAAAATTAGCAAAGAAAAGAGGCTATCTCTCATACACTCATAAACAGCTATTAGGAATGTAAAATGGTATAACTCCCTTGGAAACTAGGCAGCTTCTGACAGAGGCAACCACGTGTCTACCTACGACTCGACTCTGCACAGCTACACAGCCTTGTACACAGACTTTAAATATAGGGCTGGAGCAGGAAATCATCAGTAGAATGCTTGCCTAGCATGCACAAGCTCTGAGTTTGATACCCAGCACTACAAATAAATAATAAAGCATCCAGCACTACAAGTAAATAACAATAAGCCTCAAATGGTAGCTGTAGAAGCTTTACTTATAATATCTATCAGCAGGTGAATGAGTCTTTTGAAAATCTGAAAAGTCTGGGTAGGGACTGAGGCTGTTAGTAGAGTACTCATCTAGCATATTCAGAGCCCTGGGTTTGACCCCAGAAACACATAAAACCAGGTGTGGTGGTCTACAGCCATACCACCCTGAACACGCCCAATCTCATCTGATCTTGGAAGCTAAGCAGAGTCGGGCCTGGCTAGTACTTGGATGGGAGACAGCCTGGGAATACTGGGTGCTGTAGGTTTTTGCCAGGCTCTCTACAGAGCGAGTTCCAGGGCTACACAGAGAAACTCTGCCTCGAAAAACCACAAAAACAAAAGGGTTCAAGGCCAGCATGAGCAACATAAGTCCCTGTATCAAATAAAAAGGTGATCCACTTACTAATGTATGATTATAGCAATGAAAATGAATGAATTATTGACAAATGTAAAATCGTGGATGAATCTCAAATTAACTCTTTTGAATAAAACCTGCCAGACAAAGAGTATGAGTATGTATCATTGCATTTACAGGAAATTTCTGAAAATGCAGATTGAGCGACTGTGAGGAAAAACAGATGGATGCTTATCTGGGGAAGGAAAGGGAAGGATTACCATAAACCATAGGGAACTTTGGGGAGCAATGCATATGCTCATTATCTTATTTTGCTTTTTTCCACACCACTCCCTTTCTGCAGAGATCACAACTATGGCCTTCGCATGCTGGGCAAGCACTACCACTGAGCTATGTTGGCAGCCCATTCATTATCTTGCCGGTGGTGGTGATTTCACCAGTGTGTTCATATACCAAACTTACCATGTTGTACACTTTAAATATATGCTGCTTATGACACGTCAATTAAACCCCAGCAAAATATAAATGTACAACACAGCCTTACTTAGTAGACTTTATAATTATTCAAAGTTCAACAACAGGTGAGACAGGGTGCCTGAGTATGGATCTGCCAAAATATTGATCCTCAGCCCTTAGGAAGCCCAGGTCAGACGTCTTCAGCTGCGCGAACCTACCACTCACTCCGGGATTGGTACCTTCTGCTTCTGAAGTCACAACAAGAGAAGAGTCAGGAGGCACTGATCTAATGAACATAATGACAAGGTAGGTCTGTCCTGTGGTTCTGGAGCTGTAATTCAAGAACACAGAGGGTCTGTTCACAGCTACCAATGCCCACATACTCTCGACAGGTTAGATTTAATTGATCCGCAGTGGGGTAATGGTATTTAATAAAAACTCAAATAAAACAACATCCCAGGAGATCGTCTTGTGTCTGTAGCTGGGGGTGTGAAACAGTCACTTCTTTAACAGCATGGGGAGGCTCACAGTTTCACAAAAATGTCAGATAGTGTTCATTCTATAGGACAGCTTCACCCGAGGGGTTACACAGCCATATAGCAAGTTACTTATTCCTCATGACCACAGAGGTGAAAACTACCATAGGAAGGTCCAGATAGATCCGTGTGTTTGTGTGTCTTTTTTAAAACCCCACCCCAATCTGTCTCTGTAACTCAGGCAGGCTAACTACATAGCTGAAAATGACCTTGAACTCCTGCTTTTCTTGTCTCTGCCTCTCAAGCACTGGAATTACAGGTGTGTGCCACTACACCTAGGTAGGTCTAGGTGTGTGTGTGTGTGTGAGAGAGAGAGAGAGAGAGAGAGAGACAAAGAGAGAGAGAGAGAGACAGAGAGACAGAGAGAGAGAGAAAAAAAACAGGGATGGAGAGTAGGGCTTTGTACATGCTATGCAGGTGCTCTACCACTGAGGCACACCCCCAGCCCCTGAGTGGCAAGTTCGACTCAACTCAAAATTGGAGACAGGTCCCCCTTCAGCTGAGGTGCCTTTTAGGACACTCTAGAATTTGGCAGGACTCTGGTCAGAGCCATAGCTGGCTATGTGGATGTGTGATTTCTAGTGTACTTAGCAGGTCCCCAAAGATGGACTAGCCCAAAACAGCTGTCTTCCCTTTGCCTGCTGACTCCCACCCCCCACAGGATCTACAGATTACTTTTGACCCATGGTGGGGGTGGCGGGTGGCGGGTGGGGGCAGGGGGACACAGACATGACTCCTGGACCAGGACAAGATAGCCAGGTTTCATTATCCAGAAGAGGGAAAATGGTCCCAGAAAACAGTACCCTGGTGTTTTTACAGATATATGATACTAGAAAAATGTTCAATATAGGATTGACTGGGCCATCACGCTATATTACAGGGCCATACCCCAGCCCATTTTAAGATTTTTAATCCTGGCCAGGCGGTGGTGGTGCATGCCTTTAATCCCAGCACTCAGGAGGCAGAGGCAGAGGCAGGCGGATCTCTGTGAGTTCGAGACCAGCCTGGTCTTAAAAAGCTAGTTCCAGGACAACCTCCAAAGCCACAGAAAAACCCTGTCTTGAAAAAAACAAAAACAAAAAAAACAAAAAAAAACAAAAAAAAAAAGAAAAAAAAAAGAAAGAAAGAAAGAAAAGAAAAAGAAAAAAGAAAAGATTTTTTAATTCAGAAGGCAACTGTATTTTCAGCCTCGAGCAGAGTGTTGTGTGTGTGACACTTGCCTTGGCTGGGCACCATTGTGAAATAGGAAACTAAGGGCATGGACAATAATCTCCCAACTTCCTGCCTCTTCCCACACTATCCTAATCCACACTTGCATTCATCCCCCCTTCATTCCATCTGTCTCCTGCTGAGTACAGCAGGCTTCCTCTCATGCCCCACCCACTCGATCTTCTACAGGATAATGTTCCTTGGGTTTCAGGAGTTGCCCTCTTCCCACCTGGGTTTCCCACTTTGGCATATAAGCAATGCCTCTCCCAATTTAAAAACAAACCTATAGCCCAAACTCCCTCGGCTTTAGGGTCTCTCAGCTCTTTCTTCCATTCTCAGCTAAGCTTAAAGAAAGAGTGGACAATACCTCATGCTCCCTTCCCGGTCCTCACTGTCATGTGGTACCTGCTCCCATTAAAGCCACTCCCAAAATCCCTGACTGCCCAACTAGGGGGAATTCACATGTGTCCAGATATCACTTGTTCTAGTCCACTTGGCCCTCTAGGCCATTCCCTCCTTCCCTGTAACCTCCTCAAGTTCAAATTAACATCCTTCTGCAGAAAATGGCTGTGGAGTGGAGTTTAAGGATGGAACTTTCTAGCAATGATGATTTTGTAGATGTGGAAATGGGTAACCAGAGCACAGATGGTATCCTTTCCTAGGGTCCTTCCAATACAGAATGTTATTGGGTTGGAGTGGCATCGTCAAGGCAGGGAGGAGCACAGATGGACAAAAAAAACTATACAAGGTGCCTTCTACTTCTGAGATTCTTAAAGTCAGACACGCCTTCTGGTTCCCTAAAGTGAGACTTGCTAAGAATTCCAAAGTCATAGGAAAAGTCCAGGGGCAGCCCATGAGGCTACACTCCTCGGGCCCTTCCCACTCTAGAATTCAAACAGAAGAAAGACGAGCTACCCCTCTCTAACCAGCCCTGATTGTGGGCAAGGATACCACTAGGCTGTTGGCAGGGAAGTAAGGAGACAGGACAGACAGCATCACTGCTGACTCTGAGGTGAAATGAGGCTCAGAGAGCACAGAAAAGGGGAGGTCAGAGGGGACAGAATGCAGCAGTCAGTCAGGAGACAGTGAACTGGCTTCCTTTGAGAACTCAGAATTACATTTTCCATGCATGGGAACCAACTATTAAGTAGCGAAGGTCTCATGTTCCCTGCTCTTCCCTTCCCCAGTGGAATTTCTTCTCTACTACTCTTTGCTGGGCAGATGCATTGGAAATTGCTGTGGTCCATTGGTTCTAAAGAGTACTAGGAATTTTTTAAAAAAGCAAACAGGAGGCTGGAGAGATGGCTCAGTGGTGTGGTTAAGAGTACCGGCTGCTCTTCCAGAGGACCTGAGTTCAATTCCCAGCACCCACATGGCATCTCACAACAGTCTGTAACTCCTCCTGTTCCAGGGGATTCAATGCCCTCATATGGACATACTTGAAGGCAAAACACCAATGTACATAAAATAAAAATAAATAAATTATTTTTAAAAAGCAAACGATAGCCTGGGCTGTATATCTGATTGGTAGAGAACTTGCCTACCCTCTAAGAGGCCTTGTGTTTGATCCTCAGCACTGGAACGGAAGAGGGAAGGAACAAATTGCCATTTAGGTCTCAGGAAAGAGGAGAGTCACTGACAGCCAGTTTCCTCTCCTCACTTGCACACACCAATTTGTGTTCTTTTTCTGCTTAAGCATTTGAAAGTAACGCTATCAATACTTCAGTTTGACTCTCCTAAGTACCAGGGCAATTTATGTAAACAGAATGCTCTTAGCACACCCACAAAATGTCACACTCATAGGACAACACAGCCTCCTCCATAGTCCAATAGTCCACATTCGAATGCCTGTAATTGTCATCTGGGAAGTGTATCAAACATATAAACTCCCGGCCCCTCCCTTGAAGGTCCTGAATCAATAGGTCGAGTCCCTGGGCTTCATGTATTTCACTAGTCTCTCAAGTGATTTGAGGTTTAGCAAATGTTTTGAGGTATAGCTGGGTTGATTGACACCATACCTGAGGAGTTCTCTAGAAGACAAGAACTGGGTAAAAAGACATCGTCCCCCCCCCCCAAACATAGGACAGTCAGATGGTGAAGGAAAAGAACATGATCATGGTCAAGTAGATTGGTGCCAGGGTCCAAGCAGAACCAGGCAACACACGCAGTCTATACAGAGGCCCACAAATGACAAGGGGCAGGCTGGGAGGCAATGCAGCCCAGGCAGAAAGCCAGGAGAAAGCAGACCCTCCCTCCTGTGAGCCTATGCCAGAGAGGGAGCCCCAACCCCCACTCCCCCAGACAGAGAAGCTTCCAGCTATCTCACTGTAGCTCTCTGCTCAAGATCTGAGGAACTTAAGGACTCTGGGTTATTTCCTCCCCAAACTCCTTCAAGCCAGAACTATCCCCCAATGGTGCTGAAAATCAACAAATACAAGAAACATCCAGGCAACTGGAATGTAATTCCAGGGAGTTTTCAGTCCAGCAAAGGTGATAAACAGATGTAAATAATTCAACCCCTCTCAACGCTGGGCCCTCATAGGAACTCCTCTTGGTTATCCTGTTGTTGTCCTGTGTCATGGAGATCCTGCAACTTTGGGTCTAGGGGACCAGTAGCATCAAATCCATAGTGTAGCAGAAACCAGAGGCCTCCAACCAAACCAATGACTTTTTGCAATGAACAGTTTGAAGTAAAGATATATGAATAAAAGAGACTCACTGTGTCACACTACAGCTTCCATGATGAGATTGGTTCTCTTTTTTCTTTTCTTTTTCCTCTTAAAGTTTATTTTATTTTATTTTCTGGGAGTAGGTTACAAGGGCAGAGGGCAGATAAGAAGGGACAGGGAAATGAATGGGATAGAGATACATGATGTGAAAGACACAAAGAATAAGTAAAAAGGAAAGTTTAAAAAAAACAATAATAATTCAACCCCTGCTTGGGGCATGGAGCCTGCAGGGAGACAATGTACATCCTGGTAGCCCTCGTAGGGCAAGAATAACGGAGCGCTCTCAAACAAGACTTTGGAGGGTCTTGCACTCACACAGCCTTGAGCAACCTACTCAGGAAAGATGACCATTCGAGGACTGTCACCTCCCTCAGGACACAGGGTCCAGGGATGGAGGCCATACTTGTTATTTTTGTTGTTTGCTGTTTTGTTGTTTGTTTGCTTGGCTGACTTCTCCTCCTCTTCCTTTTTTTCTTTCCTTTTTGTTTGTTGAGACAGGCTCTCCATATGTAGCTCTGGCTAGCCTAGAACTTGCTATATAGACCAAGCTGGCCTAAAACTGACAGAGATACACCATTTTTTGCCTTCCAAGTGCTGGGATTCAAGATGTGTGCCACCATGCCCTTCATTGTTGTTGTTGTTGTTGTTTGTTTTGTTTTTGAGACAGGGTCCCATGAAGCTCAGGTTTGCCTTTACTATGTAGTCAAGGCTGGTATTGAACTCTTGTTCCACCTTGCCTCTACCTCCCAAATGCTGAAATTACAGGTATAACCCAGCACATGTGGCTTTCCACAAGGATTTAACCTCTTTGCCTTCCAGATTTTTCTCTCCAAGGAAGACCTCTGGCTGTATTCAATACCCACACAGAATTTCAGAGGTTTTCCTTAGGAACCCATGTCCGACTCCTCACACCACACACCTGCTGCCCTGCTCTTCCTCAACTCCAGCAAGAACAGGGACCATCACCAAGTCCCTGGGTCTCCTGCCAGGAATCCAACTCCTTCCCCAGGAAGAAGATCAGAAAGGTCCAATCCCTGCTTCTGTATTTAAGCCCTGTGCTCAAAAGTTTTTGATACAAGCTTTAGTCATCTGAGAGGAGGGATTCTCAAAGGAGAAACTTGGTTCATAAGATCAGGCTGTAGGAAAGCCTGTAGGGCATTTTATTAATTAGTGATTGATATAAAAGAGCCCAGGCCACTGTGGGTAGTGCCACCCCTGGGCAGGTGGTTCTGGGTTCTACAGGAAAGCAAGCTGAGCAAACCCTGGTGAGTAAAACAGTAAGTGGCACTCCTCCATGCCCTCTGCATCAGCTCCTGCCTCCAGATTCCTGGCAGGTTTGAGTTCCTGTCCTGACTTCTCTCACTGGAGTGTTACCGGGAAGTGTAAGCAGAGTAAACCCTTTCCTCCCCAGTTGCCTTGGGTCCTAATGTTCTATCAGCAATAGCAACCCTAACATAGACAAGCACACACTGCATTGCATACATGGTCATTCTCTTAGCTGGCCTATATTCTCCTCTGCGGTCGGTGTTCATTTAATCCCTACTAAGAGGGTCCGCATCATTTCCCTTGCTAGTGTCCTTTTAGCCAAATGAAAGCAGCTTCATTCGGTTCATTGTTTCCACAGCTCCTGCTTTCTGCTCCCTCTCTTCCTTCACCAAAATCCCCCAAACCAGACAGATTCCTTCAGTCCATCCTCGGATTCCCTCTAAAGGGCACAGGATTGTTCCCATTCCTCTGCCTCCAGAGAAGAGAGGTGGGATGGGGCTGGCCAGGGGAGCTCCCAGGAAGACTACCTCTTACCAAACAAGGCCTCCAGCAGAGGGAATTCTTGGGCCCCATTCCAAGCAACTCCCACACCACCCCATCCTAAATCCCCCAAACCACCACATGTCCATACACTGACAGTGAGGAGCCCTGGTCTCCTGACAGCACTATAGGGACTATGTTCTGGAGGTGGACAGAGAAAGATGGGTACTGAGGGAACAGGGCACAGGAGCTCTTTATGCTTTGCCTCACTATCTGCCATCTTCCTCCTCAGCTTAGCTTCAACACACTGCCTGCTTCATGCAAACTGAAGCCTCCTACAAAACCCAGACAGTCACCAGCCTATAGTCAGTTTCCCCAGCTCATATGCCATGGAAACCAGTTTTCTGGGATTCTTTAATGGGTGGGAAAAATTCCCAGAAAAAGCCAGCACACGAAACAGAGGCCACCAATAGGTTACAGCTGCTCCTCTCCAGTCAGGCCAGGGGACAAAAGGGACACCCTGCTTGGATTGGAGGCTTCCCTAGAGGGAAGAACATAAGGTAGAGTGCTGGCCACCTCACTGTGCTAGTGGTGGCTTCTGAGCCCCTATTAGAGCCTGCCCAGAGCAAGGAGACAGTGTTGAAGGGTATGTCAAGATAGGTCCATGTCCAGGTAAGAGGATGGGAATGTATTTTGGGGCAATTGCAGAGACTTGGGACTAGCTAGAGGACAGAGAGACAATGCCTGGAGGACCTTCTTTAAAAGGCGAACATCTTTGCTGGATCCAACAATAGGGGAAACCATTAAATTGTAACAATTTCTTGACTGTTTTCTGGTAACAACTTTCCTAGAAAATCTCCCTTCTTGGCAGAGGCAGGCATATATCTGTGAGTTCAGGGCCAGCTGGTCTATAAAGTGAGTCCCAGGACAGCCAGGGCTATGAGGCCCTCACTGCGCTGCTTCAGAGTTGGGAAGGAGCCATAGACTTGATGTGGAGGAGACTCTTGCTTCCAGTCCTCTGCACACGCACGCCAGAACTCTGGGACCAGAAGCCTCACAGAGCGAGACCCAGAACAACCAGGCACATAGAGCAGAGAAAGCCAGTAGGCATCCCCCTGTGGTAGTCCTATCTGTAGGTGACTGGTTATAAGTTTGAATGTGGGGACCGGTGGGCAGTGACAGGCTATGTGGGCAGTGGGCTGCCAGCAGCTGTCTGCCACTTGCTTGGCCCTGAAAAGAACTTAAGCAGAAAGGGCTGCAGGTCAAACCACCATTCATGAGGATCGGAAGAGGAGCTCACCAGCCCTGATGCCGCACCAGAAGCTAGCTTCTTTTGGGGTAGCTCTATCTCACGTGTCTCCAGGCCCTGCTCGCTGTCTTCCTTCTCCTACCACAGGGTTCTCCAATCAGCGGTGTCGCCAGGTCGTCACACAGTGGAGCATCTTCAGTCCCTGCTCACTTTCCTCACATCATGTTGACCCCTGACAGACTATAGCCATTCCCAGGCAACCAAAGCTGTAGGGATCACACAAATTGAGCATGCTCCCGAAATCTCCTTTAGCCCCACACCCACACCCATGCTGCACATACCCTTTGTATCTCCTCCTACTCCAGGCTTATCCCATGTCTTCCCCTGTTCAGACTGTATACTCACTGCCTCACAATCCCTACACCCCTACACCTTGCTATCACTCTGTATTGCCCCACTCCTTATATCTTCCTAAATCCCCTACACCTCCACTTTCTGTATCTACATCTGCAGACCCTCCATACCCTCACCCCACCATCAGATGCTTCTTCTTCTTCTTCTTCTTCTTCTTCTTCTTCTTCTTCTTCTTCTTCTTCTTCTTCTTCTTCTCCTCCTCCTCCTCCTCCTCCTCCTCCTCCTCCTCCTCCTCCTCCTCCTCCTCCTTCCTTTTTTGAGACAAGTTTTCTCTGTGTAACAGTCCTGGCTGTTCTGGAACTCCCTTTGTAGACCAGGCTGGCCTCGAACTCACAGAGATCGCCTGTCTCTGCCTCCCAAGTGCAGGATTGAAGGCGTGTGCCACCACTGCCTGGCAACCATTAGTTTCTTAAGAGGAGAGAAATGGCTTAGACTCTGAGGTCATATTCTTAGTGTCACTGGCAAGAAGTCATCTGAGGAAAGTAAGTAGCCCTGAAGAGAAAGACAAATAGCCACCCAGATTTAGGGGCAGCCCTGGCCCTTCCCATGCAGTGTCTACTTTCTCTGCACCCCAGGAAAGTACAGACCCCAGACAGCCTGTCCCCAGAGGTCTCCAGGACCTCTTGGGAGTGCCAAGAAAGGCTAGTTATTTCCTGATTCAGGAAGGCATGAGGAAACCATAGCATCAACACAGGAGGAGAAGAACAACACAGACATGAGAAGAGAAAGTGAACCAGTTTGCATCTTTCACTCAGAAAAAAAGTCCCCATTAAAATAGAATACTTACAGGCATTAGATACTAATTTGGACGGGGTGTTAGAGGCCAAGGTGTGAATCCCTCCAGGGCAATTTGCATTTAAAAATCAGAGAAAAGGAGAAATCCCAGCCCACCAGGCCGTGGAAACCTTGGTGGGAGGGATAATCATTCATCAGAGACAGGTGGGAAGTTTTTCAGTGCAGGTATCCTTGTCTCTACTCCTGAGCCCACAATCCCTTGCTTCTCTCTAGAATGATCTCCTAGTACTGCTCATTGGGTAGCCTGTCTCTTGGAGTCATTGATCCCTCCAACTCCAGTCTTCCTTATTCTCAGTACAGCCTGATCCAGGTGGCCACCAGACCTTCCCCAGTGGCTGCACAGCTTCCAGCTGAAGGCCCTCCTCTCCTTGATGCCAACACAGAGGATAGCCTAATCATGTTCTAAGTCAGTTAAGGACCCAAACTAGAGTGCTGACCAAGAACTCAATGGTATCCATTCTAATAGAGGAAAAAGCCCCATTCAGGGTTACAGCCCTAAGAGAATCTAAGAAATAAGATATTCTGGAGATCCTCAGTGCCCGGGACCTTCAAGCCACAGGAAGAGATTGGGGAGCAAGCAAGGTTGTGATGGTACCAGACCTCAAGAGGTCCTGCCAAGCTTCCCCAGATTCACCTGGCTAACCTTGGACATGTGGCAGTAATAAGTTAGTTTGTATCCAACCTTTCATCTGTAGTTACAGAGGGGCAGGATCTGCCCAAGCCCTGTTTCACATCCACACCTGAATCACACCTAGCTACCTATGTCCCCCTATACACACACACACACACACACACACACACACACACACACACACACAACACACTTTCTCTTTCTCTTTCCCTTCCTACCTACCACTCAAAATCCTTAGACACTCCCCCTGTAAATCTTGTTCTCAGTCTCCTTATGCTCTGTATGTATGCCATGCATGCCTGCTCAGTGGGAGCCTTGATAACCATAAACACCTTGTGAACAAGGATCCACACCTTTGCCTGGTGTTCAAGAGACTGCTTCAAGTCTCTGTAGTAAGGTCATAAAGAATTTCAAAGAGGGAAGTGATGGGTGGTGTGGGAGGAAGGTGTCAGGCAGTTTGGTGCTACTTTATAGGTAAGTGATTTAACACCTTCCTGCCATCTATAACCCCCAATTTGCATAAGAAGGTTCCAAGGGAGAAAGAGCCTAAATCTATTCTTAGTAAAAGGGTCACTTAGCAGAAGGGGGTCCACCTGGCTCTATAGAGCATACTCACCAGCTCCTTCTTTATGGGACCTACACCCAGGGTCTCCCAAGGGAAGCAGCAGGCACAGGACTTTCTCAGCGGGGATCAGCTGATGTGGCTTGCAGTTTGGGTGAGTGTACCCAGGGTGTGACTGAAGGCCAGGCACCCTGGAGCAAGGAAATCCACAGGAGCCAGGGAAATACCTCACAACACATAAATGCCAGTGTGCTTTGTCAGCAGTTGAGGGAGGGGTACAGAGGCAGTGAAAGGAAGGAGGAAATTGGCCTTTTATTCCTCTGGTATTTTGTGCTAAGTATTGTCTTATTGATCCGTACAACAGTCCCTAAATGTGGATATTATTATACTTATTTTACGGGTGAGGAAACTATAAAACAGGGAAGGGATTAAGCACTCTGCCCAAGGTCACAGTACCAGGAAACAAGGGTTAAACTGAAACTCGTGTGAACCCAAAATTTATCAACCTCTCCAAACTAACAGGGGAAACGAAGGCTCACATGGAAACCCAGGCTCATTGCACTGGACCAAATGGTCACATTAATGTTGGTAGTCATTCTGGAACATGCCCCCATGCTCTCCCTCTACACCACCAGAATACCTTCATTTGACCAGGCCACTCAAAAAAGGACCAAACCAGGCATCACACACACACACACACACACACACACACACACACACACACACCTGTAAATCTCAGCACTGGAGTTGGAGAGAGGCAGGAGGCACTGGAGTACGAGGTCAGCCTTTACTATGTAAGCCCCTCTTGCAAAAACCAAACCAAACAACAACAAAGACCAAGTTCCCTCTTCAATATTCAGATTCCTTCCCTCAAAGCAAACAAACCAGACCAGGACTTGGCAGAGCAGGCCTGCAACCCCGGCACTTAAGAGCTTTGGGCAAAAGGGTCAGGAGTTCCGGGCCAGCCTCCACCACATAGTGAGTTCAAGATGTCTGAGTTTTTGACACCCTGTCACGAATAACCAAAAAATAAACAAACAGAAAAAGGGGCTAGAGATAGGCCAGTGGCTAAGAGCATTTGCTGCTCTTACTGCTCAGTTTCTAGTATCCATAGTGACAACTGCACATAACTCTAGCTTGGGGGCTTCAACGCCTCCTTCTGGCGTCCACTGGCAGGTGGCCATATGTGCACATATACACATATGCAAAAATAGACAATTCTTTTTTTAGTTAAGGAAACATTTGTCTCTCCCCTTATTTATCAGGTACTCAAGAAGCTTTATCCCAGGTCAGCTCCCTGCAGGCTCCCCCAAACCCTGAGAGCTACTAAGCATTTTCCTGGATTTTCCTACATACTGCCACTCACATGACCCCTCTTCTGGCATCCACTCTCCCTCTGCAAGTACCAGTCCTAGTGCAGAACCAACCTGAGCTCGGCTTCCCTCACTGAAGCTGCTCTGTCTCTTTAGGACATCTCCAAAATCTTCCTATCTCCTTATACACTTACATGTGGTACCACACTAGTGATTAGAATAAAATAACTTTTATTCCTGTAGGTATTTACTGCTAAAAAGCATTTCATAGATATTAGTCCTCTAAACTGGTTTTGTTTCTGTGAAACAGGGTCTTATACTGTAGCTGAGGCTAGCCTGGAAATCACTATGTATCTCACATTGTCCTGCTTCAGCCCGGCAAGCCAAGGCTCAGAGATGGCTCAGTGGGTGAAATCACTGGCTGCTCTTGCAGAGGATCCAGGTTCAATTCCCAGCACTACATGGTGGCTCACAACCATCTATAACTCTAGTTCCAGGAGACCTGATGCCTTCATTTGGCCTCCGTAAGCATGTAGTACACTTACATATACGAACTCATACACATAAAAACAAACAAAAAATCCAAGTAAATTAAGACACTAGCCAGCACAAATGACTTGGACATGTTTTCGAACACTGCTAACTATCTTGCTAGGCCTGGTCTTTTTCTGTAAAGGGAAACAGTTCCATTACCAGCCACCTCACCCATTTCCTCTAAGGTTGTGGAACAGGGAGAGGATGCTGAGATGACGCTAAGAATACTACAGATGGGGAGGCTTTAGCTGTCAATCATTTATCATATGCTCCCACTTTTTTGTGAACTTGAACTTTTGCCCAAGGGCATCATTTTCCCCCCTTCTTTGTGGGGTCCAAAGTACAGCTAAGAAAAAATCCTTGGGCCAGTTTGGTGGCACATGCCTTTAATGCCAGCACTCAGGAGACAGAGGCAGGCAGATCAAGGCCAGGCTAGGTTACATAGTGAGTTTGAGGTCAGCCTGGGCTATAGAGTGAATTCCTGTCTCAAATAAATAAAAACACAAAAAGTCTGTGGTGACAATTCTTAGTGTCTGGAATGGGTTGGGAAGGCCCAGGTAAGGGAGAGAAGCAATTTTTGGAAGAAGGTATAGTGAGGAGAGGAGGGATGCAGGTCCAGTGAGGGGATATATTTCCAAAGAGGCATGTGATCTTTGACTTCTCTTTGAAATGTGATACCACGAGAGGCTTCCTCTAGGGAGTTCTCAGGAAGAAGGAATAGCAGCTAGAGTCCGGAGTCTGCTTAACCAGGGTGAGTAAATTCCATTCCCTGTGCTCTGAGGGGAATTTCCCAACAAGGAAGCCAGTGACGAGGGAGTGACGGGGCTGGCTAAAGAGCTAGCTGAAAGAGCAGAAGAGCAGGTTCTGTCCTGAGCCCTGGTGCCAGCATCAAATTCCAGTGCTGCTAGCAAAGCTGTGACCTTGAAGCCACTTCTCAAGGAGGTTATCGTCAAGGTCCTTCTCAGTTCTACCACTTCATACAATCAGAAGAAATAAGAATCATCCATCACATTTGTTTTACAAAACCAGACACCAGTGGCTGGGGAGATGGCTTAATGAGGGGTGGGGTGGGGGAGAGCTTGCTGCTCTATTCTGGGAGCTGAGCTTGAGACCTCAGGTAAAAGCCAATGCCCTAGTGCTGGGCCATGAATGGGAAGCAGAAACAGGAGGATCTCCAGGAGGAGCCAGCTGGCTCATGGTTTACTCATCAGCAAAGAAATTCAGGCTTAAACAAGGTGAAAGGCAGGACTGACAACTGAAGGTTGTCCTCTGACCCCACATGCATGGTATGACATATGAACATACAGATACAGACAGACGGACACACACACACACACACACACACACACACACACACACACACACACAGAGAGAGAGCAAATATATCCAGTTCGAATATACTGAAACATTAGAAAGCTGTCCTTCTTTCCCCAGAGCCTTCTAAGCCCAGATCCACTACCAGCGTTGTCCAGAAGATGACAAAATAACTCGATCTGGTTATCCTTATAGGGGAAGCAAGTGAGATGGGAGTCTAAGGAATTCTCACATTCACGCTTGCACTTCCGAACAGCAGGGAACTAAAGAGGCCTTCAGCAGTGCTGGGGCTGGGTGTGGGAAGCATCTTCCTGAGCCCCTGTCCTTAAGAAGCATTTTATCTAAGGTGGCTCCAGTCTGGTGCCATCTTTTGGGCATTTAGGGAATCTATAACAAATGCATTCTGCATCTCTGCTGTCCACCTGTTCTCTGTCTCTTATAGTGACACTGAGCTATGAGCATGGAATATGCAGAAAGCTTTCCTGCTTCAAATCCCACCTCTGTCACATACTGGCTGGCTGATACCAGTGTTAGCTGTTATGGTTGTTTTGTTTTGTTTTGTTTTGGGCCAGGTCAGCATTGCCCTGTCTGCAGACAGTAGGCAGCCTTTGGGAAGTCTTTCTCCCAATTCCCTACAAACACTAAATAGTCTCTCTCCCAGTTCCCATCTGTCAGCTCTATTTAAAGAGGAACACACAAGGAATAGTATTTATATTTTCACGCCACACTTCCCTTTCTCAAAAGGGAAAGGCTCTGGAATGATCCCTACTCCATATTCCCCTCAAACTACTCCATATCCACACACGCCTGACTGTTCCTCCTCTCTTAGGAAAGATGCTATAACCAACATTTGTGGGGTTCTTTGCAGTTTTCTGACTGCTTTTTAAAAATTATTGATTTATTTTATGTGCAATGCTGTTCTGTCTGCATGTATGTCTGTGTGAGGGTGTTGGATCCTCTGGAACTGGAGTTACAAACAGTTGTGAGCTGCCGTGTGGGTGCTGGAGATTGAACCCTGGTTCTAAGGGAGAGCAGCCAGTGCTCTTAACCACTGAGCCATCTCTCCAAACCCTTCTGACAGCTTTTGCACACATCATTTCATTTGGGGAAGCAACACATTTTAAACAATCCTATGAGCCATAGATACTTTCCCTCCCATTTTATAAATATGAAAATGAAGTCAAATTCACAAAGAGTCCATGTTCACAGGTCTAGAAAGAAAGTCTCATGAGGACTCACTCAAAGCCAGGCCCCATGATCACTTTCTCTACCATTCCTCATTGTGTGGACCAAGTGGACACCTGCAGGGGTGAGGGACAACTCACAACACCCCCAAAGCAGTGCACACTCCTCCATTTTTCTCTCCAATGGCCCCAACAGTCACACAACACCTGTAAAATGCAGGGGCAGGGCACCACAAGGGACCTAAAGGCCCACAAGGGTGTGGAGTTTTTGTAGGAGCACAATTAGGTCTTGGAGTGGAAAAAAAAAAAAAAAAGAAAAAAGACAGACATTGCAGACCACTGGGCAAATCCAAAGGATCACCCCAGAAAAATACCCAGGCCCCCAAATAAACCTTCCTTACCCAGAGTTCCAGTGGAAAGGAAAAGGGATAGGCTGCCTCTGGCCAGGCCTGGGAGTTCCATCAGTTTCAGACATACACACCCATGCACTCAGCAGGAAGCTCTGAACTACAGAAGCCAAACCTTGGGCTCACCCAAAAGCCAAAGGAGAAGCAGCCACAGCCTGGGCCCAGGGCTCTCCCTTAAAGCCACTATCTCCTCAGATGCTAGCTTTCAGGCAGGCCATAAAATGTGCCTCAACTTAACTTTTCAATGGACTCAGCACCAACTGGGACTGCCAGGCTCGGAAGGAACTTTAGTTCTTCAGGCCCACAGACAATGCTCTAGGAGCTGCAGCTGCAGCTGGAGAGAGAGAATATTTGTGGGTCAGGATTGCCATTCCTGGACCAGTTCTCTCCTGAATATCTTTCCAAGGCCTAAGGGAAGCAAATAGAGTAGGTTTTCATTCAGGACTGTTTCAGGGCTGGAATTCAGTGTAAATTGCTTACATCTGCTTGGCCATTCCTGGACAAGCAGGTAGTTTCGAGAAAGGAGGGGCAGTATTAGCCCACTTCTGGTAGCCCAGGTAGCCGGCTAAAGAGTCTCAGGCCTGCTAGGGCTCATCAGTCCAGTCTGCGGAACTCTCTGACCAAGGTGAATAAAATTACCAGGACAGCCAGAGACAATAGTACTTCCACCCTAAGCGTGACTGGTGGGCTGGGACAGGGAAACCACAAAGATCCCAAAAGGAAAGTGAGATGTAGGGCTATGTTGCCCTGAAGGAGCAAGAGCAATGGCAGATTCCACACACTTCAACCTCAGCCAACAAGGGTGTATGCACTAACCTCATGCATTTGGTAACCTCTTTCCACATCCCAGAAGCCTGCCAAGCCCCTGGACTCCCCACCCCACCCCAGCTTGGCAGCCTTGTCGGGGCTTCCAGCTTCTATCACACCACAACACCAAAGCTGCTGCTGTATGGAAACGAAAAAACGAGGGACAAGTACAGCTCCAAAGAGGAGCTCTTTCCTGGAGGGGCCGGGGACTTGGGCCAGAGGGTCCCAGTCTCTCCTGCAAGCTTTCAGTCTTTTGCTGCTGCATTATCCTTATAAGGCCAATCCTACCCTCCTCCTGGCCGAAAAATGTACACAGTCCGGAGGGTGGACGCTGACTTCTCACCCGCTGCACAGGAAGCGCCACTCCTATCACCCCCACTCCAGGACAGGTTTTGTTCTTAAACAAACTAATAAACAAATCGACTCCAAAGCGATCCCCTGGCTCAGCTCGCCCTACAGCTGCACCCGGGAAGTGTGTTCCGATGGAGGCGGCGGTGGGTGACCGCCCGCGAGGCCGCGAGTGGCTGGTGCGCCATGGGGTGGGGGCGAGCAACCTGCCGGGCGCCGGGGACCGGCTGGGCTCTCGGCGCTGCCATTGTTGCCCCTGGTGCTGGTGCTTCGGGGAGGGAGCTCTGTCCTCGCCACACCGGCTAGCTGGGCGCTCTGCAGCCCCGGGGCGGTGCTCACCGCCGAGTATTGGTCCTACCTGCGCTGGTCGCGGTTTCTGCCGCGACACCCTGACTGTCGTGGCTGGGCGATGTGGGCTCCCACGCCCCGGCTCGCTCGGAGGCTCCAGAAGGCGCCAGCCCCCGTGTGATGTTCAGTGCAGCCTGCTCCTCTCGCCCGCCCCACGCCGGCTCTGGGGTCCCCGCTGCAAGTGGACGCACCGGCAATCGACGGGTGTGGGAGCCGGTCCGGGGCCCGGTGCTGTCTGCCGGGAGTGTGCACGAGCTCGCAGTCAGGCGGCCCCGGGTGAGACAATAGCGCGAACGGCGGGCGAGCGTGGAGAAGCCATCTCCCGGACAGCCGGCGCACTGCACGGCGTGCGAGGCTCGCCAGCTCCTGCCAGGACCGCGGCCCAGGCCGCCGGCAGCAGCCGCAGAGCCGAATCGCCTAGTCGACCGAGCTGGGAAGGCGGGGCGGCGGGAACCTGGGCCCCCTCCCTCCCTCTCTTACTCCCTCCCTCCCTGCCTTCCTCCCTTCCTCCCGCCTCCGCACCGTGCTCGGCGTCCTGAGCGGACCCCGGGGCCAGCAGTCCCACTCCCCGCTAGCAGATGGTCGTCGCTTTCTGGGCTGGAACCCTTTGCTTTGAGGTCAGGTGAAAGCAAGCTAGATCACCCTATTGGAAGGGACACGGGGTGGGCGTTCAGCTACCAGTTTGAGGAATTTCTCTCATAATTATGCATGCTAGGGATGCCCGAAAGAACTACCACCTTGATGGAGGAGGTGCAGGTGGGGAGGCTGTGTTGGCACTTTTCTCCCCGGTTTGCCCAAGGGCGGTCTTCCAACCTGAGGCGGGAGGAGAAGCAGAGGAGCCTCCAAACCAATTAAGATAGGAAGAAAACTTTGAAACTGTTATTTTCTCTGAGCACCTCCCTGAAAGCACCCGTGTCAAGCATTTTCCTAAAGGCTCCACCCAGTACTGGCCAGCTTCACGTTTGCATCTGGTTTGCAAAATAACTCCAAATACCCTTTCCTCAACCATGGATCTTGTCCTCTGCTGCCTTCCTTTCTTGCCCCCTCCCTTCCCTGCCACATTGTGAAGATCATGGTTCTCAGCCTTCCTTCTCAGAACCCCTTCAGGCGTTGGGGGATCTCAGCTGTGATGCCCACTGCCCCCATGGAAACAGCTGCTAAGCATACCTTGTCTCGCCTCAAGGAAATACTGAAGATGCTACCATTCCAGTCTGGTAAAGTCAGAAATGTCTTTATAAAGCATATGGGGCGTTTAATTTTTTATATGAAACTCTGCAATAAACCTAAGCAGCTCTCCAGGAGACAAGGGCTTCTTAGGCTGGAAAAAGTAGAAGCTAGAAAGAGCTCAGAAAGATGATAACCATGTAGTAGGAAATGAGTTTAAACAAGTAGAGGAAGTCTATGTGGTCCTACGGAGGAGAAAGCAATGCAAAAAGTGAGTTCACAAGCTGGGCCTGGTGGTGCAAAGCCTCAATCCCAGCACTTGGAAGGCAGAAGCAGGCAAATCAGGCAGCTCCCCAGTGTTGTGTAACTCTGGGGGTCTGTTGCTTTCTTCTGGCCTCTGCAGGCATGTGCACACACCCATACAAGCATACACATAGTTTAAAAATAAACTAAATCTTAAATAAAATAAAGTGAGTTTGCAGTTCTAAATTATTGGGGGAGAGTATTGTTGTGTTTTCATTGAGGAAGAGGAGCCTGTGGGAGTTAGATGAGGCTCCAGAGGTTTGAAGAGTAAAAGACACATTCTAGAAGTGTGTCAGCCAGAGGAGAACTATAATGCAGTAGACAGAGGAGTATGAGGGATTACAAAAGGTATTATTATTTGGCACCGGTTTTCACATGTAGCTCAGGCTGGAATTTGAACTTGCTATGTAGGCCAAGCTGGCTTCAAAGTCATGATCGTACTGCCTGTCTTCTGCGTGCTGAGCCTCCTCAATTGGCTTGGTTTTCTTCTAGGAAAGAAACGTGCTCATAGGTTGAAAGGGAAGACCAAGAGGAGAAAGGAAGAGAATGAAAACTGTCCCAACTGAGAAAAGGAGATGGGACTGAAACTTATGGGATATGGATGCCTGGGATGTCTCTGAGTAGAGACACTCATGGGCAGATGGCGTCTGTAGACTGGTACATCTAGAGGCTATACCCTGAGGAAAAATAGTTACTCCTTGATAATCTCTAAGCAATCTGTGAGAGAAAGGGAGTCAAACTAGAAAAGAAAGCTGGGCATGGTGGCACAGCCCTTTAATTCTAGCACCTGGAAGGCAGAGGCAGGTAGACTTCTGAATTTGAGGCCAGCCTGGTCTGTAGAGAGAGTTCCAGGACAGCAAGGATTGCACAGAGAAACCTTGTCTCAAAAACAAACAAACAAACAAACAAACCAAAAAAAAAAAAAAACCAAAAGATAGAATTGAAGACTTAAGGAAATGGTTAAAGTTAAATGACCATAAAAAGAAACTTCAGTTTACAAAAGGTCCTGGCTTAATCCCCAGCACCAAGAGGCCACTTAATCCCCAGCACCAAGCAAGAAAGGGCTCGGAATGGGGACAGCATCTGCTTACAGCTAGCATAGAAGTCACAGCTATGCTATGCAATACTATCTGAATGTTCTGTAGCACTTAGACACCCAGGTACAGCACTGAGTCAGAGTTGAAGGTCTGTGGGATAGGTACAGCAGAAGGATAAAGAAGAGGGCTCTTGCCAGATGCTGGTGATGCACGACTTTGATCCCAGTACTAGGGAGGCAGAGGCAGGTGGGTCCCTGGTCTACACAGGAAGTTCTGGTACAGCCAGGGCTACACAGAGAAACGCTGTCTCAAAATAAATAAATAAGTAAAAATTTTTAAAAAATGAAGAAGAAAAGAAGGAGGCAGGAGAGGAGGAGGAAGAAGGAAGCTCTTAGCAAGATTTGGTACCTAAAGAAGGAAGTGAAGTTGAGAAAAGGCTTTGAAACTTTTAAAAGTTCTTTTTTAAAATTTATTAATTGATGCTCCTCCGCTCCAACTAGCTCTGTAGATCAGGTTGGCCTGGAACTCAGAGAGATTCCCCTGCCTCTGCCTCCTGAGTGCTGGAATTAAAGGCATGTGCCACCACTGCCTGGCTTAACTGATTTTTTTTTTTTTTTGACATCTTTTACTATGTAACCTTGGCTGGTCTGGAACTTGTTACATAACCAGACTGTTCATGGATAGAGATCCTGCTTACCTCTGCCCCTGGAAGGGAATTAAAGGCATGTGTCACTACAAATAGCTTTACTATAGTTTTGAAACTTCTGTATTCATGAAGCCTACAAGAGTGTCTGGCACATATGGGTTCCTATAACTTCAATTAAATTCCTGAAGAAAGTCTTTGAGTGTGAGACCTTTTGTAACTGGTCCTCACTCTAGCCTCACAGGACAAGTCCTTGTCTCACTTACTGCTGTCCCCAAAATTGACACCTGCCACACTGTATTCAATAGATGTATGTTCTACTTGGTAGGCAGAACTTCCAGCAGGGGGGGGATGGCTGTTTCTTTCTTTCTTGGATTTTTGGAGACAGGGTTTCTCTGTGTAGCTTTGGAGCCTATCCTGGCACTCGCTCTGGAGACCAGGCTGGCCTCGAACTCACAGAGATCTACCTGTCTGTGCCTCCAAGGTAATGGCTGTTTCTTAACCCCCACAGGAAAAAAAGGTGCTCTATAATAAGGCAAAAGGATTCTGCAGGTGTGATTAAGGTCTTGGAGATTAAGGAGTGAGATTATCACACTTTATCACTCTTGAATTATCCAACAAGGCCCAATCTAATCACTCCGGCCCTTAAAACTGGATAGTCTCTCTCAGCTGAAGTCAGAGGGGACAATGATGATGGGAGAAAGGTTAGAAAAATGAATGTTGCTAGCATTCAAGTTGTTGCTGGAGGTCCTCTGGAGATGAGGTAGGACAAGAAACAGAAGAAACACAGCCATGCTGTCACCTGGACTTCAGTGACAGTTGGGTGGACTTCTAACCTGCTGAGCTGTAAGGTCATGCTTTTTTGGGGGGAGGGGTTGGGGGATTGTTTTTGAGACGAAGTCGGATGTGGCCCAAATAGCTTGAAACTTGCTCTGAGGATGGCCTTGAACTCCTGATCCTCCTGCTCAGCACCTCCCAAGTGCTGAGATTTCAGCCATTACACACCACACTCATCATTATTGGTCTGTGTGGCAGTACTGAGGATTGAACATAGAATGCCATGCATGACAGGCAACACCCTACCTCTGAACTACAGCTTTAATCCTAGCACTGTGTGCTTTAAAATCCATTTAAGCCGGCTGTTGTTGGCTCACGCCTTTAGTCCCTCAGGAGGCAGAGGCAGGTGGATCTCTGTGAGTTCGAGGCCAGCCTGGTCTCCAACGCGAGTGCCAGGATAGGCTCCAAAGCTACAAAGAGAAACTCTGTCTCAAAAAAAGAAAAAAAAAAAAAGAAACTATAAAACAAAACAAAACAAAATCCACTTAACTGGGTGTATGTGTGGTTTTTTTATG
This sequence comes from Cricetulus griseus, assembly GCF_003668045.3. Taxonomy (NCBI): domain Eukaryota; kingdom Metazoa; phylum Chordata; class Mammalia; order Rodentia; family Cricetidae; genus Cricetulus; species Cricetulus griseus. Next base: position 56,144,550 of record NC_048598.1, read on the forward strand.
ATGGCAATAGTAAATATTATATCTAATAATACTTATGTATTTTAATAATTTAATTCACTAAATTTTATAAATTTGAAATAATGTTTCTTCCCCTGGTTCCCAGGGGAAGCTTCTCTACAAGGCCTCCATATACACTCTTCTAATTTTTTTTTAATTTTCATTTGAGACTAGGTCCTCCAATGGTCCAGACTGAAGCTAGCTGGCCAGTAAGCTCTGGGGATTTTGCTTGTCCCCTCCCATCTTGCCATCTCTGGGATTATGAGGGAACCACAATGCCGAACATTTTTGTTGCAGACACTGGAGATCTGAACTCAGGTCCTCATGCTCTCAAGGTGAGCACTTCACTTTGAGCCACACCCTGCTTCCCTTGTCTTCTCTTCTCCTCTGCTTCTCTCTCTTTTAGGAGGAGGGTAACTTGTTTGTTTCTATTGAAAGAGTTTGTTTCTCTATAGTCTTATCTGGCCTCAAACACACAATCCTCCAGCCTGCCTTTGAGTGCAGGGATTACAGACCTGCACCACTGCACTTGGTTCCATTGGAGACTTCTTGAAATGTCTTTTTTTTTTTTTTTTTTTTCCTTCCTGAGACGGGATTTCTCTGTGTAACAGCCCTGGCTATCCTGGAACTCACTTTGTAGACCAGGCTGGACTTGAACTCACAGAGATCCATCTGCCTCTGCCTCCCAAGTGCTAGCATTAAAGATGTTTGCCACCACACCCAGCATGAAGTATCTTTTTATTATTATTTTATGTGTCTGTGTGTTTTGGCTGCATACATATGGATGTACTAGACTGGAGTTTCAGATGTTGTAAGTCACCTTGTGGGTACTGAAAATCAAACCCATGTCCTCTGGAAGAGCAGCCAATGTTCTGAACTGTGGAGCCAGTTTTTTTTTCTGTAAGGAGCAACTTCTTCATGCCTTATAAATGGCTCCAAGTCCTAATAATAAACAGTGGGTTTAGAAGGCTAGAGTGGGCTAGGCATGCACGCCTTTAATCCCAGCACTTGGGAGGCAGAGGCAGAGGCAGAGGCAGGTGGATCTCCGTGAGTTTGAGGCCAGTCTGGTCTACAAAGAGAGTTCTAGGGCATCCAGGGCTGTTAGGCAGAGAAACACTGTCTTGAAAAGCCAAAAAATATAAAACAAAATAAAACAGAATTTAGAAGGATAGATGATATAATCCAAAACACCAGAGGAGCCACAGGCCCACACCTGTAATCCCAGCCTTGGGAGACAGAGGCAGGGGCGTTGCTGCCCCTTTGAGGTCAGCAAATCAACACAGGGAATTCCAAGCCAGTCTTTTCATTGCTTCAATATTCACAATAGCACATCCCCACCTTAAGGGCCCATGAAGAAATGAATGTGAAGGAAAATGTCATCCTTATCTGCTGCAGAATACTATCTAGCCTGAAGAATGAAGGAGACTGTGTCATTTGCACCTGCACTGGTGAACACTGAGGATATCATACTCCAGGAATTAAGCCAAATGCAGAAAGACAAACACTGTATGAGTTTACTTATGTGGAATTCCAAAAGTCAGACTGTGGGAAGTGGAGACCAGACTGGTCATGGCCTGGGGCTGAGGGTGGCCATGGTAGGGAATGAGGGGTTATTACTCAGAAGAAAGAAACTTTCAGTCATACATTTGGGGGAATCTAAAGTACTGCACAGTGACTATAGTTAATAGTGCTACATCACACTCACACACACACACCACCAGTAAAAGAATCAGCAGGAACTGGACACACCTGTAATTCTAGCCTTCGGGAGGCTGAGGTAGGAGAATTGTGAGTTTGAGGCCAGCCTGGGCTACAAAGTTAGACCCTGTTTCAAAAACAAAACAAAATAGTAGCAGCCTGAAATAATTAGTAGGTGAGATTAAGCTTAGGACATCCAACAGCCCCAGCTGGGCTTGGCACCTCATGAGTTTACTCTCAGCAGTCCAGAGGGGATGACCAGCTCAAGGCCAGGCAGGGATACATGAGACCCCATCTCAAAAACAACAAGAAACAAGGCCTAGAGAGATGGGTGGATGGCTCAGCCATTAGAGCACTTGCTGCTCTTTCGGAGGACTTGGATTAGATCTCTGGACCCACACCGGGCAGCACACAACTATCTGTAACTCCAGTTCCAGACTTTCAAAACCTCCTCTGACCTCCACAGGCATGTTCTCCACTCGGTGCAGAGGCAAACAGGTACACATACACATAAATTTAAAAATAAAATAAATAAAACTAAAAAGGAACTTGAAGCTCCGTGCCCAGAATCTGTGAGTTTAGCCTGCCCTCTAGTGGAAACATTAAATCCAACAGCCAATGTAGGGGACAGCTTGCGGAAGCACCCGGGAAGGTTTGTGCTCGCTAAGGTCTGAGGTGGCACCTGTGATGGTGTTTTCACACAACATATGCGAAGCAGTCATTTCCTGCTGCCTCAGATGGGCCCTCCAGCTTTAACGGGTCTAACTTCTAATAAAATTGTTCTCCGTAGCCTGTTCCAAGCCTGGCCAACTCTCCTCTCTCTACCTTTCTTGACCAATAGCGAGCGGCATGTGCTCCCCAAGTCCCTTTCAGATTTGCGTGTCCCTCCCTGCCATCCTGCTCCGGTTGGGAAATAGGAGATACTCAGGAAGCAGTTTACTGAGTGGCCAATCCCATTTAGTCAATTAAACTCGAAATTTTTGGCTTTATCCTCCAGCGGTAACAAGACCTTTGGGTAGGAAAAACCTTGAAAGTCTCTTTATTCCTGTTCCTCTCAGGCAGCCTGGACGAACAACATTTCCCTTCCTTTAAAATGTGACATACAAGGTGTAGTGGGGGCAGAAGCAGGCAGATTTCTGTGAGTTTGAGATTCCTGAATGTCATTTTTCCATTCCCCACCCTGCACAACTTAAAATCAACCCTAAGCAGTTTACAATTATCTATATCCTTGGGAAAAACAAAAAAACACCCTATAAGTCAACAGTAGGGAAAGGGCGTTGTTTTCTTAGAATTACTTCCAGCTGTCATGGGAGTGAAGGTGACTCTTTGGGATCCTGTAGGAAAAAAAAAAAAAAAAAAAAAAAACCTAAACCAATGGTTAAGTCTCAAGAGGACTAGCTATAAAATTTGTAACTGGTCTTTGAGTAGCAGGTGATGCTACTGGTCTACATAGCAAGTTCCAGGCCACCCAGGGCTACAAAAATTCAGAGGTGTGATTCATCCCCCACACCTCATGCATAGAAACAGAGCAAAGCAAGGAATGTTTTTCTTGCTTTATATATAGCTAACTTGCTCAAGAAATATGCCCAAATAATTAATGAATGTCTGTTTTGTTGTAATGTAAAAAGCAGGAGAGAAAGAAAGATGCCATTTGACAGAGCTTATGTGGAGGTTTTTTTTTTTTTTAATTGGGGGAAGGGGGGAAGGGAGACAGAGACAGGCAAAAAGCGAGAGAGAGGGGGAGGGGGAGAGGAAAAAGGGGAGGGGGAGAAAGAGACAGAGACACACACACACACACACACACACACACACAGAGAGAGAGAGAGAGAGAGAGAGAGAGAGAGAGAGAGAGAGAGAGAGAAGAGGCCAGCAGGGCCCTTTTAAAAGGGAAAATGTGTACAGATGGTGCTCTTAGTGACTGCAGCTGAGGACATATCCTATCAGAACCTCACGGGCAGGCCAGTACAGATGCCTGAATACTAACATGTTTGGCTCGTTACAATTTCTTCTACATGACTGACAACTGCTTCAGCTCTACTCTAATAATGTGTTTTTCTTATAAAATGGCCAGGGTTAGAGTTTTCAATAAACTCCAATGCTCCTTAGCTCCTGTATTTATTACTGTGTACATTTCTTTAAAGATGTATTTACTTACACGTATGACGTATGTGTGTTTGGCTGTGTGTCAATGTGCACCAGGTGCGTGCAGAAGCCCCGAGAACAGAAGAGGGTGTTGTATCACCTACAATTGGAGTTACAGGCAGTTACGAGCTGCCATATGGGGTCCTAAGCAGCAGCGGATGTGCTCATAACCACTGAGCCATCTCTTCAGCCCCTACTGTGGTTAGTTCTTTATGCTAATGTGTTTGCTTCTAAGCTCACCTTTCCTAGACTGCTGCTGGCTCCATGTCCTATTTACTTCCTACTCCATAGACAGCACAGTGCCTGAACACAATGGTTTATCAGTAAACCATTGTTGACTTAAAGCATTTCTCATGCATTATTTTTTTCTTAAATTTATGTATTATGTATACAGTGTTCTGCCTGTATGCTTGCAGGCCAGAAGAAGGCACCATATCTCATTATGGATGGTTGTGAGCTCAGGACCTCTGGAAGAGCAGCCAGTGCTCTTAATCGCTGAGCCTTCTCTCCAGCTCTATTTTTTTTTCTTCTTAATATACATGTGTTTGTGTGTCTTTGTATGTGGGTGGGAATGCATACCAGAGTGTGGGAGTCTATTCTCTCTCGTGTTACCAGGTTCAGCAACAAGCACCTTTAACCTACAATCTAACCAGCCTTCCTTGTGCATTTTGAGCTTCTTCCTTCAGATTTAATTTGCAATGGAAAATATGACAGAATAATAATGTTTGGATTTAGAGGGCATGCTGGCTCTTTATATGTCAACTTGACGCACTCTAGAGTCATCTGGGAAAAGAAAATCTCAGCAGAGAAAATGCTTTCACCAGATTGGTCTGTGGGCAAGTCTGTGGTACATATTCTTCATTGACAATTGGTGTGGGAGGGTGCAGCTCACTGTGGGCAGTGCCACCCCTGGGCTAGTGGTCATGAGTGCTATAAGAAAGCAGGCTGAGGCTGGTCAGTAGTGGCGCATGTTTTTAATCCCAGCATTTGGGAGGCAGAGGCAGGTGATCTCTGAGTTCAAGGCCAGCCTGGTCTACAGAGTCAGATCCAGGATGGTTAGGGCTACACAGAGAAACCAGGCCTGGGCGGGGAAGGGGCAGGGGGTGGGGGGAGAAAAAGGAAAAGAAAAGAAAGCAGACAGGTCCTGTTCTCTGCATCAGCTCTTACTTGTCTGCTGTCCTGTCTTGACTCCCCAAGGGATGGACTGTGATGGGAAAACTGTAAGCTGAAATCAGTCTTTGGTCCTCAAGTTGTGTTCAGTCAGGGTTTTCACATAGCAACTGGGTCTTAAAGGTCACCTGAATAATCTCTCGAAAGTACACACCCAGGCCTATTTAGGATCCCACAGATGGTTGGTCACTGTTCTTAAGAACCACACCCTTCTAGGAAAGGGAATTTCCCCCAACAGAGGCCGAGCTATTTTGTTGTTGTTTGTGTACAGGAGCTTCATATACTCAGAAACAAAGATGAATTCTCTGATCAGTGTTTGACATTTCATAGTCTGTGTTCCACAACTTATGCATCAGAACTAGGCAGATCTGGAAACTAGTTATATTTTTAAGATTTTTTTAATGTTTATTTTTTATATTTATTTATTTATTTATTTTTGAGACAGGTTGCTCTGTGGCTTTGGAGGCGTCCTGGCACTTGCTCTGTAGACCAGGCTGGTCTCCAACTCGCAGAAATCTGCCTGCCTCTGCCTCCTGAGTGCTGGGGTTAAAGGCATGCGCCACCAACGCCAGGTTTAAGATTTATTTTATCTTTAATTATGTACATATGTTTATGTCTGTGTAAGTGTATACTGTGTGGGTGCCTGTGGAGTTCAGAAGAGAGTTTTGCTCACTGTCTAGACCAGGCTGGCCTGGTCAGAGAGATGCTCCTGCCTCTGCCTCTGGAATCCTTAGGGTTAAGTTGTGCACCACCATATCCAGTTGACCTGCTAACTTTTACTCACAATACTACAGTTTGGTTTCCTTAGGTGTACAAATCTTGCTTTGGAAGGATTCATTTTGGGAGGCTGAAAGAAGAGGAAAAGAAAAACTCAGTCAAAAATGTAAAAGTTTAAACTCCCTTCTAAACTAGATTCAGACTTCCATCTCCATTTCCTTCTATTTTCCCGACATAGTACACCCTCTGCTCAGCAAATCTGGCCTTTGTGCCAAGGGGTGTTTAACTGAACAGCTCCATCATCGGGAGAATGAAAGTGTTAATTTTCATTAATGGGAAAAAATGTGGTTCAGAGGAATAAAAGTAAGAGTGAAGGAAGGAAGAGAAAAAGTGTAATAAAAAGATCATACGCAAATGCCGAAGTGTCAGTGTTCACCTTATCTGTCCATTTTCCTGCAGTTAATCAGCATTAATATTGTTTCAGAGAGTTTAGTAAATACTGGCAATTTATCAAACATCAAATATGAAAAGATTTTGGAAAACGTATATATTAGGTAAATAGAACAAAAAGGGAAAAGTAAATATGGATTTAATACATTAAAAACATACTTGATAGCTAGCTGACTGAAATCTATATTTAGCTTGTGTGGAAGGGAAGCAATGGGCTAACATTATATTAAGTAAAAAGAAGAAAAAGCAGACTAACAGGGCGCCCGGATAGCTCAGTCGGTAGAGCATCAGACTTTTAATCTGAGGGTCCAGGGTTCAAGTCCCTGTTCGGGCGGCTGGAAATTTTGCATGACTAACTTAAATACTTGGTTACAGAGCATCTTTGATGTCCTTTTGTCAAGAAAGGTGACTTTTAGCTGTATTTTTCATAGAATTAAAGAGATTTAAGGGTATGGTACATACTCTTAAGAAGGTGAAGTGTTGACAAAATTTTGTTCTTCCGCGCGGAGGGAGGTCCGAGTACAGAGTCGCTGTTATCTTGTCCAAGTCCTCACCAGAGAAGAATAATAACAGAAAGCATACATTAATTAGCTTAGGCTAAGTTTTTACAAATTGTACAATTGTTGCTGATGTGAAGAGAGGGGCGGTAAGAAAAGAAAAACTAAAGCGCCCGAACAGGGACTTGAACCCTGGACCCTCAGATTAAAAGTCTGATGCTCTACCGACTGAGCTATCCGGGCTCTTACGGAACGCGTTCGTTCTACTGTGCTTTACATAAGAGTAAGGAACCTTGTGCAATTGCTCCCGCCCTAAACGCTGCGTTCTCGCGAGAGTAAAAACAGTCCAAATAATGCTTCCAGTTGGGTTGCTGACTCCTTTCACGATTGTGAGATTCATGTATATTTCCCTCGTTAGGTAGATTTTGATCTGGAAACTAATTACGCTCGAAACTCAGTAGTAACAGACGTGGGTCTCTTTTGCCGTTGACAGCAGTGACGACATCCGTGCAACAGAGGGAGTTTTAAGAGCTACTTCAAACATGCCGTTCTGCAGGGAATGGTCTGAGAGGAGGGGTGCTGAGATTGTCCTGTGAATCTCCTGACCGTGTTCAGGTAATTTTACTCGATACACCACCGAAGTCGCCACTGTTACCTTCCTTAGTAAATTGAGCACAGCCCTCCGCTACGGAGCTGGCTTGAGAATGGGACTGTAAAGAGCTTTTGTTTTTGCCGATTTTGCTTCCCCTTAATTCCTTTCGTAATTGTCTTCAGAGTGATTGCTTTGGTCTAGCAATGCTACTTGAAGAAATTCACCTTATAGCGATGGGGGCTGGAGGCATAGGGCTATATGGTCAGGCCTGCATGAAGGAGAATACTAGCTCACAGCTGCCTGAAGGTCCAGCTCCCGGGGACCCGAGATCCCATCAGCCGCCTCACCCAAGGCAGGACCTGAATTCAATTCCCAGCACCAACATCAAGCAACTCTCAACTGCCTGTAACTCCAGATCTATTGATGCCTTCTCTGGCCTCTGTGGCACACACATGCATACAAAAAATAACCACAACGACATGAATATAAGTTGCAGTAGAACACTTGGAGCTTGCCGCAACTATAAAAAAAAAATCCAAAAGTGTACAATAGTGGACTAGGCCTTTAATCTAGCACTTCACAGCCGGGTTGGACAATCTTTGTGAGATTGAGGCCAGCCTGGTCTAAATAGTGCATAGGTCTGGGTCAGCCAGGGCTACACAGTAAAATCCTGTCTGCAGTTAGAGAGTTGTGGCCTACAACATGGGATTCTTCTACCCGTGTAGAAGCTCACAACTTCTATAATACCAGCCCTAGGGAATCAAATACCCTGTAGGAGCCTTTGCGGACAACAGTCATATATGTGGGCAAGATACTCATACACACACAAAAAAATAGAAGTTATGAAAAAAACAGTCTTAAAGATAATAACCCAACTAAACAAAAAGGTGCAAAACATTTAAAAGGAACATATACATACATAAGTCCTTAAGATTGGTCCGGCAAGATGGATCAATGTGTAAAGGCACTTGATGCTAAACCTGAGGACCTGAGTTTGATCCCTGGGACCCACATCATGGAAAGAGAAAATCAGCTCCGACCGCCACACATAACCTGCCCCTCATACACAAAATAAAAACATTTATAAATCTTAAACATCTAAAGACATGAATGGAGCAGGTAAATACCAGACTCAGGAAAATGATTCTGAGTTTGAAGCCGGGAGAGGAAATTTCTTTGTGTAGTTAAGTACTATTCCTTATGAAGAATGGTAAGGAAAAATTATGTTCATCTTCATATCCTTTATAGGGATGAGGGAGTTATCACTGTAGCTTTGTTTCAGAAAGGTGATAATCCAAGAATTGTCTTCCAATTCTTTTAAAGTCAAAAAGGGCCATAGGGAAGCCAGTTCATCTGTTTTATTTTATAACTTGAGACACTAAAGACATATAACTGGGTAATGTTCTGGTTTCAAGAAACAGCCATAACAGAGATCGGATTTCCTATTTGTTTATGTCAAGAGTCTTCCTTGAGAAGGAAGTGGCAGATACCAAGACCAGTTAGGAACTTTTATGCTAGTTTATTTTTTGTTAATTTTATTTGATTGGTGTATTTATGGTTTACATTTTTGTTTTGTCTTGAGACAGGATGGTCTCTCTTGATGTATAGATCAGGCTGGCCTGGAATTCACAGAGATCCTGTTTCTGCTTCTGGAAGACTGGGATGTACTACCTTGCCAGGCCATGGTTTACTTTATTCATTGAAGTCCTATGAAAAGTACAGAAAAGATGGAGATATGATGTTAGATGGTAAGCACTGTCAGGCAAGTTCATTGGTGGTTTAAGAACCAGGCTAGGGCCCGGTCGTTGGTGGCACGCACCTCTGCCTCCCGAGTGGTGAGATTAAAGGTGTGTGCCACTGATGCCCAGCTTAGATTGTTCATTTTAAAGAATCAGAATTGCATGAGGGGATTGTAAGTCCAAGATTTCAGCAGACAGTAGTAAGGAATCTAAGCTAGCCAGATACTATTTAAAAGACAGAAAACAAATTCCTGTTGGGAAATTAATTAATTAATTAATTTGAGAGTGGGATCTCATGATATAGCCCTTAAGGACCTAGTACTTACTATGTCAGTATGGTGGGTCATGCTTGTATTCTCAGAATTTGGCAGGCAGAAGACTGACTATAGTTCCAGACCAGTTCACACTATGTAATAACTTACTGGACAGCTTGAACTACAGAATGTGATCCTGTCTCCAAAACAGAAGAGAACCAAACCAAAGTAACTAAATAAAAAGTAGTTGCACAAAGTGAGAGGGGGAAATACTTGACCTGGGTTTACCTAAAAGTGTGCTTCCCTCTCGTTTGAGGAACCATTGTTGACTTCAAGCTCATTGTCAGTGAGACTGTACAAAGTGGAAGATTCCCTTAGGGCCTTCAGAAAACTCTGAATCTCCCAGTGGGGAAAAGGTTCTAAGAAGGAGCTGGGCACAGTGGTGCATGCCTTTATTCCCAGCCCTCTGGAGACATAAGCCATGGGATCTGTGAGTTCCAGGCCAGCCTGGTCTACATAGTGATTTCGGGGACAGCCAGAGCTAATGGAATAATGTTAACATTAGAAATAACAAATTCGTACTGTGCTACAAAATGTCCAAGTAATAAATTCGTAGTAGAGAACTGTCATGTGTAAATCGAGGGAGATTGCTGCCCTGTTTTCTTTGCATAACATAAATCCGTATCTATTTCTGGGAGCCACATTTTAACACGAACAAGTTCTTGTCCAGAAAATACCGACCAGGGTAACAAGGAGGCTCATTGACATGTCAAAAAAAGAAATAATCAAAGGATCAGGAAGGTTTAGCCCATAGAGAAATGAGAGGATTGGGGCTGGGATACGGAGGCTGTCCTTAAAGAACTGGGGGTGGGAGGAGTTAGAGTGGCACAGTCTTTAATCCCAGCACTTAGACTTGAGGCAAAAACTGGAGGATCTCTGTGAATTCGATGCCAGCCTGGTCTACATAGAATTCCAGGACAGCCAGGGAGACAGAGAGACCCTGTCTCAAAACGAAACAAAGCAAAAGAAACAAAAATGAAAACGGGGTAACATTTATATTGGAAGTAATGAATCAGTACTGTCCTCCAAAATACCCAGCTATTAATAGAAGTTACAAGACAAAACATTTCAGCTCACAAATTCCTCTCTCAGGATTGTACCGAAATAAATGAGATTGTCTGGGGGTGGTGATAACGCTTGGCACTGGCAGAGTTTAAAGGCAGTTTGCTTGAGATAGTTTGTGAACTGCCGGGGGTGGTGGGGAAGCATGACCTGATTCTGTGATGTAAGTTAAGCTCCGTCTCATTGTTCTTTGCCCCTCTCTTTTGGCGTTTATCACTTATTTTGGGGTTATTCGTGAATAAACCACGTTGTATGTTCCCCAGTGAATAACAACCGGGATGCCGTTTCCCTCGGCGGCTACTTCTGGGAGTGTAAGGATGAGCAAATTATATTAAGGTTTTTCTGAAGAGCTGAAGGCCACCTCTGATTATGCTCTTTGCTTCCTTCTGTTTTGATCGCCGGGGCTATCGCAAGATCCCGCGACTTCTCCCTATTCCCTTTCAAAACTTCTTTGTGCAGGGCACGGTGCAGCGGACGAAGTGGACCTCTGTGAGTTCGAGGCTATCTTGGCTTACATAGTGAGTTCTAGAACAGCCGGGGCTGCACAAAGAGTTCCTGTCTCAAAAGTAAGGTAAAATATATAACTATCTCTAGCGCCCACGCTCCATGACTGGAGACTCTCTTCCCGGATTAGCATCTACTCGATGGTAGGCTCTTCAGCCGTTCTAGCGCTCTAGTCTTCCAGGGGCTCCTCTATGGTTTCGACGGCCTCCCCGGAAGCTCTTGCGAAGGCTGACTTTGAGAGAGCGGAAGTCGCCCCGCCGTTGCTTGCAGCTTCAAATTGCTGCGGAGGCCTTAGGAGTTACTCCTGCCACCCCTCCCCCAGCTCGGAGGCGAAGCGACTTGTGGCGTGGCCGTGAGGTGTGGCGGTGGGGTCTGGCCAGCCGGGTGCGGGGGGAGCGGGCCGGAGGCCCGGAGGCCATGTAGCTGGCGAGCGAGCGGGAGGAACCGGGGCCAGGGAGGGCGGTGTGGGCCGCGGGGCCACGGGCGAGCCTGTGGGGGAAGGGTGGCGCTACGGCTCCGCGGAGGAAAAAAACGGAGTGCAGAGAAACGGGTTTTACAGTTACAAAAATTGAAGCGACGGTGTTGGTGTTTTAATTGCATCTCAGATTTGAGGAGGATGTGGGGCTTTGAGGAGAAGGGGTCGGAGAAACGGAGACCAGGAGAGTGACATTAACGTGACTTAAGAGTTAAATAATTTTTAGGGCTGCGGACCATCTGCTCTAGTGTTTGAAAGATGTTCGTTTGGGGTCCACATACGGACCCCGGTTTTTTTTTTTTTTCTTCCACGAGTAAGAGTTTTATTATTATTATGTTTTGTATTGTTTTGAGTGAGACAGGATCTCACTGTGTAACCATCCCTGACTATCCTGGAACTTGCTGTGTAGATCAGGCTTGCCCTGCCGTCCAGTCTGCTCCCCCACCTCGCCTGGCCCACGAATATGAACTTTAATTAGCACACCTCCCAATGATTCTTGTACATCCCCCAAGTTTTGAAACGACTCTGTTAGGCCACACTTGGACAAAACGACGCCTGTCTTGTCCTTTTCAAGAAAGGCCTGTGTGGGTTAGGAAGCCCCACTGCATGGGATGTGTCTGTCAAAGGTACTTGAACCCTTTAATAATACGAGGTGTCAGTTGCTGACTATCAGGTCGGGTTTAGTCTTCCCTTTCATTCATTCCTGTTAGGAAAGTATTTTAGCTTTAAAATATTACATACAATAGTCAAGACTACCACAAACTCCTATTTGAAAAAAATGTGAATGTGTGAAGTTGACAGGACAGCATCTTTAAACCCTCGAACTTCCTAATGTGATAATCACTGGGGTCTTACAGCTTTCCTGACTTGCTCTACACATATTCTTAGTTTTAAACAGTAGAGGGATCATTTTGCGGGTGTGCACCGTAAATTTTTCAGATAACAGCAGCTTTCTATAAGATAGACTTTCTTTTAAAGTGTTTGCGTTATAGTCCTTTAAAAAGGTAACAAGCCCTTTATTTCTTTAGCTGAGTCCTCGTTGGTATACTTCTAGGTTATTTCCTGGCTTGACCAATTATTGCGCCGGGCCTTTAATCCCAGCACTCGGGAGGCAGAGGCAGGCAGATCTCTGTGTGTTTGAGGCCAGCCTGGTCTACAGAGCGAGTTCCAGGACAGGACAACCTCCAAAGCAATACAGAGAAACTCTGTCTCGGGGGAAAAAAAGAAGAACCTTATAGCTTAAAAGAATTGATAATTATAAATCTTTAATTAATTATTTTTATGTTTTTTAGGAATTTTAAATTTTAGTGTTAAAATTATGGTTGTCTTTGCTGGTTGTGTCGTTTACACTTGTAATCCTGATAGAAGCAGGCAGAACTCTGAAAATGAGCTTGGTCAACAAAGTGAGTTCTAGCCAAGCCAAGGCTACATAGTGAGACTGTCTTAAAAAAAAAAAAAAAAAAAAAAAAAAAGCCGGGTGGTGGTGGCACAAACCTTTAATCCCAGCATTTGGGAGTCAGGGCAGGTGTATCTCTGAGTTCAAGACCAGCCTGGTCTACAGAACTAGTTCCAGGACAGTTAAAGTTGTTACACAGAGAAACCATGTGAAATTACAGTTATTTTCAAAGGCAGGCATTTCAAGATGAGATACAGGAGTCCCTTGGACTAAATGTAGGGTAGAAACCACTTAACATTGAGAAAACCAGACTTTCTACTCTGTTTCAAGCTAGTAGGGGCATATTAAAAAATGAATTTAGTGGATCTCTGTGAGTTAAGGCCAGCCTGGTGTACAAAGCTAGTTTTAGGTCAGGCTCCAAAGCTACACAGAGAAACCCTGTCTTAAAAAACCAAACCAAAACAAAACAAAAACCCCAAATCTATTAATTTTTTTCAAGGGGTCATCACATTGGTGAGGATTGAACTAAGGACCTTGTGTGTGTTAAGCATATGGTCTCACAACTCAAATGTCTTCATTCTGATACCATCATTTTCCCTTTTTTTGGAGTCAGCAAAGCCGTCTCCAAGGAAGCAACTTGACCTCATTTGAAGAATGAGCAAGACCCCCAGATTGATTACATCATTTTATTAATTTTTTGTGTGTGGGTGGGTGGGGGGAGTCAAGACAGTCTGTCAAGGCACCTTCATTCACTCATCAGTCTCTCCAGCCAGAGTAAAACTTTGGAAGCATGGGGAAAGAAGGAAGTACAGGTGTTAAGGCAGCTGTAGTTTGAGAACTCATGATTTGGGGCAGGCAATCTTCCTGCCTATGTCAGTTGCTTCTTTGGAAATGAGGACAGTACTCCACTGCATGACACCCAGTAAGGATCAGAGTTGTATCTAATGTGCTTTGAAGAGTGTCTGACCCAGAGGTGTTGGCAATTGAATAAGAGAAACAGGTTCTACAGCTCAAAACTTAATTGTTAGGTACTATTTTATTTCTATTTTGTGGAGGGTTTAGATCAGTTGGTACAATTTGCATTTTGAAAACTTAGTACTAAAAACACTGTAAGGGAATGGTAAAAATTCTATGAAAATTCAGTACCTGAATACATTATGGATATTAAATAGTATAAACTAAGACTTGGAGACAATGAAATGGAAGTTTGGAAAGTCAGAAAAGCTTATATTCTCAATATCCAGTGAGGGGTTGTTTGTGGAAATAGGGCTGAAATATATTCCTTCTAGGTTTTGTTTTGTTTTTTTCCATGTCCCCCTCCCCCTCACACTTCAGCCATGGTTGGCAATGAGTCTGGTTGTATCACTGTCCTTAAATGAAAGGTTAAGGGATTCTTTAAAAGTTATAGATAAGGATTTTTAAAATGACCACAGGCCTTTCTACTACAGTTAACAGTTGCTATTTTTCTTTTTCTTTTTAATTATGTGTATGTCTGTATGTAGGTATGTGCATGACATGAGTGTAGTGCTTTTGGAGACCAGAAGAGGGCATCCGGTCCCCCTGGAGTGGTAGTTATAGGAGTTTGTGAGCCTCCTTACATGGGTGCTGGGAAATGAACTTGGGTCTTCTGAAAGGTCAGGATATTCATTGAGCCATCTCTCCAGTCCTTAGTTAAAAGTTTTTGTTTTGTTTTGAGATGGTGGCACACACCTTTAATCCCAGCTGTTTGGAGGTAGAGGCTGGTGGATCTCTGAGTTCCGGGGCCACCCTGGTCTACAGCGCCGGCTCCAGGACAGCCAGGGCTACATAGAAACCGTATCTCAAAAATGTTGTTTAAAGACGTTAGGATACATGAAATGAAATAAAATATTACATACCTCTATAAAACAACAAACGTGTCTTTATACACTAAAATTGAGTAAGACACAGAATTCGGAAAAAGCAGAGTGAAGAACTCATGCTTTGAGATGGGGTCTCATAATGTAGCTCAGACTGTTCTCCATCTGTTTTTTCTTAACTATGCCTGGCTTTAACAGTAGCTTAATACTGTCTTATACAAAACTTCCTGATTATTTACTTATTTTTGTTTTTTGAAATAGGGTCTCTACATAGTCCTCTCTTGTTATTCTGGAATTCATGTATTCCAGGCTGGCCTTGAATTTTCAGGGATCCACTTGCGTCTGCCTTCCTGGGGCTGGGATTAAAGACACATGCCACCACACCCTGCCATTTCCCCATTTATTGATTAAAACATACTTTGCACATTGTTTGCTTGAATTAGGACTCACATAAAGTGGTTGTGTTTCATTAGGTTTATGTTGTAAAAGTCACCATAATCTTGATGTTAGGTCTCAAACCTGGACAAACAGCATACTAAAGTGAATGCTGACTGCCAAGTTCTTCTGCACCCCTCAGTCCCTACTGTTACAGAATATGGCTACATACCCCACTCCCTACCTAAACCTCTCCAGCCCAGGGGCTGGGCTGCCCTGCCTGTCTTGGCCAGCAGCTGCTCTGCCCTCCTCCCTCCCCCATAGCCTCAGGTGGCTCAGGGTCATGTTCACTCTGGACTGTCCCAGATGTCCCTCCCTACCTCTGGCAACACTCTCCCTTTTATCTACAGTAAACTCGCCTCCACCATACTTAGGAGCAGTCGTCCTTCCCTTTTTTCTTTTTCTTTTCATGGACCCTCACGTAGTTTCTCTATGCCAAAGCTAATTGTCTCCCTTTGTTTACTTACTACCCTGTCCTCCATTTCCCATCAAATTTATATTTGATGTTAAATGTAGCCTTTTCTTTATTTTTTGGTCAATAATATTTACGGGGGTTTGTTTGCACTTCCTGGGTGCTGAGATTACAGGTGTGTGCTCCTAAGTCTTGCTGTATTAATTTTTTGGTATTAGGGATTAAACTCAGGGCTTTACACAGGCTGGGGATCCAGCACTGACTGACCTGTACAGCCTCAGTCTAACTAGTGATGAGACTCATACATGTTTTTTTTGGGGGGGGGGGGATCTGCCCTTCAAAGTCCCTGCCTTCACCAACTTTTCAGTCATTCTTTTACTTAAATGGTTTTAGTATGTGTCTTAGTTACTTCATTTCGATGAAAAGACACCATGACAAAGGCAATTTAAAAAAGAAAGCATTTAATCGAGGACTTGTTTACAGTTTCAGAGGGTGAGTCCCACAGCCATCGTGGTGGGAATGGAGCAGGCAGGTGTGGCACTGGGGCAGAAGCTGAAAGCCTACTTGTGGTCCACAAGGTCAAGGTAGAGAGAGACTGGGCCTGGCAAAAGCCCACTGCAGTGGCACACCTTTTCCAACAAGACCACATTTTTTTTTGGGGGGGGGGTTGGTTTTGGTTTTTTGAGACAGGGTTTCTCTGTAGTTTTGGAACCTGTCCTGTAACTCACTCTGTAGACCAGGCTGGTTTCAAACCTACAAGAACCGCCTGCCTCTGCCTCCTGAGTGCTGGGATTAAAGGCGAGTTCCACCACCGCCTGGTGAAAATGTATTTTTAAAAACTTTTTGGTGTTTTTGAGAGGGTCTTACTGTGTACCTCAGGCTGGCGTTGAACTCCCGAGTGTTAAGATTTTACCAGTGTGCCCTACCATGATTACCAGGCAATGCTGACACTCACTTTCCTGTGTGGTTTCTTGTCCAGGCATGTTGGAACACCATGGTCTTTACTTGGTGATTTTCCAGCTGTGTGTGTTTCCTAGCTCTTACCTTAAGCACTCTGCTCTGGAGTAACTGGTAACCTGAGAGCCAGTGGGGAAGCAGTGATTGTAAATTGACTTTCAGCTAGAACAGTTTACTCATTAGCATTGGCATTGTAGGCAGGACATGTCCAAACCTGTCTCTGTTTCAGGATTCACCTGAGGGAGGCACGGATGGTTTAGTCTCCAGCTTTTGTGCTAGAGCTGAAAGAGATTGGAGAATCTCAAAGTGAGTATTTTGCATTTGTGCAGAGCAATATGTGTATATGTCAGATTTTGTTGTTTTTAAACTGTTTTTTGGCAGTTTTGTCTTTTCTTTTTTATTCTGTTTGGAGACAGGGTCTCTGTATAGGCCCTGGCTGTCCGTAGACGTGCTGTGTAGATGAGACTGATCTTGAATTCAAAAAAAGATCCACTTACCTCTGCCTCCTGGTTGCTGGTACTAGAGGTGTGCCACCATGCCCAGATTATTTCTTTTCTTTTCTTTTCTTTTTTTTTTCTTTTTGGTTTTTCGAGACAGGCTTTCTGTGTGTAGCTTTGGAGCCTATCCTGGCACTCGCTCTGGAGACCAGGTTGGCTTCGAACTCACAGAGATTTGCCTGCCTCTGCCTCCCGAGTGCTGGGATTAAAGGCGTGCGCCACCAACACCCGGCCAGATTATTTCTTAATAAATGCTAAAGACAGATTTTTTTACTTCGCATTTATATATAATTTTTTCCCCTTTTAGTTTGCTGACTGAAGAATCTTCACTGCCAAAATGACATCACATTCCAGCTCTGCCCAGTGTTCGACATCTGATAATGCTTGCAGAATCTCTTCAGAAAGAATCAGTCAGGTAATCAGTATTGGTCATCTTACTTTTCTTTAAAAATTTTAAGAAATTGAATTCACCAATTATAATTTGCTTAAAGCAGAAGTGATGTAAAATCTTTTTTTTTTTTTTTTCCTTTGAGACAGGGTTTCTCTGTAATAGCCCTGGCTGTTCTGGAACTCACTGTAGACCAGGCTGGCCTTGAACTCACAGAGATCTGCCTGCCTGGGATTAAAAGATGTATATCACCACTGCCCAGTAATTGTAAAATCTTATATTACCTATTTGAAAGTTACAGACAGCTTGAAATGGCCAAGGTTGATCTGAGTTTTCATTCCTTATGCCCCTCTGCTTAATTCTTTCATTTTGTTATACTAGGCGAGTGTTTTAGGTTACAAGTGGGTAGTAGGGAATTTAGGGCCAGGTTATTCTTTTTTGTCTCAGCTGGTTGTGATTAATTGATTTTCTTTCTTTTTGTTTGTGCAATTTACTTTTGAGGTCTGAGAAAGACAGACACAGACAGGTTGCTACTGTACAGCCCTAGCTGATCTGGACCGCCTTTATAGACCTGGCTGCTTTGAACTTGATTGATCCTCCTGCCATTCCCCAGCTGCTGGAATTCAAGGCATGTGCAACTGGGTTAGGCTAGTTAGTTTTATTTAAAAGGTTGCCTTGAAAAAAAACAAAACAAAACAAAACAAAAGGCTGCCTTAAATTGTGAATATAGCAAATATATTCTTATAATTCTTTAGGCATTTGTGGATACAGACTGTTGACCATCTCCTCTCAGATTTGGTATATCCTATTGCAGACAGACCCCACCCTTTTTTAATTTTTGGTTGTGAGCCTAGCCTTTAATGGCTGAGCCATCTCTCCAGCCCCCCACCTTTTTTTTTTTTTTAAAGATTTTTTTATTTTTATTGTATGTGTATGGGTGTTTTGCCTACATATATGTCTATGAACCACATGCAGGTGGTGCCATTGAAAACCAGAAGAGGGCATTGGATCCTCTGGGACTGGAGTTACAGATGATTGTGAGCTATTGTGTGTGCTGGGAACCAGACCCAGGTCCTTTGAAAGAGCGACATGTGCTCTTTTTTTTTACTAAATGATATATTTATTTTTATTTTATGTGCATTGGCATTTTGCCTGTATGTATGTCTGTGTGAGGGTGTCAAATCCCCTGGAGCTGGAGCTACATACAGTTGTGCGCTGCCATGAGGGTTCTGGGAATTGAATCTGGGTCCTCTGGAAGAGCAGACAGTGCTCTTAACTGCTGAGCCATCTCTCTAGTCCCAGACCTTTACCTTTAATATTTTGTTAAAAATTACTTCATTGCTGGGTGGTGGTGGCTCATGCCTTTAGTCCCAGCACTTGGGAGGCAGGCAGGCTGATCTCTGTGAGTTCGAGACCAGCCTGGTCTGTTAAGAGCTAGTTACAGGACAGCCTCCAAAGCCACAGAGAAATCCTATCTTGGGGAAAAAAAAAATATTTTTGTGTTTTCAGAAACATTTCTTCATGTTTCTGTACCTTAGTATATGGTGAAAGTAGAACTTGGAATTGGTGAAGGAAAGATGTAATATAAATTAATTTTATAAAATATTTTTTTTCTTTAAGATTTGTTTATTATGTATGTAAGTGTTCTGTCTGCATGTCTGCCTGCAAGCCAGAAGAGGCACCAGATCTCATAACCGATGGTTGTGAGCCACCATGTGGTTGCTGGGAATTGAACTCAGGACCTCTGGAAGAGCAGCCAGTGCTCTTAACCTCTGAGCCATCTCTCCAGCCCCTAAAATAATTGTTTTGTTATAGTTGGACATCTTTGGAAAACCAAATTCCAGGCAGACTAAGGATTTAAATGTCAAAAATCAAGACATTGATAGAAAAATGTAAGAAATATTTGTGAAACTTAGAATGAAAGAGGTCTTGGCGCTGAAGTGGCTATAAAAGGAAAAAAATGCAAACTTGATAATACACAATCTAAAACAAAACTGGGTTGGGTGGAGTGGTGCAGGTCTTTATAATCCTAGTACTCAGGAGGCAGAGACAGGTGGATCTCTGAGTTTGAGGCCAGTCTGAGCTACACAGTGAGAGATCCTATTTTAAATAAAACAAAAATAAAAATACAACAAAATTGTATAACATGCGCATGCTACAGGGCCAGCTTGAAGTAGAGTAGTAGGTTATAGTCTGGGCCTCCTAAGTGTTTAGAGATGATGGTGTTAGATATAGTGGGTTGGTATAGAAGTTAATACAGCATGAAGCAAACTGTGGAGTGTTGTAGAACTGGTATGTGGTCACGTGGGTCCATGAAAGAAGACACAGGGCACTTTAAGGATGATTTTTAGCCTTTATAGCTGCAGGTGGGCCCAGCCTCTCTGCACTGAGACCTTAGCCAAGGGCCCTTTACCTATGCAAAACTTAGTTGGGAAAAATCAGGCACACTGTGATATTCCTTAATGGAGAATTTGCATTTGGCATTGTCCCTTTGGAAAACTCTCAGACACTGTTCACATATGTTAAACATAAAATACTGAAGATGAAGGGTAGATTAAGGCTATGTGTCTGCATTTCAGAGCCAGCTGCAGCTGTGTAGAAGTTCTCCCTACAGTGGAATTAGAAAAGCTGTAGCTCATCTCCCTTGTTCATGGTGTGGGGGAAAACAAACTCCCATGCCTGCACCTGTCTGCTTCCTGCATAAAAATGAGGAAGTGTAGAAGCTAACTCAAAAGTAGGCTTTCCAGTTCTATAATACAACAGTGTTATAAATGTACTGATTCTGCAAGATCTCAGACTGTTGCACCAGAAGATGACATCTATTTTTCTTAGTGCTTATTTTAACCAAACAAATTTGGATATTTGGATAAAATTTGTTTGAATTAGATAAAACCCTATCTCTTAGACTCATCAGTGATGGGGGAAGTGCTTCTATGTATGTGTTTGTCTTAATGGATGATAAATAAATTACTGTTTGGCCAACGAGGCAGCAAGTTAGGTGGGACTAGGAGTCATGTAGGATTCTGGGAAATATAGTCAAAGATCCAGGCAGGAAGTGACATAGCGAGCAGACTTAGTATATAAGCAAGGGCAAGAAGGAAGTCGTCCCCTTTTCTCTTCTACCTGGTCTCTACTCTGGAGTTGCCATGTGATTCACCGGCAAGAAAGGGCGCCAGCAGAAGGCATCCTTTATAAGATAAGTCTTATAAAATATATAGATTTAAAGAGCTAGCAGATGAGAAATCCTAGTCATTGGCCAGCAGCATTTGTACCTAATATAAGTAAGTCTCTGTGTGTTACTTGGGACCTTAACGTGGTGGCGGGCCTCCGGTGGATGGAGTAAAGACTTATTGTAACAGAATGGTGTCAGTGAGTGGGATGACCTCACACTCTGAGGTTCTCAGAGGAAGCAGGTAACCTTCTGCCAAAAGCCGCCAGGCTCCTTGAGCTGCCTTCCCGAGTCTAGTCCAGTGTCAGCAGCACTTGGGCAGCCTGGCAGAAAATGCCCATGTGGCGACAGGGCTCGGGTAGCTTTGGTGGAAAGACTTATTTTACACATCAGCCTGTTTTGTCTTTTAGAGATAGGATTAATTTTTTTTTTGTTTTTTTTTTTTTGAGACAGGAACTCTCTGTAGACCAAGCTGGCCTCTGACCTCGTGAGTGCTGGAATTATAGGCGTGTACCACCACCCACCTGAGATAGAGTTAATTTAAGTTGGTCCCAGTCTGTAAATTTTGTTTGTCTTTTTGCCTATCCTTCCTATTATGGGGATTGAATTTAGGCCTCATGCATTCTAGCCAAGTGTTCTACCACTGAGCTATATCCCCAGTCGCCTTGTGTTTTTTTTTTTTGCTTTTTGTTTGCTTTAAAGAATAAAACTTTCCCTATATAGAAGAATCTTTATTACTCAGAAATGTAGGTAGTTGGCTGTAGAACTTTCTTACCTAGAGGTGCTTAATTACTGTTTTATTCAGGCTTATGCCCAGGATGTGTTCTGAGGAGTAGAATCTGTGTATTATCTATCATTCCACAGTCATAGCTGCCTCTGCTCATTCTTGCCACTCACCGATAGCTAGCTCATGGTGAAAACTGCTTCTTTTCCTTACTCTGTGCTCTGTCTTCTGGCCAGTACAGCTAAATTGGAATGGAATTTCATGGACTCATTTCTACCTAAGACTTTAATTTCCATCTAAATTAGTAGGAAGTAGAGAATTACTGAGGAGTATTGGGTTTTCTTTCTTTTCCTTCCTTCCTTCCTTCCTTCCTTCCTTCCTTCCTTCCTTCCTTCCTTCCTTCCTTCCTTTTTTCCCCCGAGACAGGGTTTCTCTGTAACTTTGGAGCCTGTCCTGGCACTCACTTTGTAGACCAGGTCAGCCTCGATCCACCTGCCTCTGCCTCCCAAGTGTAGGGACTAAAGGTGTGCACCACTACTGCCTGCCTTTTTTTTTCTTTTCAGAAAGCAATGTAATTGAAATATAAATAGCAACTTTATGCTGGGTTAGTGCAGAAAGATCCAGAGTTCAAGGTCATCTTCTATTACATAGTAAGTTCCAGGCCTGTTGGGTACATCAAAATTCTGTCTTCATATTTTACAGCAGGTACGACCAAAACTGCCACTTCTGAAGATTTTGCAGACAGCAGGTGCTCAAGGTGAAGTATTCACCATGAAGGAGGTAAGTCATTGAAGACAGTCCCAATTTTAAGAACAGTAGAGGCCATCATATGCACAGTTCTGAAATCTGGGCTAAGAAAGGAAGTTGTACTACCAAAGGAGAGCTTTTGCTGGTATAAAGACTGTCTTACTAACTTCCTGTTTCTCTTAGAGTTCCTTTTGAAGTGTGTGTGTGTGGTCAGCTGCAAATAGTTCACTGACACAGGAGTGCTAATGCTAATGCTGCATGTATGGGTTTAAAAAAGTGTCTCCGATTTACTGCCAGGCAGGGATTTTTTTTTTTGTTTTTTTTGTTTGTTTTGTTTTTGAGACAGGTTTCTCTGTGTAGTTCTGTAGACCAGGCTGGCCTTGAACTCACAGAGATCTGCCTGCCTCTGCCTCCCGAGTGCTGGGATTAAAGGCTTCCACCTGGCTTGCCAGGCAGGAATTTGATGCAATAATGTTGTCATTGTACATTTGTCAGATACTTTATGAGCACTGAGTCATTTAGTCAATTTGAACATTTAGGAATTTAAATAACTTACTTAGGATCTGGAAGCTTTTTTTAAAGCTACCAAAGTACAATGAATTCTTTAAGTGGAAAGCAGTATTAAAATATTAATATACTCAAACAGTTTACGATTAGTATGATAGATCCTTCACCTTTCCTAAGCAGAAAACAAAATCATGGAGTTCTTTTACTTAGAAGTGCCGCATCTATCAGTACCACTCCTGAGATCACAGATGTCTTTTACTTGCTTTCGATATTAAACAAGAGCGTACTGATTGAGTAAAAAGTTTGATGTGTTTTTTTAACCTACCTTTAAAAAACATTTCAGGGTTAGGTGGGAGGACAGAAGGGAAATAAGCATTAAAAATATTTCAGTAGATAGCTCTCTCCTCCCCATCCCTTCCCTTTTCCCTTTCATTCCCTCCCTTTCTGTTTATCAGAAAATTTATCCAGGTTTTTTGGCAAACAGTACATCAACCTAGATAATATAATAAAGGTTCTGTGATTTGCTTCATCTACATGTAAAAGGGCACTTTGTAAGTTTAGAATCATGAGTTTCTGAAGCCTGAGAAGAAAAAGCTAGGTAGACTAGATTCTGTTTTGATTTTTTTTTTTGTTTGTTTGTTTGTTTGTTTTTCAAGACAGGGTTTCTTTGTGTAGCTCTGGCTGTCCTGGAACTGGCTTTGTAGGCCACCTACCTCTGCTCTGGTGTATGCCACCACCACCCAGCTCTGGCTTTTATATTAGGAATAATGATCCATTAAACTTTGGATATTTGTCAATAGAATACTGAGTTGCTATGTTTTTTCACTGTCAGATCAATATATTTTGATACAAAAATCTCTGGCTCTGTTGATGGATGAGTAGATGAACCTAGTAGTAGGAAGCATCTCTTTGTTTGGATATGCCATCAGCATCCAAACACTGGCAGTCTTGTATGTCTTTCTCATCTAACAAAATGTCTCAGTCACTCATGGGTAACTGGTTTTGGTAGTAGTCAGGTAGATCATTCATTTCATGGTGTTTTATTTTCATGTAGGTAATGCACTACCTAGGCCAGTATATAATGGTGAAGCAGCTCTATGATCAACGGGAGCAACATATGGTATATTGTGGTGGAGATCTTTTGGGAGATCTGCTTGGACGTCAGAGTTTTTCTGTGAAAGATCCAAGGTACAAAGGGTGAGGGTTTATGTATCTTTGAGTGCTTATACTTGCTCACTCTAGCTGTATAGTTTTGTTTTGCTTTTTTAGTAAGTATTTTAGGGGCTGCATATGTTATATAGCCAGTGAGATACATGCAAATTTCAGTAGTGAACAGTGTGGGCAGTCTGATAATGGCAATGCGGTATACTAATTGTCTTCATACATGGTAAAATAACATGACAATGAGAGCTATGGAAGAAAAGTACATGAAATGGGAAATGGCTGGGACTTAGAGTGTCAGAGGTTCCTTAAAAAAGTAAATTTGAGCTGAGCTGGAGCAGTTCTTATTTTATTTATTTGGGTTTTTTGAGACATAGTTTCTCTGTGGCTTTGGAGGCTGTCCTAGAACTAGCTCTTGTAGAGCAGGCTGGTCTGGAACTCACAGAGATCTGCCTGCCCCTGCCTTCTGAGTGCTGGGAGTAAATGTGCGCACCACCACCGCCTGGCCGAAGCTAGTGTTCTTAAGACAATTTTTTTAGTAGTTTTATTTCATGTGTATGAGTGTTTGGCCAGCATATGTATGTCTGTGTCCCATATATATGTTTGCTAAGGGAGCCCAAAAAAGGCTTCAGATCCCCTGGAATTGAAGCTAGAGATGGTTGTGAGCCACCATGTGGGTGCTGACAGTTGAATTGTTTGTAAGAACAGTTTGTGTGCTCTTCAGCTGAGCCATCTGTTTGTCCCTCCCTCATCTTCCAGTGGTTTCCCTCTCTGAATAGTGATTGCTTCCCCCCCCCCCCCCGATCTTATTTTGTCTTAACATTGATAAATCTTCCTTTCATATTCTCATTTCTCAGTCAAAAGTAAAACTTGGGGCTGGAGAGATGGCTCAGCGGTTAAGAGCACTGACTGTTCTTCCAGAGGTCATGAGTTCAATTCCCGGCAACCACATGGTGGCTCACAACCACCTTGAATGAGATCTGGTGCCCTCTGCTGGCATGATGGCAGAAGACTGTATACATAATAAATAAAATCTTAAAAAAAAAAAGTAAAACTTGACATCTAAAAGGAAAGAATAATTTTCAAAGGCAATCTCCCCATCTTATTGGGAACAAGATAGCAAGGGCTGGACATTCACTTCTTTTTGGTATTTATTTAAAGATTTGTTTATTGGGGACTGGAGAGATGGCTCAGAGGTTAAGAGCACTGACTGCTCTTCCAGAGGTCCTGAGTTCAATTCCCAGCAACCCCATGGTGGCTCACAACCATCTGTAATGAGATCTGGTGCCCTCTTCTGGTGTGCAGATATACATGGAAGCAGAATGTTGTATACATAATAAATAAAATAAAAAAAAAAGATTTGTTTATTTATTGTGTATACAGTGTTCTTCCTGCATGTACGCTTGCACACCAGAAGAGGGCACCATATTTCATTACAGATGGATGTGAGCCACCAAGTGGTTGCTGGGAATTGAACTCAGGTTCTCTGGTAGAACCAGCCAGTGCTCTTAATCCCTGAGCCATTTCTCCAGCCTCTCCTTTTGGTTTTTTTAAATAGGGTCTCACATTAGCCTTTGGTAGGCTTAAAATCAGTATGTTGCTAAGAATAACCTTGAACTTAATCTTCTAGCCTGAACCTCCAAATGCTGGCACTAAAGGGGTATACTTCTATGTCTGGCTCCTTCTTGATACTTAAATTATTTTAAAAAATTGTGGGAAAAGATTGTGTCTGTCTAAGAGAAAGTAGGTAGGTAACATACCACAGGTACATTTAATATATAATAAAAAAACCCCACAATATTTATATATTGTTTCTTTTGCAGCCCTCTCTATGATATGTTGAGAAAAAATCTTGTCACATCAGTCCCTGTTAACACAGGTATGTCGTGTGTTTCTTCAGTCTGTATTGAAACTTTGATTTAAGGGAGCAATTGGTGGGAATAAGGGCCAAAATGAAAACGCAGTGCTGTCTGTGACATGACTATCATACAGAATGGTTTTACTGTTAAGTTCTCCCTGGTAAATTCAGTCATACTGAAGCTACAAGAAGGAGAGATGCCTGCATCCTAGATGTATTTCTTTTTCCTTTGTGTGGCACAGGGGGTTTAGCCTAGGGTCTGTATTCATATGCTCTAACACTGACCTACATTTCTAGGGTCTGTATTCATATGCTCTAACACTGACCTACATCTCTAGGGTCTGTATTTATGTGCTCTAACACTGACCTACATTTCTAGGGTCTGTATTCATATGCTCTAACACTGACCTATATTTCTAGCTTTCTGTTTACTGTTTTGAGACAGTTTCTCCTTAAATTGCCCAGGCTGGCCTTGAACTCACTCTGTAGCGCATACAGGTCTTGAATTTGTGGATTCTTCTGCCTCTGTCTTCCCAGAAGCTGTATTTCCTTGTCTGTGGAAGCAGACCCAGCTTAAATTTAGTAATTATATATAAACATTGCATTATATTTGCTTCATCTTTATATACTTAAAAAATCTCTTAGATATGGACCTTTTCTCTTCAGACATAACCATATCATTACTATACTCATTAGTAATAATAAAATTAGTAAGTGTTCCCTAATCCTATTGAATAAACTGTTTGTAGTTTGTTTTTCCTCTCATCCATCTTAAAAATACCCTTTATGTTTGGTTTGTTCAGGTGAGGATCCAAAATCCATACATTGCATTGGGATTATTGCAAAAAAACAAAAAAATTTGCCTGCCCTCTGTGTGTGTGGGTGTGTGTGAGAGCGGTTTGGTTTGACATTAAATAGATACCTTTTTTGAATGTCACATAACATTTACGTATTTGTGGGGTACCATGTATTTTGTTATGTATAGAATGTTCAGTGATCAATTTGGAATAACTTAACATACCTACCATCTCAAGTTTAGCTTTTTTTGTATGTGGGAGGTATTCAAAGATCTCAACTTCTAACTATTGAAATATTCAGTAACTTGCTGTGACTACCTTATTATGGTATGGGATGGATGCTTCATTTGGTTTTCATATTTGTTGAAGATTTGAGTAATTTGACCTGTAGTATTGCCTGTGTTCTAGAACTGACAGATTGTGTCCTTGTGATTGTGTTTCTTTACCCTTGCTGTTTTAGTGTAATGCTTGAATAGATTCAGATTTAAATTTCTCTGCTGACAGATGGTCATTGATGGTGCTTTGGACTTACTTTTTCTCCCCTTTGTACGTCTCACATTAGTTATGTGAGCCTGTCCCTCTTTCACATATGATTCTGTGGACTCTTGGTAGAATTGCTCTGATCCATCTATTACAAAGGTTCTCCCCAAAATTTTTACCTTAATAATTTTAGTCATTTGTTTACATAACACACATTTCTTTACTTATTCATGAGATGGAGTCACATGTTGTAGTTCAGGTTGGCCTGGAACTTGCTATGAACCCCACCCAGGCTAGCCTCAAACTTGGAAATATTGCCTATCCTGACCTCCTGAATGTTGGGATCCCAGGCATGAACTGCTACACTTGGCTCAATAAACTGTAATATGTAAGCCATTTTGACTCTTCCCAGGCCTTTTAAATACTGTTTTTGAATTTGTTAGTTATGAGGAGAAAACTGGCTATTTTGGAGTCTTTTTCCAAAGTGCTCGGGTAGAGATGGTACTGAAATGTATGTGGTACTCTCACTCTGGACAATGAAACTGTCTCCTCTTCTGTTTGCCTCATTTAGATCTGAGGGAAACCGTCCAAGTTATACTATCTCACTAGATTTTGCTCATGTTCTTGGAAGTAAATAGACTGCAAAGAATCTTCCTAAATCTCTTTTCATGTCCGTGAAAGACACTATGGGGGAACTTCAAATGAGAGGCAACTTTATTGAAATGTAGTCATTTGTGAACTAACATTTTCTTTGGAAAGTCACTGATGACTTGGAATACATGAAGGGTTTTATAATTTTGATTTGTATATTCAGTTAAATTTGTTTTCTGATCCATCCTCTGAATATTTAGAGTGAGAGTATTCTTATTTCACTCCTCTTATTTTCTTTCTTGTACCTTTTCTGCATATATCTTTCTCTATAGTGTATTATAAAGATAAAGAACATTTCTTTAACAATTCAGTTCATTTTTGCAGCCACCCTGTGAAAAGGTCCTAGAGGTAAAGAAACAGAAGGTTTTATGCTAGTCCGTGATTCGCCCAGTACCAGACTCTTGATCACTGGCCATTTTGGGCCATCCATTATGCCACACACTGATGTGTCCTTAACCCTTCTTTAATAGAATTTGCTCCACACTTCTAATTGTTTTGGATACACATTTTTCCTCTGAATATTAAGTTATTAAAATTTTTTACTTGTCATTCTGAAGAAACTTTGTACTTGAAAGCCACAAAACCCTAATGGAGTGGTGAATACCAGTAATCCCATTACTTGGTAGGTAGAGGTGGAGGATCTAAAGTTCTAGTCTGTTGTGGGCTACGTAGTCTCAGGGAAAAAGAAAAAGTATTTAGTATTTATCATGCTTTTTACTCAGATTCCCTCACTGGCAATATGTAACACAACCATAGCATAATGATGCCTCAGGAAGTTGCTGCAAGGAACTTTTTCAAGGTTTAAAAATTTTATGTATGCATGTAGGGTCTCATAGGGAATTGTGTAAGGAGTTTGGATTGTCTGCTTTGACTTGCTCTTATAGTTAGTGCTTATGGTTGGATATCTTGTTGACCTGAAAACAAATTGGATTGCATGTGGATTGAAAGGAGAAATGGAAAAAAAAAAAGTCCTTTTTTTGGTGGGGGGCGTTGAGACAGGGTTTCTCTGTGGCTTTTGGAGGCTGTCCTGGAACTAGTTCTTGTAGACCAGGCTGGTCTTGAACTCACAGAGATCCGCTTAAAAAAGTGCTTTTCTTATAACTTTTGTACCATTGAATGTGGTTTTAGACTTTTATTTTGATGTTGAAGAAAATGGTTATTATTTAAAATGAAGGTGGTTCTTTTTAAATAATTTGTCCAACTATCCCTAGGTATACTAATAAAATGACAAGCTAATTGAAGTTTTCTAGATTTTTTTTTTTTTTTTTTTGCTTTTTAAGTAGTTTAGCTTAAAGTAATAAGGCTTTTTAGTAATAAGACTCACCACAGGTTGCTTTTTTTTTCCCTCGAGAGAGAGAGTGTTTCTCTATGTAACAGCCCTGGCTGTCCTGGAATTCACTCTGTAGACTGGGCTGGCCTTGAACTCACTGCCTGTCTCTGCCTCCTGAGTGCTGGGATTAAAGGCAAGGGCAACCATCACCTGGCAAAATATTACAACTTTGAAAAATGTTTGTTTTGTGCAAAATGACTGAATTGTCAGAGTAGTTAGAGTCTAGATCTGGGTTCTCAGCAGTCAGTTGGATGCTGCTGCTATTTTCTGTGAATGTGTCTTTCTGGCTCTGCTAGTGCCTGGTGAACCCAGTCCTTAGCAGGCACAATGAAATGTATCTCAGTTACACAGAGCTTATAGTAACGGTATAGGTCAGGTTAGCATCTCAGTAGGTTATTCTTTTCTGTAGTCATGTTTTTAGGTTTTGTTTCACTTGAGACCTTTGTAGGTCCTTGGGATACATTTCCCTCTTCAGCTAATGCAATATAAGGATGTCTGTCTGGGCTGTTAGATGGCTCAGTGGGCTAAAGGACTTCTGTACAAGTCTGATGACCTGAACCTACTGTGGAATGAGAGTACTAACTCCCAAAGTTGTCTTCTGACCTTCATAACGCAAGTGTGACATGAGTGCCCATTATACACAATAATAGTAGATAAGAAAAATTTAAAAAGGAATTTCTCTCAGCTATGTTCTCTCTTCTCTCTTTTCTATCTAATTCTGTTGATTGTTCAGAGAGAAACATTCATTTCTTCTTAAAAAATGTTTGTTATCACTGAGAAGAATAAGACTTAGTGACAGTCTGTATTCAGGTGAATGAAATTCAGATCATGAAGTCACCATTGGCATTTGGAATACAGTTTAAGGTTTGCTTCAAGGTGGAATTGTTTTCTGGAACAAGTCTGGCAAATTTCTGGTTTTCAGATCTTATAATACAACATTTAAAAATACAAACTAAAATAAATAAGTGATGTTTGTTGTTTATAAGGTAGGCAGTTTGTTGATGTAGGAAGAGATGAACACGACATTGTTTTCTGCTTGAGGTCACTTTTTGCATAAAAATTTGAACACATGCCATGGAAGAACATATTCAGCCTCTTTTGCTTTCTCCCAGATTGTTCTGGTGTTCTCTTTTACCATAGCCTGTCTTGGTTTTTGTTATTTTTAGCAGTTTTGGTTTTTCCCCATCTTGGGAATGAGAGTCTTCCAGGCAGAAGTCCATCTATAGAAAAGAAGCCTCCTCAGGGCTGTTTGCTGAGGTTTTGTGGAAAGAATGGTTATTACCAGGGAAGGTTTTCCTTTTGTTTTACTTGCTATCCAGATGCTGCTCAGACTCTCGCTCTCGCACAGGATCACAGTATGGATATTCCAAGTCAAGACCGACTGAAGGTAAAATCACCACACGGTGACTTCTTTTCTTGTACAGAGTGGCCCCTTCTCTGTACCTGTGGATCTTGGGCTCCCAAGGCCTTTTCATGAATGTGGTAAGAATTTAGTAAGAAAAGTCCTTGGGAGTTCACAGACCAGGGACAGAGTGAACCTTCTCTGTTCTGCCCTTAACAGAGTTCCAGTCTCTGAATGTGTCTTTGGGATGTAGCACTTCTGATTTTCACTTCTTCCAGTTGCTCTCTCTCTTTCTCTGTCTCTCTCCCTATCTGTCTGTCTGTCTATCTCTTTCTGTGTGTGTGTGTGTGTGTGTGTGTGTGTGTGTGTGTATGCGCATGCACACGCGCGCTCTTGAGTGTGAATGTGTTTGCATGCATGTGTTTGAGATGGTACATATTCAGGTTTTTGAGGAATTGCTGTATTAGACTGTAGCAGGCTCGTTGCAGTTAAGTTCATGTTATGCCATTTCCTAAAGTTTCCTCAAACCTGGGGAAACTTTAAGATCATCTTGGAATATGGTGAGGATGTTACATGTTTTCTGAATTATGCCTAATATGAAATAGGCTGTGCAGACAACCTGTTTTGTTAAGAGTTTTTTTTGTCCTTTGTACAGTTGTTATTCCCCTTCCCCCAAGTTTGGGATTCTGCTAGCTCTTTTCATGGTGTTGAGAGGTGTTGTGTTGCTTTACTTGACAACTCTTGTCAGCTGCAGAGCTTTCTTTCTTGTGCGTAACCCATTGTGTTGCACACTAACTGGTAAGCCAGAATGGAACTGCTACATCCCCTGGTCTTAGTCATTTCTGCTATACTGATAGACATCCTTCCCTTTCAGCGCAGTGCAACAGAATGCTCCAATTCCAGAAAAAGAAATGAAGAAGATGATACTCTTACACTGCCTACCTCACAACATAAACGCAGAGATTCTAGAGGAGGTAAGCTTTAGATTAAGACTCTTCCTCCCTCCTTTCTTTCTCCTTCATTTCTACTTGTAGAAATGGCATCTGCTGTGGTCATGCCACAGCCTGGATTCAGGTCCTGAGAAGGGGAAGGGGTGTCGGCATTAAGAAATGCCAGATGAGTTTCACACAAGTGGTCGGGCCCAAATAGTTCCAGCTGTCTTTATTTATACATCAAAAACAAGCATCAAGCATGTTTTCCCATACTAACAAACAAGTTTTTCCATCCTCTAATGTTAACCTCTGGCAAAAACAAATGTCAAATGTTTTCTCCCAACTTTTATATCAAAACATCTTTAAACCAAAAACAACTTTTATCATTTTGCTAGCTTGGTCAAATATTGAGCCAGGTACATCCTGTCTTTATAAGAGTAAAAGGTTCAAAACATGTTTACAGAAATAGGGGTGATCTGCTTCCATCCTGTGAGCATTGAATCAGACAGCTCCCGGGGTCTGAAGTAATGGCTGCCATCTCTAGCCAAGAAACCTGAAAAGTATCAGTTCCTAAAGAATTTTAGGGGGAAATGTTCGAGAAAAAATGGGGTTTCCAGGAATGATCACATCTGTCCCATGCATGACTGACAATATTGACACTAAAACTGCCAAGAGAATCTTGAGTATTATGAGAGAGAAGCGAGCATTCTGCACTGTCCCGAAGTCCACTGGTCCTTGCCAAGTGAGACTGTCCCTGTGGGCTTTTGCCTCATCTGAGACCCGTTGGACAATCATTCATGTGCTATTCTGAAACTAGGCTGCCCGACTCCCAGCAGGCATCCATCTAGATAGTAGGTATTCTTTGGCAGCTCTAAACACCGAGTAGTACAGGACCCGTGCATGAGATAGCAAGCTTGAGAGGATGCTGCTTGTTCGAATTTGCTCTTGTCACGTTCTCTGTGTATAGACATAGATTCTGTGCTCGGCCTTTTGAGTTTTGGTCGCCCTCTGTAGACTTCATATTTTGACTTGGCTTTTAACTTTGGAGGTGGCAACTAGTTTTTAATGATTTAAAGTTTACAAAAATGGCAAAATATATGTAGCAGCACAGTGTATGTAACAGCACAGAGGCAAACATGAGATAGCATGAGATAGCAAGTTGAGTAGTTCTGTTGCCAATGGAGAACCTTTCATTCTGCTAGCCACATGGTGAAGGGAGTGAGTTAACTGATAATTTGGAAGTTTCTCTTAAAATATTTTCTGAAATTTTGGAGGGTTTTTCCTTTTTTTTTTTTCTTTGTACAAAACCACAAATTTCCCCAAAGGTATTTAGTTTATGGCATAATGCTTTCTAGTGTCTGGTTCCTTGGTCATAATTGGGTCAAAGGCAGATTAGACTTTGGATTGTATCTTAAAATGTTATGTTGCTAAAGCTGTTTTATAACATGTTTTAATTAAATTTGAATTAGTTTATCATACTGGCTTGTTTTCTCACTGTATTTGAACATAAATTGATTTTTAATCTATGTGTTTACATTTAAGGTATTTTAGTCTTTTAAATGTGTGCTTTTATATCAAATCCTTATTTCTACTCACAAAAAGCTTTTTAAAATAATAGCTCAAGACACTATATGCAATTTGTGATAGAAATTTAAGAATGAATAGTTCCAGAATTCTCAGAAAGATCTATAGGTAGAAAGGACAGCATTTTTACCTGTGGAAAGTATTATTTGTATTCCTTTCATAATAAATCTAGAGCTTGATGCCTTTAATGATTCTGTCTTGGGAATTAGTTTCTGATCATTACAGTAATGAATGGATGAAAATGTAATTGAAGTTTCTCTGGCCACAATGCCTATGATAACAGCAAAATGTAATTAATTAGTTGTACTCTGGTAGGGACCAGTTTATTGCAGAAATCTTTGAATCATATGTGCCTCGGCACATTTATGCTTCTGTGATTGCCATCGTCAAGTCCAGTGCATTGAGAAGAGGTAGAAAACAGTGAGGAAGTAAGGAAAGGGTAAAGTACTAAAGGACCAGAAAAGATTACTTACCACAACAAGAATGAACTTAATTACTATCTAGGTCTTTACTTAAAATATGTGGGCCCTTGTCATCTGCAGTACTTTTAGGCACTGATCTCTCAAGGAGCCCTTAATCCAAAGAAAACACATATATGTGTTTATTTGGATAGTTGGGAGTTCTCTGTTGATAGTTGTTACCTAACAAAACATGCATTACTGATAAGTATCCCAGATATGTGGCCAGTAAGACTTCAACCTTGTGAGTCCCTATTAGGATCTTTACCCCTCTGCTTTGGTCTCAGGGCTTTGGCTACTTCATCATTACCATTTGCAGTCCACTGGCTAAGCCATTATCAAGACATGTATTAGAGTAAGTCATTATGGTTACCTGTTTTTGAGACCGGTTCTCACTATCCTGGAACTTGCTATGTGCTAGGATTAAAGGCAGGCATGTGTTACCATGCCTGGCTCTAAGTCATTATCATTGTTTATTAAAGTGTTAGGAAAGTTTAAGATTGCAGAAAATGGTCTTTTTGAAATTCCTTTAGAACATTGTGTTCAGATGCTTTTCAGAGTTTTGTGTCCTGAAGTGATCTTCTGTTCAGTGTTACTACTTGAAACCTAAATGGGAGCTTTGAGCCATGCCACTAAGGTATTTATTTCTGCTTCTTTCTTACTGAAAATAGGAGTTACTTTTTACTTACTTTTACAAAGATTGTTAAGTATTCTGAGAAAATCTTAGTGGTCTTTTTTTTTTACCTACAGTTATTTTCATTTGATTTCTGTAGATGAAGACTTAGTAGAACATTTAACTCAAGATGAGACATGTAGGCTGGATCTTGACTTTGAGGAGTGGGATGTTGCTGGCCTGCCATGGTGGTTTTTAGGGAACTTGAGAAACAACTATATACCTAGAAGTAATGGCTCAACAGATTTACAGACAAATCAGGTAAAAGTCAAATCTGTTTTGTTTTGTGCTGTTTTGTTCTTGCTTACTCTGACTGTATTGCATCCTCAGCTAAACATGTATACTGCTTTGTTGTATGTGTATGAATATGATGCTGACGTTTCCAAATTCCACAATGAACTGATATATATAAGTGGTGGTCATTCTTACTGACCTTGAACATGAAATCGATGTTTTTTTTTTTTTAACTAAGCACTCCTTCCCTGTCTTTTCTTTCTATTTAATAATTTTAGCCAAACTACAGGATCTACTCACTTCATTCTCTGTCATATGCACTCCGATTGTCAGGACTTTATCCAGAACACATCAGAAGCTAACCTGTTTTATATTAAACTTATTTAATTGTCATAACCCAATTTAAGCCATTACTGTTTTTCATGTAGGTAGTGGGGCAATTTCATACCATAGCTACATTTCTTGGTTTTAATATTTTTGATTTTTAAAAAAGCACGTGTGTGTGTGTGTGTGTGTGTGTGTGTGTGTGTGTGTGTGTGTGTGTGTGTGTGTGTGTGTGTGTGTGTGTGTGTGTGTGTGTGTGTGTGTGCGTGTACTGTGTGTTCCTGAACCCTCAGAGTAGAAGGGTGGAGAGTGTTGGGTCTCCTGGAACTAGAGTTTCAACAATTGTGAACTGCTATGTGGGTACTGGGAACTGAACTTGGTACTCTTGGTTTTTCGAGACGGGGTTTCTCTGTGTAGCTGAGAAACCAGGCTGGCCTCGAACTCACAGAGATCCGCCTGTCTCTGCCTCCCGAGTGCTGGGATTAAAGGCGTGCACCTCCAACTCCCGGCTGAACTTGGTACTCTTAACCACTGAGTCATCTTTCTAGTCTTGGGTTCCAGGACCAGGCATGAATTTTCTCCTGTGGAACTGTTCTCATATGTAATCAGGAAGTGGTTGGTATACTGGCTGGTTTTGTGTGTCAGCTTGATACAATCTAGAGTCATTGGAGAGGAAGGAACCTCAGTTAAGGAAATATCTCTATGAAGTCCAGCTGTAAGGTATTTTCTCAATTAGTGGTCAGTGCAGGAGGGCCCAGCCCCCTCTTGTGTGTTGCCATCCCTGGGCAGGCTGTCCTGGGTTCTTAAGAAAGCAGGATGAGCAAGCTATGTGAAGCAAGACTGTAAGCAGCACTCCTTTGTGGCCTCTGCATCAGCTCCTGCCTTTGTGATCCTGCCCTGTTTGAGTTCCTGTCCTGACTTTTTCAGCTGTGAAACAGCAATGTGGAAGTGTAAGCCAAATAAACCCTTTCTTCCCCAACTTGCTTTTTGGTGTTGGTGTTTCATTGCAGCAATAGAAACCCTAGCTAAGATGCTTGGTTACCCCCATAGCAGACCATTATTACACCAGAGGGGCACATCTCACCTGATAAGTTGGTATTATAGGGTTCTTCTCATCTAGGTAAGACCATTAATAAATTTCTTTCCAAGAGTACATTTTTGGTGTTGTATTTTTGTTTTTGTGAGACAGGGTCTCTACGTAGCCCTGACTGTGTGTCCTGGAATTTAACAGTGTAGATCAATTTAGTCTCAAACTCACAGAACTCTGCCAGCTTTTGCCTCCTGAGTTCTTGGCAAGAGTAAAATCTCCTCCCCACCCCCACCCCCAGGGTTTCTCTGTGGTTTTGGAGGCCATCCTGGAACTAGCTCTTGTAGACCAGGCTGGTCTCGAGAACTCACAGAGATCCGCCTGCCTCTGCCTCCTGAGTGCTGGAACTAAAGGTGTGTGCCACCACCACCTGGCCAAGAGTAAATTTGTAATGAATAACTTAACATTATTGCCATATTTATAATTCTTCAGTGGGATCAGAAAACAAATAGATTAAGATCTAGACTCCTTACCATAGATGGTAGCTTGTCTGTAGCTTGTCTTTATCAGTCTTCATTGTTCACTGTCTGCATTCTACACGCACAAAACTTTAATCCTGATATTCTGATTTCCTTTCTTTCCTAGGCAATTAAATTTGTTTTCTGCTTTGTGAAATGTTTTTTTCCCCCAAATCTTTTTATTTCCTTCTCATGATTTAGAACTTGACTTGAATGTAATTTCTTTTTAGAGGTCATCATCACTAGTTCCAAGATTATTTTGTTGCATAATTCCAGAGGGATCCATTTCTTATTTTGTTGATATGCATTGTAATTCTATGAAGTAATCTAGTAAAACCCACTCTCAAAAGTGCCTCCTCTCCAGCCACCCTATTCCTTTTAACTTTTTTTTAAGTCCTTTTTAAATTTTAAAAGCTAGTATATAAAGTAACGGGTTTCATTATAGCATTTCCATATATAATTTTTTGAGTAAAAATGGTTTTATTAACCACAAAAATGAGTAAACAAATAATCTGGACATTCAGAATATCAATCAACTTTTAAGACATCGGCATAAGAATTAGCAATTTTATTATTTATTTTTTGTTTTAGCAAAATAAGATAAAAACCACCAAATCAAAGTTGGACAAGGCAAACCAACAGAAGGAAAAGAGCCCAAGAGAAGACACAAGAATTAGAAACTCACTTGTTCACACACAAGAGTCCCATAAAAATACTAAACTGAAATCTATAATATATACACAACTGGCACAGACCTGTGCAGGCCCTATACTTGCTTATTCCTTCCATCTCTGAGTTCATATGAGCTTGGCTCAATTGATAGGTAGGGTTTTTAGATTTTTTTTTTTTTTTTTTTTTTTTTTTTTTTTTTTTTTTTTTTTGAGATAGGGTCTCACTATGTAGCTTTGGTTGTCTTGGAACATAACTACATAGACCAGGTTGGCCTCAAACTCAGAGATCTGCCTGCCTCTGCCCCCTGAGTGCTGGAATTAAAGGTATATGCCAATATGCCTGACTCTATATTTCATTCTTTTTTGTTTTATTTTATTTTGTTATTTTTCTTTTTCGAGACAGTGTTTCACTTTAGTTTTGGAGCCTGTCCTGGAACTCGATCTATAGATTAGGCTGGCCTCGAACTCACAGAGATCTGCTTGCCTCTGCTTTCCGAGTGCTGGGACTCACTCTTGTGAGTGGTGTGCACCACCACCGCCTGGCTTATATTTCATTTTTATACTTTTGGATGTGAGCCTAGCCTTTAATGGCTGAGCCATCTCTCCAGCCCTCATATTTCATTCTTAGTGGTCCTCCATTCCTACTCTCCCTGTATCCTCCACCTGGTGGTCTCTTCTCCCCTTTCAGTAGTCCCCCTTTTGGGGGGCCCTTTTGTTTTCATGTCACATGTATTCCACAACTTTCTTCCAACCCCTTAATATCTCTATATTTTTTTCCTTTATATAGTTCATGACCCCTCCCATGCACAATTAAAATCTAGAACATGAATATGACAGATAGCATTCAATGTGTATCTTTCGACCTGTGGCTTATTTCACTTAACATAATTCTTTCTGGGTAATCAGTTTTCCTGAAAATGTCTTTTTTCCTTAAGGCTGAATAAGATTCTGTTGTCTTTAGGTACCATATCTTCTTTATCTATTCTTTTGTTTATGAACATCTAGGGTAGTTCCATTTCTTAGCTATTGTGAGAAGTACAGCAATAAACATGGATGTACAGGTTATCTACGTGATAGGGCTTTGAGTATATACTAGAGTGCAAAAGTTTTATGTGAAACCTTCACACTGATTTTCATAGTGACTACATTGTTTTGTTGTTATTGTTATTTTGTGTGTATGTGTGACTGCATTAGTTTATTTTTCCACCAGCATTTCTTTTCATCATTTGTGGTTTGCTTTTATCTTAGTTGATATTCTCAGTTGCACTTGCTACTTTATAGAAACACTGTTAGGCTTTATATTGGTTGATTCATTCATTTATTTTGATCCCCCCCCCCCACTGGCCTCGAACTCACAGAGATCCGCCTGCCTCTGCCTCCTGAGTGCTGGGATTAAAGGTGTGTGCCACCAACGCCCGGCTTTCATTTTGATTTTTTGAGATAGGGTTTCTTTGTGTCACAGTCCTAGCTGTCTTGGAACTCAGTCTGTAGACCAGGCTGGTCTTGAACTTGGAGATCCGTCTGCCTCTGCCTCCCAAGTGCTGGGATTAAAGGTGTGTACCACCATTGTCCAACAGGTTTTATATTTGTAATTATTGTTTGTTTACTTTCATTGCTATGTAAGATCAAGGCTTTTGCATTGTTCACTTACTGAATACCTAGAATTGTATCTGGTATGCATTCAGGTCATAGAAAAGTAGCAAAACACAAAATTCTAGAAAATGACATAAGGATAATGGGCTGGAGAGATGGTTCAGAGGATAAGAATGCTTACTGCTCTTTCAGAGAACTAGGCTTCAGTTCTCAGCATCCACATGGCGGCTCATGGCTTGTTAGGCGATCCCCTTTTCTGGCCTCTGGGCACTGCATGCAGCAAAACACGTATACACATAAAATAAAAATAAATTGTTAAAACATGTCTATAGATGAATGTGAAAGTTAAGTTTGCATATGTTGTATTTGTTGGGTGGTGGTGCATGTGAATAGTCTCAGCTCTTAAGAGGTTGGGGGCGGGAGGATGTTGAGTTTCAGGCCAGCCTGAGCTACATAGTGAAGTTCAGGCTCATAAGGACTACATAATGAAATTACTTTTCAAAAAGAAACACAGATTTCAAAAATGTCATGTTCCAAGAGTGGGATTGCCATCTGTAACTGGAAAGCAGTTACTGATCGTAAATTAGGAAGGAATATGTCAGAAAGCATAGAAC
The DNA here is from genome assembly GCF_003668045.3 of Cricetulus griseus. Taxonomy (NCBI): domain Eukaryota; kingdom Metazoa; phylum Chordata; class Mammalia; order Rodentia; family Cricetidae; genus Cricetulus; species Cricetulus griseus. The sequence continues at coordinate 56,183,224 of NC_048598.1, forward strand.
TTTTCTAGATTCTCCCTTGTGGAGATGACTGTTGAATGCATTGTGTTTAGCAGAGCAACTGTTTTTAAGCTCTTTTTGTACCATTTTTTGGTATATCATACTTCATTTAGTGTTAAAAACTTCCTTGTCAGGTACTTGCAGAGCTACCTATTTTGTAACCATAGAAGGTGACAGATAGAGGACCTACTGAATGAAGACATGTCAGTTGAGGAAAGGCCTGGTGTTCTCTGGATGGCATGTGAAGAAGACTTTAAATTGGTTCAACATCTGTCATAAGTCACTGATTACAAAGCTCACTTTTGTTTTTCTCTGTTAGGATATAGGTACTGCCATTGTTTCAGACACTACGGACGATTTGTGGTTTTTAAATGAGTCAGTGTCAGAGGAATTAGGTGTTGGAATAAAAGTTGAAGCTGCTAGTTCTGAGCAAGCAAGTGAAGTAGGGAAAGCAAGTGACAAAAAGGTATGTTTAAACATTTTCACCCTGATTGTAACTGTCTTCATAGAATTGTCTGTTTAGGTGTTGAGTATTTCTCTGTGTGTCCAGTTTTTAGATTTAGATTAAGTTAGACAAGGCTGCCTTAGAAATGAGCCAGGTTTCATGGAGAAGCTCTTGCTGTTTTAGGGACATGCAGCCCCTTTCCTCCTTTGTAGAGGTCCATTGTAGAGTATTTCTTCTAGAAACTTTTGCTTACAAGGCAAAGCTGTAAATGACCTCAGCAGATTCTGTTACAGGAGAAAAATCCTTATGTTTTAAGAACCTTGGTAGCCTTGTAACCACTTTATAACTAAATTGGAAAAAGCTAATTTTTAAAATCTATCTAAAGTACGTATGATTTTTCTCTTATATTAAGAAGGGAATTGGGGATAGGAACTGGAGAGATGGCTCAGTGCTTCAGAGTTCTTCCTGCTGCTCTTCCAGAGGACTTGAGTTCAGTTTCTAGCACCCATGTCTGGTGGATCAGTGCTTCTCTAGCTCCAGAGGATCTAATGCTCCCTTCTGGTCTCCTTGGGCACTGTGTTCGCATGCATGAAACCACATAATTAAAATTAAAGTCATAAAATAAAAGGAGTTAGAGCTGGGTGTGGTGGTATATGCTTTTAATCCCAGCACTGGGAGGCAGAGGCAGGTGGGCTGATCTCTGGAGGTTGAGGACAGCCAGGGCTACACAGAGAAACCCTGTCTTAAAAAACTTTAAAAACAAGCAAACAAACAAACAAAAAGCAGGAATTGGATCTGTCAGTACCATGGTATGAGCACATACAGTTGAAGCAGCTCAGCTGTCAGAAGAATTGGGTAGAGAGCTAGTGCTTAGCACCTAGGCATGTCTCAGTCATACCCAGTGATTATGTGTGAAAACATACAAGACCCACTTTGTATACTAACTGAAAAAAAAATCTTTAAAAGAAGATGAAAGGAAAAACACTGAATAAATGTAGCAGTGGATAAAAGCAACAACAAAAACAAATGCTGGGTTAAATTGGGCTGTCTTACTCATATAGTTTTTCATAGGGATTTGGGTTTCTTCCTATAAATATGTGTTAGATTCTCTAAACCAATTGTAGATAACATTGGAAGGAATCTTGGTGACTAAAATGAAGCTGACAGTTTGGAAATATTTACATAAAATAACAGGTCTTAAAATACTTGAACTTTTGAGGGAGAATCATAGGAGTTTTGCCATAAAGACCTGGCTATCCCAGAACTCAGAGATCTACCTACCTCTGCCTCCTGAGTGCTGGAATTAAAGGCATGCACCACTACCACCTCGTCATTAATTGCTGTTGTGAATTTGGACTCCTCTTTCTGAATATAGAAGATATTTGGTAACCCTGCGGCTCCTTTTCCATCACTAGTGTTACTAAGTTGTAAACCGTGTGTCTCCAGGATCAAGGTTTTGGTCTGACATTTGTGTTGTCTCCTTTTTGAGTGGTAGTGATGTGGGACAGAGTGAGTTTTATATTGAAACTGTTCATCACTTTTGCTTTACTAGTCTTTCATAAAATAGGTAACACTTCTAACGAGATCTGTTTACCTTCACAGATGGTTGAAGTGGGAAAAGATGATGATGCTGAGGACCTTAAGTCGTTGAGTGATGATACCGATGTGGAGCTTACCTCTGAGGTAAAAGCGGTTTTGCTGTGGTTAATTTTTAGCTGAATCCTAGTTCCCATGCATTGAAGACTGTTATTTTTTCCTGTTTCTGTCTACTTTTCTCCTGCTTGCTAAGATGTGTTGGGTTTTTTGCATTTCATCATCTTAAGAAGTTTCTAATTGGAATTTAAGAACATAATAGATTTTTCCCCCAGATGTTTCTCTGTCCTGGAACTGCTTTGTAGACCACGTTGGCCTTGAACTCACCCTTTATCCCTACTGCTGTTGACTATTTTGGTAATTCCTTATAAATTGTCTCTCTTTGCAAAAATAAGTGATGAAATGGAACATAATTGGTCTAGTAAGTGTTCTTGACCATAATACACATAGCTGAGATGAATGTTCTCATCTTAACCAGACTTATGTAACACTTGGGCACAGAAAAGCTATTAAGCAAATAGGTATTTCATCAAATCAAAGATGCAATTGGACTTAAAAGCCCTGTTATTTTATATACTATAAAAAAAGCAATGGCAGTTAAACTATAGCATACTACCAATTATAAATTCCAAATTATTATGACAGTCTTGAGTATTTATATAGCATTTCAGACAAGATTGAAAGGTCCTAAACTGGTTAGTATTGTATTTTAACAAATGGCCTATGCCTCTCATTCTGTGCAGTTGAGTTTGTATGACCTCTGCACTTGAAGTGCTTGGCCTTCATCCTGTGTATCAGTTACTTTTCTATTGCTCTGATAAAAACACCATGACCAGGGCACCATATTTATGAAAGCATTTAATTATTCTTAAAGTTCTAGAGGGTTAGAGCCTATGATAGCAGAATGAAGGCAAGGTGGTACAAACAGTTGCTTGCTCACATCATAAACTACAAGCAGGAAGTAGAGAGCTCATTGAAGAGGCATGGAGGCTTTTGAGACCTCAGACTGGCTCCCAGTTAGTTACACCTCTTCCAGTGAGGCCATGTCTTAGTCTCAGTGTTCTGTGGTTGTGAAGAGACACCACCATAATGGCAACTCTGATAAAGCATTTAATTGGGGCCTGCTTACAATTTCAAAGGTTTAGTTCATTCTCATCACAGCAGGGAGCATGGCAGCATGCAGACCTACATAGTGCTGGAGAAGTAATTGCAAGTTCTGCATCTGGGTGCGTAGGCAGCAGGAGGAGACAGCCATTGGGCATGACTTGGGTGTTTGAAACCTCAAAGCCCACCTCCAGTGACATACTTCCTCCAACAAGGGCACACCTCCTAATTCTTTCAAATAGTGCTACTCTCTGGTGACGAAGCATTCAAATCTATGAGCCTGTGAGTGCCATACAATCACCACCACCACAACCACCACCACCACCACCACCACCACCACCACCACCACCACCACCGACAGGGTCTCTCTGTGTAGCTCTGGCTGTCCTGGAACTCACTCTGTAGAGCAGACTGGCCTTAAACTCACAAAGATCAGCCTGCCTCTGCCTCTCAAGTGCTGGGATTAAAGGTGCACAACTACACCTGGCCTGCCTGGCTGCCTGGCTGCCTGGCTGCCTGGCTGCTTGGCTGCCTGCCTTCCTTCCTTCCTTCCTTCCTTCCTTCCTTCCTTCCTTCCTTCCTTCCTTCCTTCCTTTTTTTTTTTTTTTTTTAAAGATTTACTTTTATTTTATTGGTCTGTATGTGTGTCTGTGCGCCACTATGTGTCTGGTGATCTTGGAGGCCAAAAGAGGGTGTTAGATCCCATGGAACTGATGTTACAGGGAATTGTGAGCTGCCAAGTGGGTACTAGAAGTCAAACCTGAGTCCTCTGGAAAAACAACCATTGTTCTTAACCACTAAGCCATCTTTCCAGTCCTTTGATAAGTTTCCTTTTTTTAGCCACTGGCCAGACAAGGGATGAATTGTGAACAGAAAAATGACCTGAAAGAAGGCAAGTAAAAGAAATGTAAATGTCATCCAAGCTGGGCTGTGGTGGTGCACACAGTAAGTAATCCCAGTAAGGCAGAGGCAGGTAGATCTCTGTGAGTTTGAGGCCAGTCTGGTCTATAAATTGAGTTCCAGGACAGGCTCCAAAACTACACAGAGAAACCCTGTCTCAAAAAAAAAAAAAAAAAAGAAAAAAGAAAAACAAAAAACAACAAAAAAGTCTTCCATACTGGATAGAAAGCCAAAATAATTAACTTACTTAAAAGATAACTAGACCAAATTTTGATTTGATAAAAACAGTTGTGGCACTATCAGTGTAAAACGTCCAAAGATTCCCTTCTATGTGAGTGTAGAATTTATTCAGGTCTCAGATTGGATTGCTGGTATAAGATGTCTAGACAAATATTGGGGTGAACATATTTTTCTTAGCATCTTTTTTACCACAGTTTTAATTGGCTTCACTTAATCTTTTGTAGGATGAGTGGCAGTGTACAGAGTGCAAGAAGTTTAATTCTCCAAGCAAGAGGTACTGTTTTCGTTGCTGGGCCTTAAGGAAGGATTGGTATTCAGATTGTCCTAAATTAACTCATTCTCTCTCCACATCTAATATCACTGCCATACATGAAAAGAAAGATAATGAAGGAATTGATGTTCCCGATTGTCGGAGAACCATCTCAGCTCCAGTTGTTAGGCCGAAAGATACATATTTAAAGGAAGAAAATATCAAGTTTGACCCTTGTAACTCAGTGAAATTTTTGGATTTGGCTCATAGTTCTGAAAGCCAAGAGACCATCTCAAGCATGAGAGAACAAGCAGATATCCTTTCTGAACAGAAAATGGATACAGAAAGTATGGAAGATTATCACAATATTTTGAAACTGTGTAGTTTATGTGAAAAAAGACCTCGGGATGGAAACATTATTCATGGGAGGACGAGCCATCTTACGACTTGTTTCCAGTGTGCCAGAAGATTAAAGAAGACTGGGGCTTCATGTCCCTCTTGTAAGAAACAGATTCAATTGGTTATTAAAGTTTTTATAGCATAGCTGAGTCAGTTGCAGAGAAATATTAGGTTCAGGTCATTTCTCAAAAATCAGTATTCTTGGAGGCAGGAGCAGATCACCTAATTTGATGGCAGTCTGGGCCATATGAGACCTTGTTTTTAAAAGAATCAGTATTTGAGCATCTTTCATGATGATCCATTGTGTGTGTTTATTTATATAAGCATATGTGGAATTTTAGAAGATCAGTTTGAGGGTTTCATTAACATAAGAAGATACATAAATCACTTTGTTCTTCTTCCAGATCTTAAATCTGAGAGGGAATAATACCAATAGCAATATAACAATGCATTCTTACATTCACTTGCCAAATTAATGCACGAGTAATACATTAGTTGATTTTAGTCTCTATTCTGCTGTTATGTAATGTTCTGGGGCATCAAAATCTAAGGTAGTTACTAGAAAAATACTAGGGCCAACACTGAAGAAACAAATCTGATTAGTCACTTGCTATGTAGCCAAGGATGACCTTCAACTCCTGATCACCCTGTCTCTCCCATCTACTTGCTATACATACAGCCTGTCCTTCCATGCCCAAGTGAAATCTCTCAGCTTTAGATCAAATAAATAATAGGAGTGTACATCTCTGCACAGCAAAGAGAAGGTACAGATTTTGTAGCCAACACTTTGCGTGTCTCTCCTAGAAGCTGGCTAGGTGTTTTTGTCCTCTGCCTCTAGAGTTGTTTACACTCTGAGGTAATGGCTTATGATAGGGCTTGAACAAGTGGAGAGAAGATGGAATATAACACCCGTGAAAAGGGAGGGAAACAAATTGATCTTTAATTCTGTTTGGCCGTTCTCATGTAAGCCTCCACATTCCACTTCCTAGCCCCTGTAGACTTCGGCCATATTGTAATGTAAAATGCATTTAGCCCAACTTCAAAATTTCTCATGGTTTTGACATAATTTAAAAGTCAAGTCAGAGTCTTTGAAACCAAAATCAAAAGAGCAAATTTTTTGTTTGTTTGTTTGTTTTCGAGACAGGGTTTCTCTGTGTAGCTTTGGAGCCTATCCTGGCACTCACTCTGTAGACCAGGCTGGGCTGGCCTCCAACTCACAGAGATCTGCTTGCCCCTGCCTCCCAAGTGCTGGGATTAAAGGTGTGTGCCACCAACGCCCGGCCAAAAGAGCAAATTATTCTTCTAACACACAATGGGACAGAATATACATCACCATTCTAAAAAGTTACATTCCAGGAAGAGTGAGGAAATATGGACCAAAGCAAGACTGAAACCCAGCACAACAGATTCCAAACCCTGTAACTCCATGTCTGGTGTCAAAGAGCTTAGCTAAAGTCACTTGCTTTGCTGACTGCAACATACTTCCTCTGATTCCATGTCTTGTGTGCAGCTCTCCTTGGCAGATACCACATGGCTCTGCTACCTCCACATGTACAGTCTTATTATGTGGCCTCAGTGGTGTTCCTTAACTGGAGGAAGATTCCTCAACCCCTTTACTCATGTATCCTTCATGGCTCTAAAGTCAGGTGACACTGCCAAGTTCTGCTGCCTGCTTAGGAGGAGCTTGGCCTCTGAGTCACATTTGCAATGATTCTTCTTTGTTGTTACTTTTTAGGAGCTGGAAATCCCTTGGGCCTTTTCCTTTCACAAGTTGGAAGTTTAGATGGGTGGGATTTATCCTGAGGGCGTTTCTCTATTTCAGATTAGGACTCTCCTTAATCTCTACCTCTATGAGCACAAACCTTGGCTCCCAACATTAACTTCCCTGCTGTTCTTTCCTTGAAGCTATGTATGTTATAGTCTCTCTGCCCCACATGCTCTTTTTTATTGGTAGTCCTTCATAATGACAGTTACTAATAACTATGCTGCAGAGTCAGCCTTTGGCTATTTGGAAGTCTCCTGTCAAAGAAATTAGTCTATTTTCACTTTAGGCTTAGGCAGATTCTTAGGACACGGGCAGAAGAAGGTAGACACATTCTTTACCAAAACATCCTAAGAATAGTCTTTATCCTAGTTGCTAATAATTGTTATCCTCTGAAGCCTCTTGAACTAGGCTTCCACAGATCACATAGATCTTGGCACTACTATCTTCCAGGCTTCAACCACTTTCTGAGTCCAAAATCCCAGTGTTTCACATTCCTCCAAAAAAAAAAAAAATCCATGTGGTCAAGTCTTTCAGCAATGGCCCACTTCCTGGTACCATCTGGTGTCTTGGCTACTCTTCAGTTGCTTTGACAAAACACTCCAAACCAAGGCAGAGTTTAGAAGAAAGCATTTTACTGGGTTTATGGTTTCAGAGGGTGAATTTGTGATGTCAGGAACAGCTGAGAGCTTCACATTTTGATCTGCAAGTAGGAGGCAGAGAGAGAACCTCAGGAATGGCATGGACTTTTGAAACCTCAAATCCTTCACCTGTAACACACTTGCCCCAACAAGGCCACATCTCCTAATCCTTCTGGAATAGTTCCTCCTACTGGGGACCAAATGTTCAAACATGAGCCTGTGGGGGCCGTTCTCATTCAGACCACCAGTTCCCAAAGGAGCTCTTTCCTAGCCATATCATGTCGTTGCTCCCAGTTGGTAATCTCACTAATTGTAGTAAACTTCAGTAGGATTTGTCTTTCCTCAGTGGTCAAGTCATTGCTATTACAGATTTTCTACCAGTGTTAAAAGTCCTGCAGCTCTTGTTTGGCTTGATGTGCAGTCTCTTTGAGAGACTGATAACACATCTTTATCCACATTTTTATCCACATCTTCATGGTAGGGAGAATAACAGAGTAGCATAGAGGTTATCACAGATGTCATCAATCACAACCCCTGCTTCAGAACAGGCTGTGATGTACCCAACCCTGGACTCCAGTCATTTCCTAGCCAGGACGTGGACTTTCTTCTGAGTAGAGTTGGGTCTTTAAGATTTTCAGTTGCAAGCACTATATTCAAAACAGATTGTGTTAAAGTAAGTCATTTTACTTCACCCTAATTCTTCTTATCTTTTGGGGCAGGGTCTTGCTGTTTAGCTATGACTGCCCTGGGCCTCATCCTGTGTCTCAGGCTGCTTCAACCTTGCAGTGGTTTTCCTGCTTTTGCCCCTTGAGTGATGGGATTATTGGCATGGGCTGGCTAAATTTCTTAACTTTGGTTGTCATTTAAGCTAGTATTTGTGATCATGCTATCTTAGACAGAAAGCACAGAGTAGAGATGACTGTTGGTATGCTTCTGTATTTACTAGTGTGTCAGACTAGAAGTTTAGACCAAGCCTGCACACAGGTGTTACTACCTCCCTGGCCTATCTAGGATGTCATAGATTTCCTAGTGAGGGCTGGAACTGGTAGATTGGAGCAGTCAGGCCAGCCTCCTAACTGCCACAAAATTGTGTAATAGCACAGTTTACTGCCAAGCATTTGTGATTGTGTGATATATATTCATTATTTTTGTATATGTAGGTGTATATGATACTTTGCATGGTTTGAAAGAATTTATTCTGAAACCCAGGATCACTTGTAACATTTGTGTATCAGTTCAAAGCAATAGTTTCCTTGAAAAGTCACCATTGAGAAATTGGTCAATGTTCCCAGTTCCCTAATGTTACCTGTTTGTTTTTGTTTGTTTTTTTCTGTTCCCATGATGTTCTGTGAAATTCAAAAGTATATGGCTTTAGATACTGTGACTGTTATTTTTCTGTTAGTCTAAATTGTTGCTTCGGCCTAAAGATTATTTTCTGATGCCTCCAACCATTCATGCATGTGCACACTATCTAGATTGATGCTACCTTTGCTAAAAACTTTAGATAAAGAATGAGCTGTTTAGAGTCTTCACTTCAAAGACAAACCTGGAAGCTGTCCTCTGTGCCAAAAGTAAAGTGTGCATTGTTTACAGATGGGTGGAAGTTTGCACTGCCATAGGGAATGGTGAAGTTATTTCACCAGATCCCTTAGATTTATGAGCAGATAATTGCAGTTAAGCTTATGAGAGGAACTGTTGAGCCAGCCCTCTAGGGCTAAACTGGAAATGAGCATCTGAGACCAGTGGTTAAAGTGAGTTTAAACAAGCAGTTTCCTGTTTGTTTGGAGATGTTCTTTTTGTTGACAGCTCTTCGTTGTCTGCATTAACTATGTGCTTCCTTTAGAGGAGCTGCCAGCCTTCCTCTCCTGTGGGAGAATGTCTTGTAGGCATTTTGAGATCCTTTGATGTAATAAATGTGCAATCCCAAGTAATGCCATTATTGGTGAATATGGCATTGGTAAAGAAATTCTATAAATTATTTCTGATCTTCCTTCAATAGCCTCCCCCCCCCCCTTTTTTTTTTTAAAGAGACAGAGTCTCACTGTGTAGCCCTTGGTTGACCTAGAACTTGCTTTGTAGACCAGGCTGTCCTCAAATGCACAGAGATCTGCCTGTCTCTGCCTTCTGAGTGCTAGGCCTAAAGGCATCTGCCCCCATACCCATCCTCAGTAGCCTTTTGAAAGACTGATATTATGGAAACCAATCTTATATCCTGGTGCTGCTTTCCCTGCTTTGTGTTTGCATAGGAGCCTCTAGTCCCTTCTAGGAGTACAGCACGGTCAGTAGAACTCCCCATTTCCTGAGATGGAGAAGTCAGAGATAAGCTAAAAAGGCAAGCAGTGCTGCCAGGACAGTTCCTTGAGTGGTTATAGAGTTTGGCAGGCATTTTACTGAAGAGCAGCATTGTGTTGTGACACTTGAGGGCCAATCTGAGCATGTAAGTTGTTAGCCAAAGGCACTTTGTATTTTTAAACAGCAAGTACTTCGATGTGTGTAGACATTTTCCCTCCCTCTCGCCCTTACTCTTACGCTCTCCTAGTTCCAAGTTAGCTGCATTTGCATGTTACTTTTATGCTAGAGGCCATCTGTCACTCTGGACGGTTAGAACTGCATTGCACTTATATACAATCCTTTTTCAGCCAGTCCTGAGCAGTGTTGTGTTTGCAGAGGACCATGAGCTCAGTCAGGGATGAGGGTGGCTGTCAGGTCAGAGCTGTGATCTGGCTTCCTTTGTGTGTGTGATGGGGTGCTGATTGGTTCACAGTTGATTTGTCTGAGCACTGAGGAATTTGTCAGTGCTCCCCCTCTTCATGCCCACTTGTTTTCTCCATAGTGTTCACTCCCTTTCAGTAAGAATGCCACCCTACCCCTTCAAAACCACAATAGAAAATGCAATGTTCTTGGCCTTCTCAGTCAGCATCTGAAGAAGACTGTCCGTGTCTTACTGTGATTTGGTACCTCTTGGATAAAGAAAAATTAACCCAGCAGCTTGTAGCGTAGTCTGAAAGTTGTAAGCTTCAGCTTTTCTCACCTGTAAAACCAACATACACACCCACCCCTTTCTACCTCAGTTTGTTGTAGAAACTGTAGGGGAGCAACTCTTAAAAACTTACTGCCTTGAAAATGGAAGAAGCTAGTAGTCTTGGTTGACTGCACTCTGAGGTTTATGTTGAGAATCCCTCATGTTCTAGAAGTAAGTGCAGTTCTTCTTGCTGCCTGCTTAGCAGAGCCTGTGGTGCTTGCTGGAAGTCTTCTGCCCACATGCCTATCCTTTCCTTGACACTAGGCTCTTGGTTAGGAAGCATTGTCTCCAGATGCTGTGAGAAATGTGTGTAAATTTGGATAGCACATTGTACCATGATGGAATTTCCTTGCTGTGGTCTTACTGTATAGGAGTTCTATCTGCATGCACTTGAGTAGGTGCTGTAGGGTGCTCTGCTGGTGTGAAGCAACGGGCATTTCTGGCATCCCAGTCGGGTAGTCACCAGTGCAGTAGCAAAAGAGGGTAATAAACTGAGAAGAATGGCAGCTTACTAACGAGGCCAGAGGGAAGTGTTTCCGTGTGTCCTTGTGTAACTTTTTACAGTGCCCTGTACCTGAGTGTTTGCACTATGTAATGTTTCCATGGCCTTTTATTGTGTTTTCCTGTGATTAAACGGTTTTCATTTCACTGTGTGTTGTCATTATTGGAAGTTGCAATTTTATTTATATATAGCTAACCCATTTTCTGTTATGTTTGGCATGATTTTGGGAAGTGATTAGCCTTAAAATTAGTAGCAGCTTACTCCCAAGTCCCCTATTAGAGTAATTGATCCATTTCTGCTTCCCACTTACAAAACTCATCTGCAGCAGTAATACTAAAAATGGACCTTACTGTATCTATCATGTATGTCCCTAGCATCTGCTACAATGTGCAGCAGCAGTTCTTGGGCTTTTGGTGATTAGAGTCCTTGGGAAACTAATGAGATTTAAGGAAGCCCTTGATAGTGTTTTTGTTTGTTTTGTTTTTTGAGACAGAGTTTCATTATATAGCCCTGGCTGGTCTGGAACTTGCCATATATCTGGCATCCAGCTCACAGAGATCTGCCTGCCTCTGCCTCTCAAGTGCTGGGATGAAAGGTATGTGCCAGCCTGTCTGGTGTAACTATTTTATATTGAATCTCAGGGCTACCTTAAAGCCATTGGTCCATGATCCTCAGATTCTGCTCTGTGGTGGAATGCCTTGATAGTTCATATGTTACTTAAGAGGCTGTTTACCTGTATACCTACATACCACTAAAATCCACTCTCAGCCTTTGGTAAAGTTGAGCTGCCATTTAATTGATACAAATTGTGCATGGCACAACTTCGGGCACTGTTCACAGACTGCCAAAATGTTAATGTTGTCTCTGTGAGCAGCCTCCACTTGTGTGAGACCTTGGGGAGGGGCAGTGTGCTGCTTGAAATAGTAGGGATGGCACTTTTTAAATGGGAACAAAGCCAGAGGATCAGTGGAGACAATTCGCACAATTTCAACTTGGCAACCTTTTCACGTTTTGTGACCTCTTTAAAGTGTGTTGTTTTTGTTATTGTTTTGGGGTGGAAGATCTGCTTATGTAGCCCAGACTAGCCTTGAACTTGTGATCCTCCTGCCTCAGCTTCAAATCCTGGGATTGTAGGTATGTACTGCTATTTATGTTACTTTGTAATATAATTCCAGCAGCTAGCAAAATGTCTAACATTGTGTTTACTGAGATTTTTACACACTGTTGTATTTGAACTGATGGTGCTGAAGATTGAAGATTTGTGTTCTTGATGTTAGAGGGAAGGTAAGCTGAGCCTAGTGCCAGGCTTGTTCTCAGTCAGTGTTTTCTTTCCATCCGTTCTGCAAAACACAACCTATAAAATATAAAAACAGGAAATTTTAATGGTACTACATACAGTTTGAGAATGTGGGGGTAATCTTACTGTGCATGTTCTCAACCCTGAGTTCATAATTAATTCATCCTCTTCAAAATAAATTTATCCAGTAAATACTAAACATACTGTGAACACAGTAATGACTAAGGAAGCTGCCTTCAAGTTAGCTGCTGTTTTAAGAGTGAACTGGGATGTAAGATAAATTCCATGTGGACCAAGGAGGCCGCAGGGAAAGACTTGAAGGTGAGAAAACTTATTGGGGACCTGCATAAGGTGGAGTAACAGAGTGCTGAGGGAGCAGAAGGTAATTTGTTAAGTTTGAATCTCTGTGTGTGTGTGTGTTCTTTTTTTTTTTTAATTTTTTTATTAGTTCAAATTAGGAACAAGCTTGTTTCACATGTCAATCCCTTCTCCTCCCTCCCCTCTTCTATATCCTAAAGACGTTGATGATCCTCGAAAGGGTCTTAGACAGACATGTGTGTACTTACAAGTATATTGTATTACTCCGTAGCCAAGTGCTGTAGAGCAGAGGCCAGGCACGTGGGCTACAAAAGTCTGGAACAAGAAATGGTGTCATTCCCGAGGCATGGCATTAGGCCTGGAAAGAACATGGAATAAAGACTTGGAGTCTGTTATCCATAAAGTGTTAAAGGTGTAAAGACATTAGACACATGCCTCAGGCACCAAGAATTGCAGTCAGTGACTTAATGAGATAAACAGCAAATAAGTGGTTGGGTTTGGGAAAAGGTGCTGTGGAAAACACAGTCAACTTAGAAATGGGTGTAGAGTGAGCCAAAGGAGTCAGCTGCTGGATGATTGGTTCCACTCATTAGAATTAACAGGAGTAAAGTCTGGTGAGGTGACATGTGCCCTCAATCTTAGCTCTTGGGAAGCAGATGCAGGCAGATTTCTGAGTTTGAGGCCCATCTGGAACATAATTCCAGGCCAGTGAGGGTTACATAGTGAAACCCTGTCTCAAGAATGAATGAATAAATGAGTAAGTAAATAAGCAAAAATGAATGAGGGTGAATAAAGCCCTAGGTTCATCCCTGGTACACACCTTTAATATCTGCACTTGGGAAATACACTGGAAGACTGCAAGTTGAAGGCCATTATGAGCTACATGGGGAGACCAACAGCAACCATGGATAAAAAGGTTCTGCTGGTATTGAGAGGGAAAAAATGGAGGCTAAAGAGATGCTCAGTGGCTAACAGTACTTCCCTTCCAGGCCCTGCATTTGAGTCTCAGCCCTCCAGTTCCTCAGCCCCTGGGAGCCAGTGCCTATGACCTCCATGAATGAGCACTTGTCATAATTACAAATAGTCTTCTGTAACACGAAAAATAAAAACCCAGAGATAGATATTAGGGTGCAAGCTGAGGATCAGAGAGCAAAGCAACCAGCCACTGCCTGAGACTGAAAGGGTGAGTCCTCAGAGACAGGCTCTCTCCCTGTCTGGAAACTAAGTCTCACATGAGACCCTTTGCTTCTTTTTATACCTCTCAAATCCTAGGACTAAAGGCATGTGATCCCAAGTGCTGAGATCACCTTTGTGTGAGCTATTTCTCTTTAGGACTGGATCGATTTCATGTAGCGCAGTGTGGCCTTGAACTAACAGATTCATCTGCCTATCTTCTGCGTCTTGGGATTAAATCTTAAGTAACATGAAGATGAGTTCCAAGTGCGATGGTGTTGCTCATATGAGAACATGAGAATGGAGCTGGGGAGAGACCTTGGACTTTGATGTTGAATGTCTGTGAGTGTCTTGTGTGTGGTGGTATAACAGCGGGGTGATTGTGCCCTACCCTTGATTAGGGAAGCTGGCAGAAATTGTATGGTTAATACTTGGAAAGTCTTAATGAAGCTACTATGTTAGTTTGTTGGTTGGTGGGGTCAATAGGCTTTTAAGTCTTCCAGAAAAGATGTATGAGCTTTTATTTCAAGAACCTTTCCACACCCTAGAGCCATCTGTGAGTCCTGGGCAGGGGTCAGGCTCCAGGTACTGCTGTGTGCTCTGCTAGTGATCATCCTGAACCATTGCTGCAGTCCAAGGAAGGCTAAGAGGGAAGACTCAAAAGATCACGGAGGACAAAAGTGATGTTGGGTAGTATGCATTACATTGTAAGTTGTCATATACTGGTTAAGCTTAGATGTACTCTGAGAGGGAGGCGGCCTTCCCTTGTCTCCTCTTAAACTCCCTGTCCTGGCTGACCTGGCCTCTAACTTGTAACAGGAGGATGGAAAACAACAGGCACCTAAGAGTCACTATTATGTCTGGGCTGGAGAGATGGCTCATTTGATGCTCTTCCAGAGGACCCAAGTTCTATTCCCAGGAGTCATGTCTGATAGCTCACAGCTGCCTGTGACTTTGGCTCCAGAGATGCAACACCTGTGGCTTCCTCAGGCGCCTGCAGTTGCATGCAAATACATGCAACCCCTATATGTTCAATTAACTCTGTTTTGTTTTGTTTCCGAGACAGGGTTTCTCTGTGCAGCTTTGGAGGCTGTCCTGGAACTTACTCTGTAGACCAGGCTGGTCCCGAACCCACAGAGATCCGCCTGCCTCTGCCTCCCGAGTGCTGGAATTAAAGGCGGGCACCACTACTGCTCTTAAAATGAACAATACTTGTATCCTTGAAAATGGCTAGAAAGTAGATTGTTTTCAATCAAGGATTTGTTTTTATCCCACAATATAAAGGTGCCTCCAGTAGGAAGGAGAAGGCAGAGGCCCATCTGTTCTGCCTATAGCTCCAACTCCCACTAGGAACTGCAGCACAGTTGCCTCATTGTCAAGGGCTGTGAGAATCCAACAGGACAACTAATATTCAACAGGCCGACCTACCACATGAGTGATAGGGAGCTCCACATATCCTCAAACTCACAGAAATCCACCTGCCTCTGCCTTCTGAGTGCTGGGACTAAAGGCGTGTGCCACCAATGCCCAGCTTACTTTGTGTTTCTAAAAAATGTGCATTTATTTTTATTTTTTGCTGTGTGTGTCTGTGTGAGGGTGCCAGATCCTCTGGAACTGGAGTTACAGATAGTTGTGAGCTGCTATGTGGGTGCTGGGAAGTGGACCTGGGTCCTTTGGAAAAGCAGCTGGTGCTTTTAACCACTGAGCCATCTCTCCAACCCTTCTGTTCTTAGTTTTTGTGAGACAGGGTCTCCCTGCATAGCTCTGGCTATCCTGGAACTCACTGTGTAGACCATGCCTCTGCCTCCTGAGTGCCTGGATTAAGGGTGTGTGCCACCACACCTGGTAGTACTTGCCGTGTGTATACCTAATAAACTTATTCAGAATCCAAAGTGTGGGTATTGTTCATCATTCTCTGAATTGTACAAATAGTTTGAGATATTATCACTAGTCCTGAAAGCTTTAACGTAGATTTTGGCTTGCCAGTTAGACATTTACCGGGTGACCTGAGGCAAACCGTTTAATATTTCTAAGCATTACGGTCCTGGTTTGATAAACAGGCTTCTGGACAAACCAGGTACCATAGGTGAGGGAAGGGCTTGGCTCTCATCTTCACCCAGTGGGCAGAGCCCTTATCTTCCACTAGAGGGCACTAGTGACCTAAAATTAGAGTAAGTTCCTTCTGTCCTCAACACAATTGCTGATAACCCGTTAGGTCCAAGTCTTTAAAGACCCCTAGTCATGGTGTTAGGGTAAGATTCTTCCACCAGTAAATCCTTGAGTAAAAGAACACATGTAACTGCAAACCAGTCACTAAGAGTATTGTATTTCTATTGTCTACATTTACCCTTCCATCTCAAGCCTGTCTGTAGCCTAGCTACAAACTATTCTTTCAGTAATAACTGTTGTAGTTCCTTTGTTCTTGTTTTATTCCACTGCTGATTCCTTTTTTTTGTCTCCCATCCCCACAGTGGCAGCTCTGCTCCCAGCAGACAACAGGGACAGGGATCTATTTCTGAGCTTTGTAGGAGTTTAGAAGTCTTCTTGAACCAACCACTCTGGTGAGAGTCTAGTGATCCATGAATGTCCACCACAGAAAACCATGTACCGAGGAGAAAAACTTTCCCACGAGTGGGGAGACACCTAAAAGTTGAGGCCATCAGCCACCATAGTCTCCCCCAAATATTACTTACTTCAGGAGAACAATGTGTAACAGACTAAAGTGTGTATCTTTAAAACAGAGAAGGGGGGGCAGGCAGGGAGGGAGGGAGGGAGGCAGGGAATAGGAGTGTTTCTTAAAATCTGTCTTAATCTGATGGGGAAGGAAATACAGTGCCAGGTTCGCTCCCAGCATCTTCCTAGAGACCACTGTCCTAGGTAAGTGCTCCAAAGGAAGCCTGAAGGGAATGCCATGCACACTGTAGGGCCACAGAACCACAGAATACTTAGGTTGGTGGGATGACTCCAGAAATTAGTATCAACCCCTTACTGTTTGGAGAGCAGAAATGGTATGACCAGGTAAAAAACTCACTGGTAGGAGATTTGTCTCTCTTAGATTTATTTATTTATCTTTTTTTTATGTGTATGGGTGTTTTATGTGTCATGGAGGCCAGAAGAGGGTAGTGGATCCCCTAAAACAAGTTAGTGTTGTTAGCTGCTCTCTGTGTGGTGGGGGTGAGGTGAGATAGTTGAGGGTGTGCCAGAAACTGAGTTTGGAACACTGAAAGAACAAGTGTTCTTAACTGCTGAGCTATGTCTGTAGCCTTCACATCTGTCATTTTAGCAGTGCTTAGATTCAGGTCTGTGGGCAGGCACACTGAGTCTCCCTGTTTTACTGTCCACATGAGTCATTGTTTCTAAGACTTCAGTGTTTAGCAGTTGGGGTATAGTATAGGGGTAGAGCACTCAGCACTGCACAAGGCTTTCTTTGGTTCCATCCCCCAGCATCAGAAAAGCAAAGCATTTGTTCTGCCTTATCCTAACCATAACAGTTCTGAAAGAGTGTTAGAGAAATGTAATGTTACTCCCATTTTTATATAAGAATGGAGAAGTTAAATAAATGGCATGGGATAAGCTAGGGATATACTTACCGGGTAGAGTGTTAATGAAGCCATGGTTCTACTCCCCACGATCAAATATGCCAGGTTCAGAGACTCATACCTATGCTCTTAGCACTCAGAAAATATAGATGGGAGAATCAGCTTAAGTTATTGTTGGCTATTCTGGAGTTTGAGCCATATGGGCTACATGAGATCCTGTTTCAAAAAAAAAAAAAAGATAGTTAGTCACCATTCCATTTAAACCAGTGTTTCCCCATGAGTATTAGTGACATTTTGAATGGAATAAGAGCGCATGCATGTGTGTATGTTTGTGATTGTGCCTTATATATTGGAGTGTCTTTGGGCCCCAATGACAGCAAAGGTAGACTGGTCGTGGCCTTCCTCTGCTGAGAGCCACTGATTTAGGTGAGGTCATAAAGGAGAATAATACATAGAATTGCTTTCCTTGCTTGGGAATAAAAGCCACAAGATGGATACAGGGCCAGGACAAGAAGAAGACCCTTCCCTGGGGGGGAGGGTGGGGAGTTGGTGGTAGTGGTGGTGGAGCATGTCTCCAGAAGGGATTGAACTCTGGGACTACGCCGGCCATGGTCACTGGTAAAACCTGGGACGTGGATAGGACTAGCTGCACAGATGCCTACCTGCAGAGTTCAGTGGGAACTCATAGACAAAGAAATCAGCTGGGCTGGGAACAGTAGGGACTTGGGTAAGCTAGAGAGCCATACCTGTCTGCCTCTGCCTCCCAAGGGCTGGGATCAAAGGTGTGCACCACTACACCTGGCCTGGTCTGCCTTTCTTGCCTGTGGCCATCACCGTGTCACCCATAACAGCAGCAGCAAGAAATCTGCCCAGCTGTCCCTTGATCCCATTCACAGAGATGATATATGAAAAATTGTCTCCTGTGTTGTCAGGACTGTTGATCATAGTTCTTCCTGCAAGGCTCAGAGTAAGCCAGAATTTCATACCTTAGGACACACCATGTCCTCACTTTGAACAACTGGAAAGGGTTAAAAAAGCTTAATTTTTTAAAAATTAATTTTATTTCTGTGTATGTTTTGTCTTGCATATATATGTTTATCATGTGCATGCCTGGTGCCTCAGACCTCAGAGAGGGCATCAGAAGCACTGGAACTGGAGTTTCAGATGGCTGTGAACCACTGTGGGTGCGCTCTGTGGGTTCTCTGCAAGAACAAGTACTCTTAACCACTGAGCTATCTCTTTAGCTCCTGGCTTTGTTTTATTTTGTTTTTAGTGTGGAGCTTTAGGGTTAAATTCAGGTCCTCATGCTTGTATGACAAGCACTTTAGTGACTGAGTTATTTCCTCAACTTTCATAAAGGATAGTTTAGAGCCTCACAAAAGATATAATCTCCAGTAAGGTAAAACTCTGGCTGGGCGTTGGTAGTGCACACCTTTAATCCCAGCACTCGGGAGGCAGAGGCAGGCGGATCTCTGTGAGTTCGAGGCCAGCCTGGTCTCCAGAGAGAGTGCCAGAATAGGCTCCAAAGCTACACAGAGAAACCCTGTCTCGAAAAACAACAACAACAACAAAAAACAAACAAACAAAATAACCTCTCCGAAGATCATTACAGGAAACTAACACATTCTTATTTTTAAAAAAGTGTGTGTGTGTGTGTGTGTGTGTGTGTGTGTGTGCTTGCGCCCACGTGTGTACCACATGAGTGCAGTGCCTAAGGAGGACAGAAGAGGGCATTGGATCCCCTGGATCTGGAATTACAGGTGATTGTAGGCTGCCTGATAATGAGTGCTGGGACTCAACACTAACTCTGCAAAGAGCAGCCAGTGTTCTGAACTGCTGAGACATCTCTCCAGCCCCCCACCCCATTCTTATTTTTCTCATCTTCATCCCAGATGTGACTTCCCCGGCCTCAGAAGGGATTGGATCTGGAAGCCCCTGGGCTAGGTGGTTACCTTTCCCCATGTTGTATGCTTATAACTGCAGTGTTGGGTAAGGTTATAAAAGACTTTGAAATGGCCATTTTTAGTTTTCCTTTGGGTTATCTTTGCCTTTCATTGTCTTTGGGTTTTCTTATTACTGTAAAATAGAGAAAGCTGTTAAAATGAAGGATTGTGTTAGAGACATGCAAGCTATATCTCATGGAGATGCAACTGATTGCTGCTCTGTAGATATTGACTGATCTGCATCCTCTAACAGTATTGCTTTCAGCTTTTATACTTGCTCTCTGATCAGGTCCTTCCTTAATTGATGAGTTAAGTCAAACAGTTGGCATAGGCTAATTTTAGATTTTTATGAGGGATTTGGATTTACTTTTGTGGAAATTTCCCTTTAACAGTGCTGACTTTTGAAGGTTGTTGTAAGGGTGAAATAAAACTCTGACTAGGGGAATGGATCTCTGGCTACCCATAGTGGGGCAATCCATGTTTTCTTTTGTTGTCTGTGCCCTGGGGCCCCCTGTGTTGTTTTTGTTTTTCAAGACAGGGTTTCTCTGTATTGTTTTAGAGCCTGTCCTGCAACTCACTCGACCAGGCTGGCCTCGAATTCACAGAGATCTACCTGCCTCTGCCTCTTAGGCATGTGCTGCCAACGCCTGGCGCCTCCTGTGTTTTTACAAGAAAAACAATAAAAAAAAATCGAGATAGGATCTCTCTAAGTAAGTCATACTGGCCTTGAGTTTAGAGAGATCCTCCTGCCTCTGCCTCCCAAGTGCTAGAATTGAAGGCATTTGCTATCATGCCTGGGAGCAAGAAATCTTTTGATAAACAACATGCACCAGGGTGTTAGAACCTTTCACAGGGTTCTCACAGTCTGAGAGGGCGCACTGACAAGCGTAATGGAGGAGATGCTGAAACAGTGTACAGGTATTTCACGGGTTGGGGCCTGGCTGTCTTACTGGTATTTAGTTACAGAGGGAAGTTCCCCAACCTTCTCTAGCACCCTCCATGTCGGGACCATGGCCTTATACACAAGGAGGTTCTGACTTTGCCTCCTCATCTTGAACATCTCCCACCGAGTCCTTTCCTTGGCTGGACGTGAGGGGACATGGTGTGGAGACCGAGGAGAACCTCATGACTTAAAGTGTTCTCTGGGTTTATTAACAATCCTAGGGTTCACTGTGACTGGAGTCATGCAGCAGCTCCTCATGATGTCAAGATGTTTTGGATCCTCCTCCTTCCACGCTTTTGCAGTCCCAGCACCTTAGGAGGCTGGGGCAGGAGGATCTCAAGTTCAAGTCCAGCATGGACTACATATGGAATCCCGTCTCAGGGGAAAAACAAGACTTGGCTATGAGCTGGCTCAGAGGGTGAAGGTGCTTGCTGTCAAGCCTGATGACTGGAGTTGATCCCCAGAACCTGCATGGTGGCAGGAGAGAACTGAGTCCAGCAGTTATCCTCTGATCTCCAGGTGGGTACTGTGGTGCCCACACAGCCCCTCACCCACACACTCCCTAATAAATAAATATATGTAAAAATGGCACTTTTCCATTGTTCTCATTATTGCGTAAGTCTATGCCTAAGAGTTACAAAGACATTGGGCAAAAACATTGTCTTCTTGTTAATTTTTTTTTTTTGAGACAGTATCTCTTTGTAGCCTTGACTGGCCTAGAGCTTACTATGTAGACCAGGCTGGGCCTCAGTCTTAAAGAGATGCTCCTGCCTCTGCCTCCCAAGTGCTGGGACTAAAGGTGTGCGCCACCATACCTGGAGGTTGCTCCCTGTTAAAATGGCAATGTTTTGGAAGGCCTGACCTGCTTGCCATGAAAATGTCAATCACCTTGACCTGAGCCTGGTTAAGGCACAGTCCAGGGTGGCTCAAGGAGGAAGAGGGAAGCCTGTCCATCACAGGCCACTGTGCTTAGTGGAGATATTGCCCAAGATTCTGGGAGAAGATCTTACAAGTCAGTGAGTGCAGAAGCAACAAGGAGTATGTCCTCTCTTGGATTCTAGGAAGAGCAGAGCAGTTCTTAGGACCTGAGAAATGTGAGAAGTCACATCTAGTAAGTGGCTTCCTAAAGGTTAACGATGGCTCCATGCAAGGTCTGGGCTAACTGTAGCAGGACTGATGGATGCTGGGACAGGCCAGAGGGCAGGATCAAGGCTAGGCAAGGCCAGGACCACATCTCTGCCAATAGGAAACCAGAGTCCTGTGCACGTGGAAGCCAGATGAGTAGTGTCTTCATGATGGATGGGTGTCCCTTGGCCAGAAACCTTCCCTCCTGCCCTCCCTGCTGTACAGACTCAATGGCTCCAGGCACCTGCTGTCCACTGATTGGACAGACTCAATGGCTCCAGGCACCTGCTGTCCACTGATTGGACAGTCTCAGTGGCCCCAGGCCCTTGCCATCCACGGACTGCTTTATGATGAATGGACATCCTGTCCCTGCTCTATGCTCCAAGACTCCAAGGCAGACCCTTCCTAAGTAATTCACTTAGAGATTATTGTCCCTAGAATCCATCCCTCAGCATGCAGTATACGGGCAGTGATGAGTGAGATGGGCCTGTGATTTCCCTGTAGAATGTGAATCAAGGACAAGCTGGTGAATTTCATCACAACAGAGCCGGAAGAGCTGCTGTGAGTAAATCAAGGCCAGCTGAGGCAGGCTCTGCTGAGCGAACAAGAATTGTCCGACCTGCCCTGCACACTCTTGGGTTTGGATGGGCTTGGCTGGACAATTGTGAGTTAACTGTGGTGGCTACTCATTGGAGTTGTCTGTGGAGTTCCAACCTAACTTCCCATATAAGATGTGGGGTACGCCTTGCTTATCTGAAACCAGAGCACTGACTGGGAGTCAGGAATCCCTTTCTGAAGTCCCCTACACCATGCAGTGCCCCTGCCATGGGCAGAAAACAAACATTCTGAAATAAACTTCCTCTTTTGTTCTGTTTCCTTCCTTCCTCTCCCCTCCCTCCTTCCCTCCCTTCCCTCTTCTCCTCTCCCTCCCTCCTTTCCTCCTTCCTAACTTTTCTTCCTCCTCCTCCTTTTTGAGATAGGGTCTCACTATGTAGCCCTGGCCTAGAGCTCTTTGTATAGGCCTTGATGGCCTCACACAGAAATCCCCCTGCCTCTGTCCACTGAGTACTGGGACTAATAAAGATGTGCACCACCACATCCTGCAATCTTCATATCCTTTCGCTGGGTCTGAATCCCAAAACAAAGGCCACATAAGGACTAGACCTGATGCTGGTTTAGCTACATAGACTCCACAATTTATCAAAGCAGAATTACAGCTAGAAAGGCAGGCATTCAACAAAGCTTCACTTGAAACAGAAGATAATGGGAGTTCTACAGGAAGAGCTTCACATGAATGCTCTTTATTCCACTCACTCTTTTACACTGTCAAACTTTCCCCAGCACCCGCTTCGTCTGCCCTTGCCTACCTGCCTTCTGCTACAGGGCAACTGACAATGCATTTACTTGATTTAAGGAAGTTGTGCAAGGTAAAAACAAAACAAAACACCACGAAGGGTACTCTGCCTATACAATAAGGCCAGAGACACTGAGGCAGGCAAGCAGAGCAACCCGGGACTCCACCTGGCTTGGGCTATCCCCATCCATCTCTTCTGATAATGTACTGGGTAATCTAGGACACTGGGGTGCATCTAGCTAGCTGCAAGTGTGCCTAAGGGTGTGGCCTTATTGGAGGAGGTGTGTCCCTAGGTTGGGCTTTGAGGTTTCAAAAGTCCATGCCAGATCCAGTCTCTCTCTCTCTCCCTCTCTCTCTCTCCCTCCATCCCTCTCTCCCTCCATCCCTCCCTCTCTCTCTCCCTCCCTCCCTCTCTCCCTGCTGCTTGTGGAGCAGATATGAGCGCTCAACTATGGCTCCAGCTCCAGCTCCCTGCCAGCCTGCCTGCCTGCCTGCTGTAATGCTTCCCACCACGATGATCATAGACTAGGGGGGGACTTTAAGCAAGTTGTCAATCAAAAGCTTTTTTTTTTACAAGTTGCCTTGCTTGGTCCTGGTGTCTCTTGACAGTAATAGATCGGTCACTCAGGCAAGGTGCATTCACAGCAATGCAAACTGTTCACTGAGTGAGCTGGACGGGAGGAAGGAAAGAAGAAAGGAAGAAAGGAAAACAAAGCAAGGAAGCTTACTTACCACCTCTAAAAATAGTTTTAGATTATTTTAGTTTATACGCATGAGTGTTTTGCCTGCGTGTTTGTGTGCCTGGTGCCCAAGAAGGTCAGAAGAGGGTGTCAGATGCCCTGAAACTGGAGTTACAGATAGTTGTGAACCACCATGTGGGTGCTGGGAACTGAACCTGGGTCCTCTGTAAGAGCAATGAGTACTCTTAGCTGCTGAGCCAATTCTCCAGTCCGTTATTTACCATCTTCTATCCATACATAATTTTGCGTACATATGATCAAAATCAGATGCACCAGGAGGATGGAGAAACACAGCCAGAAAGGACTTACATATTTCAACCCTGTGGAGAACCACCTAAATGACTTGCCTTAGCAACAAGCTCCTCCTTCTCCTAAGACCGCATAAGCAAAGCCCTAGGCAATAACCTAGGGCCCGAGCTCTCCCTCAGGTACCCGATGCTCTTTGGCAGTGTGCCTGATCTCTACCATTATTTTGTTTCTGACTAAGGGTTCCTTGCGACTTTGCAATTGGTGTTCACATTTCTTTCATTTATTTGATGCTGAGAGCCTGGAAACAGGTCTAGACACTGACCACTGGTAACATGAGTTCTTGCAACACAGTACAAAGTTATGATAAGTTGAGGAATGTGAATTCCCTCAATACAGGGACACAGGGACACAGAAAGAAATCAATTTCCTGCTGTCCAAGAGCATTTCACTTAAACTACTATTTGGAGGAAGCAGTTACCATGAGGATGGGTAGCCATACTTAGGGGCCAGGTTCTCCCTGCAATGCTGTTCAGACCATAGCTCAGCATATCCTCTGTGAAGCCAGTAGATGTCCTTTTTCCTGGGTCTATAGGGGATAAGGGTGTCCCCGTGTGCAGGCTCCACTCTATCCCAGCACCCTTGAACTATTTAATTCCTGCCCCATCATGCGGTCCTTCCTGTTCTCAGATGTAGCCTTGGGAGGATGCTATTAGGAAGTAGCTCAGGGCATTCCTCAGCAATGCTTTGGATGGGAGCTGGCTGGCTGGCCCAGGTTGGAACAAAGAGCCTGACCTGTGTGCTCATGTGGGCTTTAGTCAGACCTTTATGGAAAATAGTTCACTAACCACAGCTCTATGAGTGAGTGACTGCTATGATTCACGTTGACAGATGTGGTATGAAGAAGCTAAATGACTTACCTCTGTGTGTGTGTGTGGGGTGTCACATGACTAGCAAGTAATGGCATAGGCACTTGATTCCAGGCAGCTTACCTCCAGTGTTCACGTACTTACCAGCAACTCGCTTTGCCCTCCCATGAAAGCACCCTCTTAAATTAAAATTAGACTCCCTTTGGTTGTGAGAGACAGAACCCATCCCAAGGGTATGCCAGGCAAGGTGGCAGCAATGGCAAGGCATGGGGCGGGAAAGGAAAACAGTATGTGACCAGGGAGATCTAAGTTCCCGACAGTGGAAAGGGGGTAGTCACAAGAGGCACCCTTAGTTGGCTTTCTGTGTGCAGAGGCAAGGGACTTTTGCTGCAGAGACTTGACATAGGGCACCAATTACCACTGAGGCTGGGGATGAGGAGAGACACTGGGGCGGACCCTGGCCTGGCCTTGCAACTCTTTGATTGTTTTTCATACTGTCCTACTCTCAGCCATCTCTTTCCTCATCTTTCTGTGGGTCTCCAAACCATTTCCTTCCTGCCAGCTTCCCTGGAGAGTGAGTGCTACACGAGGCAGATTTGATCTCCTGATGATCCCAGGGCCAGTCTTAGGGACAGACTAAGTCTATCAGTCCCCATGCAGGTCCCACTCTTTTAATCAAAGATTCAACAGGAGGGGGATTGTACTGAGGTCAACAAGGGGCCATAGGGGTACTTTGGAAGCCTCCTTCCTTTGGGGGTTTGCTCCTTGATGCAGAGAGAGAGAGAGAGAGAGAGAGAGAGAGAGAGAGAGAGAGAGAGAGAGAGAGAGAAGGGGTATATGTATGCCTGTGTGAGCATGGTGGCAGAAGAAGGTATCCAGTGCTCTTCCATCACCCTCAGCTTATTCCTTTGAGTTAGTATCTCCCCCTGAACCTGGGGTTAACATTCTCTTGGCTAAGCTGGACCCCAGCAAACACCATCTTGTCTCAGTCTCTTTTGGACTTGGGTCACAGGGGTGCCCAGCTTGCTACATGAATGCTGGGAGCTGAACTCCAGTTCTCATGATTGTACGGCAAGCAGTCTTAGCCACTGAGCCAGCTCTCCAGCATCTATAGTTGAGACACTTCTGCCTGTGTTCCAGAGTTGTCTTCCCCAGACCTGATGAATGCCCGAATCAGCTAGAAAGGCTTTGGTACAACTCTGGGCACTGAAGGCTGACAGACTAAAAGATGGTAAGCGTCTGTATGTGATATAGAAGATGGTATTGTTTGGTCTGGGGTGTCCCACCAGCTTGCTGATGAACTTTGCCAAATTGTTTCCCCTTTCTGGATTTGGTTTCTTCACCCGGGGTAAGTATACTTGCCTCTGTGTCTTATTGGATTAAAGGCTAAAATATGACAATCTTTCTAATGGATTCATAAGTTCATTTAGTTCTTCACTTAGGTACATAGAGAATATTCTGAAATGTACCTATGAAATATGGGAGGTCTGGGGCTCACCAACCCATATAAGACTCTGAAGTCCAGAATTAGGTCCCATGAAATATCTGAGTAAACAAATCCATTCATCCCCCAGCAAAGTCAGCCCTAGCTGCACAGTCCTGAGTTTGTGTGTATGGGTATTTTGTTTGCATATACGTAGGGGTAACATTTTTGTGCCTTTTGTTCGTGGATCTCCTAGAACTGCTGTGAGGTGCTGTGTGGGTGCTGGGGATTGAACTTGGATGGTCTGGAAGAACAGCCAGTATCTTAACCTCTGAGCCATTGCTCTAGCCCCCACAGGACTGAAATTTTAGAGACCCTAGAGTTAAACAGTTACATTATTGAGGACTTTAATCCTTTTTAGATTTACTTTTTTATGTGTATGAGCATTTTGTCTGCATGTGTGTATGTATGTATGTCTGCATATATGTATGTGTACCATGTGCATGTCTGGTGCCCGAAGAGGTCAGGAGAGTGGGTTGGATCCCCTGAAACTGGACTTACAGGTGGTTGTAAGCCACCACACAGGTTCTGGGAATGGAACCAGGCTCTCTGAAGAGCAGCAGTCGCTCTTAATTGCTTTGTCATCTTTTGAGGGCTTTAGCAATCATGCCCAGTTCTCTTTCCCGTAGTGTTGCCATCTCACTGATTACTGTTGTCCTTTGTCTGTACCCTGGAAAGCTGAGGCTTGGAGAAAGTACAGATGCGAGGTTACAGCAGGACTCATTCCAGGGCTTGGTGGGCGCCAAGGAGTGTCTGAGGACCCTGGTCCCACAGCTTCAGCTACTCAGAGTCTCTGCAGACAGTGTGGCCTAGGCTAGGGCAGCACAGGTTAGCGGGAGTGTCTGGGACAGGGCAGAGAGTGAGCTAGAGGCAGAGAATAGACCAAAGTGGGTGGGGCTTGGAGAGCTGGATCCCAGACAAGTCAGAAATCCAGGGTCCATTCCATTAGGAGGATCCCTGGCCACACCACCACAACTCATAGCCAGCCTCTTCAGGCACACATTTGTGTTAATATGTTTGTGTTACTATAATTCCTCCCTCCCTCCCTCCCTCCCTCCCTCCCTTCCTTCCTTCCTTCCTTTCTTCCTTCTTTCTTCTTTCGAGGCAGGGTCTGGTCTGGAACTCACTCCAAAGACCAGCCTGTCTTGAAATCAGAGATCCACCTGCCTCTGCCTCCCAAGGGCTGGGATTAAAGGTGTGTGCCACCACACCAGGCTTTGTAATTTCTAAGTAATAATGTTATGCTGCAATTTCTTTCCTTTTCCCCTGTGAAGTCCTCAAGCACAAGACTCCATCACATATTGTCCAAGGCCCCATACTGCCTAGTGAAGATTAGTGGGTGTTAATGAGAACCCCTGGAGTGAGCTATTAACAATGATCATTCTCACAACTGTGAAAAATGATTCATAGACATTCTGTTATTTACTCATTCATTAAGATCCTTGAGCTGGGCAGTGGTGACACATGCCTTTAATCTCAGTACTCAGGAGGCAGAGGCAGACAAATCTCTGAGTTCAATGCCAGCCTGATCTACAGAGAAAGTTCTTGGACAGTCAGGGCTACACAGAGAAACCCTGTCTTGAAAAACAAACAAACAAAATTCATGTATATTTGCCAAATTCATGTATATTTGCCTGGCTGGGGGTGTGACCCTATGGTACAGTGGGAGCCCAGCTTGTGCAAACCCTGGGTTCAGTTCCCAGCACTATACTAGAAAAAAAAGTGTCAAGACACCTTGTCTGTACCCAAGGAATTTGTGGTGGGTTAGGGCAAAAGAAAAGCAGAAAATACAGAGTACAGCATATTTGAAGTGAGAGGAAGGTCATGGAAGGTTCCAGGAGGGCTGGGATTTGTGAACGAGGGGCCAGGAGAGAGCCTGGTGAAGGCCACCATGGGCATCTGGGGAGCGAGGAGGGATGGGATGTTTTTGGTCAATTACTGCTGCCAGGGAGGGAGTGATGAGTGAAACAGCACTTTTGATTTGAACATAGAATGCTTTGCATTTTCCATCTGTTATCTCAAATTAGACTAACTGTAGCAGGAGCAACATTGAGCAGGAGCTGGCTGTGTCTTTAAAAACAAAACAAAACAAAACAAAACAAAAAACAAGCAAACAACAAACAACCCTTTTAGTGTTCTGCCTGCACTACTTTCATGCAGTACCTACACAGGCCAGAAGAGGGCACTAGATTCTTTAGAACTAATCTACTTGAATGGCCATATCAGGGCTGGGAATCCAATACAAGTCTTTTGGAAGAGCAAAGAGTGAGTGCTCTTTACCTCTGAGCCTTCTCTTAGACCTGAGGTGGCTATTCCTAAGAGGTCTGTTTACCTGTGTTATCTTGACACCACCCTTTTGATCAGGGGAGGCCCAGAGGGAACTGCAGGAGGAGGGAGATTGCCAATTTCCTCACTTTCCTGAGTGAACTGAAGACATGGAAGGAATTTGGGATGTATATGTGTGAAGAATGTTGTCTGACCCTGTGACATGCAGCTGATGGCATGTTTGGCAATGCATGCCCCTGGAAGTCTCCAACCTCAAATATGCGGGGACCAAGCAAAGAAGCAGACAGTGAAGCCAACTCAGACTTCCCTAGAACTTCCTGCACAGGAGATTGTCGGTCACAGAAGGCATCTGAGTGTCCCCACCCACAGCAGTGACTTTCTTTGAGTGGAACTTTTTGGCCAGCTATTGAAGGTGCAAACACCAGCCCCTCCCATGGAAAGTGACCCAGGTTATCCAGCCATAGGCATCTACTAGTCTTGAGGCTTACCCCCGTTTGAGTGGCCTGTTACCAAGCCTGTCAGCTAGGGCTTTGGTCCTTTGATAGCCGGCCTGGCTTCTCAGTCATCACTGTGAGGCAGGAGCATCTTTGTTGTCTGCTCGGGGAAGTGTCAGACCCAGGAGCCCTTTACAGATCCTGGTTCCCTTTTGCCTTCCACGTCCCCAGGATTGCATCTGTAGTGTTGACATAGTTGTTCTTACCCGATTCCCACAACCTGGATCTGCTAACAGACCAGTCTTGGGGATGGGAGGTTCTCCTTTTTGCTAGAGCTGCAGCTATGCCAGTCTGCAATAAAGATTTTTTTCTAAAGCATTTTTTTTCAGTGGTTGTTGCTTTCTCCTCGCTTCCTTTCTTCCTGTGGGCCACTGAGATTACTGTCCCTTTGCCCCAGCAAAGAATCTTAATGGTGTCTTAGAACCCAGGGGCATGGATGCTATGGGCCCTCTCTTTGTGGATCCAATTCTTTCTTTCCTCTTGTTGCAGACTACCTCACTGTACATGCTTTGGTACTTGGAGAGAAAGGACACCTTTAGCACATCTGAAACTAATGAGAAGTCATGACTGCTGTAGAAATCTCTTTCCAAATTCAGATTGGAGGGAGGTACTCTGATCTGCCTGGACTAGCTGGGTGGTGCATGGCTGATCCAGTGAGTGCTGCTGCCCCTGCGAGTCTTGCTGTAATTGCTACGAAGATGTGCAGTTCCTGGGAAGGAAGCAGCTGGACCACTGGTGTAGGAATCCCCTGGACAGTGCACATTTGAGGGAGTTTAGTGAGT
The DNA here is from genome assembly GCF_003668045.3 of Cricetulus griseus. NCBI lineage: Eukaryota > Metazoa > Chordata > Mammalia > Rodentia > Cricetidae > Cricetulus > Cricetulus griseus. The sequence goes on from NC_048598.1 coordinate 56,212,671, forward strand.
ACACTCGTAATTGTACAGCTATCCAAGCTGTACACTGCCTGAAAGAAAGGGCAGGGGCTGTCTTCAAGCTCAACTCTTGTCTCAGTCCCACTAGACTTCTAGCTAGACTTATGGGTGACAACTATTGTGCCACCCAGGCTTTGGTTTAGGGGTCTCTGTGGGGCAGCATAGCTTACTCAGGCAAGTCCACTCTAGAGAGAGAACTTTAGAGTCTGGCATTTGCAGTCCATAAAGATGTTTTATGTAGGAAATCGCTGCAGTCTTCCTTCATGAAACTGGTTGCAGTGTGCAGACACTGGAGAGTGCAGACACTGAGGCTGTGCAGGCCAGTGCTCTGTTACTGTGCTCTCTGGGACTCAATTGGTGCTTGATCAGCATTGCCCAGAGGCCCAGCCCCTGGGTAGCAGGTTATTGCCTGAGAAGACCCTGCCTCTGGGCTGTTGGGTCACTACCAGTTGCTTTGACACACTGATTTATAAGGACTGCCCACCTCCTCCCAAGCCATAAATATCCATCCCAAAGGCTGAATATGATTGAGTCACCTCTGCACCCAGAACTTGGGCAGTGTTGTTGTTTCAAAGATTTATTTATTTATTTTGGTTTTCCGAGACAGGGTTTCTCTGTGTAGCTTTGGAGCCTATCCTGGAACTAGCTCTTGTAGACCAGGCTAGTCTTGAATTCACAGAGATCCTCCTGCCTTTGCCTCCCCAGTGCTGGGATTAAAGGCGTGCGCCACCACTGCCCGGCTGATTTATTTATTTTTCTTTTATGTATATAGGTGTTTTCCCTGCATGTATCACTTATGTGCATCACTTATGCTTCACATTCCTGGTGCCCACAGAGGCAGAAGAGGGCATCAGATCCCCTAAAACTGGAGTTACAGATGGTTGTGGGCTGTTAGGAATTGAACCCAGGACCTCTGGGAGAGTAACCAGTGATCTTAACTACTGAGCCATCCCTCCAGCGCCACATATTGTGCAGAGCAATAAGTGAGCCTCACCCTGTGCCAGGGTATGTGTGAATAACCCACAAAGCAGACACTTTTATTGTGGCCATTTCACAGATGCTGAGGTTGGAGCCCAGGAAGGTACCATGTCCGTGATAGATAGATAGATAGATAGATAGATAGATAGATAGATAGATAGATGGATAAATACATAGATAGATAGACCAGCCAGCCTGGTCTACTATTGTGGAATATTTGTTCACACTGTGTGAAGATGTATCATTGTTGGTTTAATAAAGACCTGAATGACCAATAGCTAGGCAGGAGAAAATAGGTGGGACTTCTGGGGAGAGGGAAGAACTCTGGGAAGAAGAGAAGCAGGAGACGCCATTCAGACATAGAGAGAGTCGGAAATACAGAACAGAGGAGAGGTAAAGAATCACGTGGTAGGATGTAAATTAATTGGAACAGGTTAATTTAAGTTATAAGTGTTAGTTGGGAAAAAGCCTAAGCTAAGGCCAAGCTTTCATAATTATTAAGTCTCCGTGTCATTATCTGTGAGCTGGTAGCCCAAAGGAAAGTCCAACTACACTCTACATAATGAGTTTCAGGCAAGTTAGGGCTAAGCAGACAGATCCTGTCTCAAAACAAAAACAAAAGCAAAAAACAAGTACTTTTCTAATTAGTATCATTTTAGATGCTGTGCAGTAGAGGCAGCCATCATCTCCACCCCAGTAAAGGAACCAAACTCTAAGAGAAATGACTCTTCCAAGACCCTCCCCCAGCCATGTGCTGGGACTTCATCTGCTCTTTGTGGCAGCTCACGAGAGTATTGGGTTGTTGCCATTTCACAGACATAGTATGTGAGGCTCATTTGCCCAAGATCTAGTAAGTAGGAGATCTGAGATTCAAACCCAAACTAGGGGGCTCTTGAGCACCAACTTGCTTCTCAAGAATGGTTCATCTTTGCTGAATGAATGGCAGAGAGAGAGGGAGAGATGGGGAGGAAGAGAGAGGGTGAGGGAGAGGTGGAGAGAGGAAGAGAGACAGAGATAAAGATGATAAAGATAGCTAGCTGGATGGATGGATGGATGGATGGGTAGATAGATAAATGGATGGATGGATGGATGGATTGATACATGGATGGATGGGTGGATAGATAGATACATAGACAGATGGATGGATGGATACATGGATGGATGCATAGATAAATACATGATAGATGGATAAATACATAGATATCAAGCACATTAGGAAATGGTAGGAGGAGCAGAGGGTGAAAACAGAGTGGATATAACCGGTGTTTGTCCCAAAGGACCCCTGAGTGGTGGCTGGCTGACTGACACACACTGGAGCTGAAACATCCATCCTGCCTCAGCTCCTGCTTTTGTTTTTCTGGTGAAAATAATTGGTAGGGCAGAGCCTGAGTCTTTTCCCTGGGGTGCGTTGGGAGGATGCCACTGGGCACTTTAGTATTGAGCTGCCTGGAGAGGAGGCAGCCTGAGCTGCAGACACTTACGGTAAGATGTCTAGGACATCTGTCAATTAAAAATATTCAATCAACCACCACTGGGACTCCAGTTCAGTTACAGTGTATTTTAGGGGAGGACAGAGGCTCTGAGACCTGAGGTGCTCCATTCCCGTACCCCTCCTCCCCAGGCCTAGGCCACTTCAGTGGTACCCACTGCTATATACTCTTGGAGAATTTGCACAGCCTTACCAGACACCCTGTGCCAGAAAGCCTTACTATATGTTCTGATGTACAAAGGTCACTTTCCCACCTGGTGAAAATATAACTGAGGGTTTGTTCTTCTCCCTATGTCCTGCTCTTGATTGACAAGGCTGATTCTCAGAGCTGGCTCACAGATTTGGTGAGTCAGAGAATCCCTGCCCTTCAAGGGGCAGAGAGATACTCCATGCAGGAAACAGGGATGCAGGATGATGGCTTGATAGATACAAGGGGCTGATTTCACACAGAGGCTGAGATGAAGCCTGAGGCTTCCAAGCTAGAGAAAGCCAGATGGTCTCCAGGACTCTGAGGAAACAGGTGGGCTTCCCAGGGCAGTATTGAATCCTCTTCCTGGAGGCAGACAAGTGCAGGGTAGTGGTAAAGATGGGAGGAATCCTCAGGCCAATGGGAATGGGTCCCCTCTTGCTTGGGAGGCTGGAGGGAGTCCCCCAGTGGCCAGCAGAGGCCAAGGATGCCCTTTCCATTGGAGAAGAGGTAATAAAACAGGGCATGGTTGGAAGTCTTCCGGATCCCAGGGTTGGCCATCTGAACATCTTTGGCTAACAGAGATTTCAGGTGAGCAAGGAGGGACTTGGGTGGCCTGTAGTCATCAGTAAGCCAGAATTCGGTGGTTAGAGGTTTCTCAGGGAGTGCCCTATATGAAACCTGCTCTTAATTACCTTAAAGGAGGGAAACCATGCATGCATTAAGCTCATTTATATAAGTTCTAGAACCATCCGTGTGAATCCACAGTGACAGAAATGAGAACTTGGTAGACCCAGTGGGGGTTTTCTGAGGCCACAGGGATATTTATTCCATATCCTGATTTATGTGCTGTTATCTGGGGTATACCCTTGCCTAAGCATATTAATCTGCTCACTTCAAATCTGTGTATTTTACTGAACATAAATCATACATCAAATAAATAAGCAAAGTCACCATGTCACACTATGCTTAGAGGGGAAAAATTTCCTCTTTACTGTAGGGAGGTAGATGGCTGCCTGTCCATGACCACCCCCAGGCAGGGAGCAGTTGGGTGAGCTTGAAAGTCCTTGGTTTTTTACTTAGCCTCTGATTCTAACCTTGTTCCATCATTGCTGTTGTGACCTTAGGTGATTGGATTTCCAGTGTTCTAACTTCTAAAATGGGCTGGTGATTGGGTGGGGTTGTGATAACCAAAGTGCCTATGTGGCAGTTTGCTAGCACTCTTCATTTACCTCCTGCAGGAAGCCTTCCTCGACTTCTCACGGCCTCCACAAGTGCCTTCCTCACCTCCACACACCAGCTCTGGCATGTGTGTGATTCCAACCTCCGTGTTGACAATTGTGTACTCTGACAGGTACAGAACCTTTCGGTGTTAGGCAAATAATACCATGCTATAAATAGGCACCCAGAGCCTGCTGTGTTATATCTTTGTGGACCTGGACCCTGTGATGGCTAATCTTGGTTGTCAACTTGACTGCATCTGAAATAAACTAAAAACCCAAGCTGCTGGGCACTCCTCTGAAGGAATTTCTAAATCAGATTATTTCAAGCAGGGAGATCTACTCTAAATTTGGGTCACACCTTCTGGTGGCATTGCAGGTAAAAGGACACAGAAGAAGGTGGCTTGGCCTTCTCGCTTGCCCTCCCTCTTGCAGGCAAAGTCGTTTGTCCTGTTGCTGAGGCCAGTGGCAAATCTAACTTCTCCAGGATTCCAACTTGGACAGTAGACAAGTAACTCTCCAGGATCCCAGCATCAGAGTGGGACTGTTGAGACATACAGTAATTATGGGATTCTCGGTCTCTCTGAGGCAAGGCAGCCACTGCGAGACTAGCCAGACTACAGCCTGTAAGGCACTGTAATAAATAGCCTTTAAATATAATTATTTAATATATTATACACTCATTCTACCAGGTTTTGTTTGGACAAGGTTTCTCTGTGTAGTTCTGGTTGTCCTTATAACTCACTCTGTAGACCAGGCTGGTCTCAAACTCAGAGATCTGCCTGCCTCTGCCTCCAGAGTCCTGGGATTAAAGGTGTGTGCCACTGCTACCCAGAAGTTCTGTTTCTTTAGAGAACCCTAACACAGCCCCGGGCTCCTCCTACCTTCTGTATCTCTACTCCTTTCTCAGCTTTCACAACTTTGGGGGCAAGGCCTAGGCCTTGCTCAGTTTTACATCTCTCCTGTACATTATAAGATGTGTTCAATAAATCCTTGGTCAGTGAGTAGCTAATAGGTAAATTAGAGCACACAGGACAAGGACAACATGCTCGAAAGGATGCATAATGTGGTGGTTGTATGCATGAGTGAGTCAATGAGGATGTAAGGGGGACGGTACCCAACAAATAGGAACTGAAGACATCAATGGGATATTGGTTTCCTTGGTTGTATAATGGTGCTGACCAGTTCCAGAGTCCAGAGAAGATTCCAGAATGGGACAACCTGACAGACAGCACTAGGGGAGAGTCCGGTTGCCCCATATGCATTCATGCTGGAGCCTCTGTCCGTCCCTTTGTCCCTCCCTTCCTTTCGTTCCCCCATCCTTCCTTTTCTCCCTGCCATTGTCCCCTGCACTTCTAAGGAGACAGTAGTTGAGGGAACTGAGGCAGGAAATGCCTCTGAGGGCCAGGGAATTAAGTCAGTGACTGTCCCTTCCCCAATCTCCTTGTCTCCCCTGACACCATGCCCCTGAAGAGATGCCTCCCCATCTTTGCCTGTCAGGAGTTTGCATATTTATCTGCTCTGTAACATTTACAGGGATTTAGTGTTTAATAACTGTCACTCCAATATATCTTTTCTTAATCCCTTCAGATCTGCTGCTGTAGCAATTTTAAATATTTATCAACACTGTTTGTGTGTTTGCTGGTTGGGTTGCAATCTTTGTGTAATTAAAGATTTACAAGAATCTGTTTGAGATTTGTGCAGACTTGGTGAGATTGCAGGGGAAGGGAAGAGAGAGCAGGTCTTGGAACCTGCGGTTTGAAATTTGAAACTGGAGTTGGCTCTCCTGGGAAAGGCGCCACAGGTTCTCTCCCTTTCCGCTCTTTCACATGGGTATTCAGTGCGTATGGCATGGCTTGTAAGACGCAGACCAAGTGTCTGAGTTCTGCCTCCTTTTATGGGGTGGCAGGAGGTAAAGCATGTAGAGGTCTCTGCTGATTTGCAATTTTTGTTTTAGTGACAGAGACAAGAAATATGGAAACAATTTTTTAAAAAATCATTTTTAAAAATCTTGAATGATAAAGGAATGAATTCCTTGTTTTTCTGTTTCTGTTTTGTTTATTCTTATTTTTATGTTTTTGTGGTGCTGGGGATGAAATAAGGGTCTTGTGTGCTCTTGGCAGGTGCTCTCCCACTGTGCACATCCCCAGACCTAGAGTTACTTATAGCAAGCAATAGGAATTGACTATGAAAAACCTGGAAATTTCTGGAAGAATAAGGAGAGGTCATAGGATCAAATGAAAGACAAAAAGACTAAAGAAAAGCAATGAGTGGACATTGTGCTGTGTTGGGGAGTCTTCATTTGTTTGCTTGTTTTTTCTAGACAGGGTTTCTCTGTAGCTTTGGAGCCTGTCCTGGAACTAGCTCTGTAGACCAGACCAGCCTCAAACAGAGATTCACCTGTCTCTGCCTCCTGTGTGCTAGGATTAAAGGTGTGCCACCACTGCCCAACTGTGTTGGGGTCTTTGTGACAGGACTCATCCAACAGTGACTGTTTATCACTCTTCACAGGGAAGGCTAGGATGGAGACCAGTGGATTTTGACTGACAGTTTCATCAAGATTGTAGCTGGGTATGGTGGCACACTTTTAATCCCAGCACTTAGGAGTGGATCTCTGTGAGTTTGAGGTCATCCTGGACTACATAAAGAGTTCTGGGCCAACCAGGGCTACACAGTGAGATCCTATCTCAAGACAAAACCAAAACCAAAAAAGATTGTAGCCAGTGGGCAGGGGTGGTCACCTGGAACGAGTTCTAGGTGGTGGTGATGCCAAAGCAGAAGCCATGAGCAAAGGCTGCTGAATACCATTGTCTGGAACCAGGCCGTTCCCAGCATGGCTGAGCTGGACCAAGCTGAAAGACGCACACAGCCCAGTGGTGCCACAGGGGTCAGTAGGCTTTCATTGGCCAGAGTGCCTCCTTTCATAGACTGGGCTTGAGAAATGGATCCACCTCCAGCCCTCACTCTCCCAGCATCACATAAATAGTCAGAATTTGCTTTCTTCAAATGGAATAGAAGGTTCAGATCAGGGGCAAACCCCCAGCTCTCATGGGAGGGCGCTCACTTCAGGAGTCCAACAGTGGGTGGGGAGCTGTTAGTTCTGTCCATTCAGGGCTGATGGGGGATGATGTCCACAGAGCACACATCACCCTCTGATGGGCTCAGACATCCTCAGAGCACACATCACCCTCTGTTGGGTGAGGAGACAAACAGATCCTCACGGTAGGCTGGTGACAGAGGTAAGTTTGACTGGGTTAAAAGTGCCTTTTCTAAAATAAATATTCCAGGACAGCCTCCAAAGCCACAGAGAAACCTGTCTTGAAAAACCAAAACAAACAAACAAACAAATAAATAAAATAGATATTCAGTGATGGAAATTCCCTACCTATGTTAAGGGTACTCAACATTTTGATATGTTGTGTTCTTAATATTTTCCAGTTTTCCTTTACTTGGGAACATGGGTAGACTAAACCCCTGACCACTGGCAGGCCAAGGGCATGCAATGCAAGTAGCCAATCATGACTGACTCAGCTGTACATTCAGTCTTCAGAATTGTACTCCGTAGACAAAGGCAAGTGTTAAAGGAGGTGGCAGGCCACATAGATATCGGTGGCACCTGTGAATCATGGAACATGTCCCTGTAGCTGTGAGTGTATCCACTCTGGTACTGTCACGGCTCCCTCAGTGTATACCTGTGGCTGCCTGGAGAATGACTAAGGAGGAGGACAGAGCTGGCTTTCCAAAGCTCTTTACGACATGTTATTTGCTCAAAGTAAACAACTCTGTTATGTCTCCTCAGAAATAGCTATGGGGTAGAAAACAGAAATCTGCCAGTTCACCACAATGGGTTGTTGATTCTTTTACATAGAGAGACAGCAAGGATCTCACTGATTCCTGTGCATTGGGAATGATTTAGACAGATGGACAGAAACTTAGGAGGGGTAAGATTCAAGGCTTAGTCACAGGGAAGTTTAGGAAAAAGGTTTTGTGTATAGATCTCTTGGAGTGAGCATTGGATTTGAGAATATGTGTGTTCACTGTCGGTAGCTACTGAATTACTATTGGTAACAACGTAGACAAGGTGGGCCACTTTATGGATACCCTTTAATCCTCATCACCAGAGATACAGGGTTTATTCAGTCTGCCGAAGAACAGTGGTCCTGGTGACTCGGCTGACGAAGTGGCTTGGGCTTAACTACATAGACTCACCAAGACTCACCTGGATACTGGCATTTTTGAATGTTCAATTTTCTGAAGCAGAAATCAACCCTGAGTTCATACTTGGGTACCACTAGCCAACTGGTGATTTGAGATCCCAGCCGAGGAAGGGTTTCATAACGTCCTAGAATAGACATTCCTAGTGGAATAAGGCCCATCACTAACCAGTGACTTTTATAGTTACGGGGTCTGCAGGCCTTTTTTTTTATTTGCTTGCTTCTTTGCCAAAGGTTAAATTCCTGACAAGCTAGGCAGAGAGACCTTGCTACCACAGATAGATGAAGAGTCCAGAGACAGGTCTGGAGCATTGGCTCAGCAATTAAGAGCACTGGCTGCTCTTCCAGAGGACCTGAGTTCAATTCCAAGCATCCACATGGAAGCCAGAAAAGGGTGTTGAATCCCCTGGAGCTGGAGTTAGAACAGGTTGTGAGTCACACATGCAGTCAAAACATTCATTAACATAAAACTTTTTTTTTTAAAGGTCCCAGAGACAACTTGTGAAATGGTATGTGAGTCAGGAGCAGTGACCAGAGTGAGTGAAAAGCCATTTGCTTCATTCATGCTTGGCTCAGGGCTCAGTGTTACGGTGTGATGATGTGTGATGAGTGCATGCACTGTGTACTAGGGGTGCAGGGCAGTTTCTGGTCTATCATCTAGTCAGGATCTAGCATGGTTTCTGCCACAGTAGTTCATATGTTGAATGGCAAAAAGTAAAGGAGTGAGTTAATCTAGATGCCCTTTGACCTAGAAAGTACTGCAGAGATTGTCTAGTCCGTGCCCAGCCAGGACGGACCCTCTCTGTTAGCATTCCCCAGCTAGCAGCCCCCTTAGCTGAAATTTGTCCCGGCTTCCATTAGGAGGCATCCTGCTCTCTGTGTGCGCTAACCTCACAGGAGTTCAGATCTGTCACACATATGCTTCCTCAAGGTCACACAATTAGTAGACTACAGAGCCCCAGGGACCAAGTCCAGAAGACTTGGGGTCTGAGCTTAAGTGCTGTCTGGACGCCTGAGTACACATTTCAACAGTTGCCGTGACCTCTCAGGAGCCCGTGTTAGCTAGCTTTGTCTGTTAGAAAATGTTTCCACTGGGTTGAAAGATGGCTTGGTGGATAAAGGCGCTTTCCACCAAGCTTGATGACCTACGTTCAATGACAGCACCTGGATGATGGCGAGCACTGACTCCATCAAGTTGTCCTCTGACCTCCACACATCCTTGACAGGTACATGCGCAGGCACACACAATAAATGTAATAAAACTTTTTAGAGAGAACGCACTCCCATATTGCTTAGTGGAAACCCACCTCCCTATAACTCACACATGGGGTTCTGAGCGTCATCTGAGAACTTTTCTCCTTTTTTTCCCACAGCTTTCTGGGTCTCAGAGGCCACTATACATCCTGGTCCTTACCTAGCCCCACCCCATACTGAGGGAGCACAAATTCCCCAGACTGTGGCTCTCAGGCCAAGCAAGGTGAAGTCTAGCCAGTGTAGTTTCAGGGTCATTATTTGCTGTCTAGACACTATAGTCACTAATGCCATTTCACCTCACATTAGCTTTTTTTTTTTTTTGGCAAGAGAAATTCTTTTTACCAGTCTGGCCTTCATGGCTGAATCACTGAAGAGTGTGGCTCAAACAGAAGTCCTATGAGAGGGCAAGACCTGCAGGCTTCCCAGGGTCACCTGTGGTTCTGCGGCTGGAGGAAGGGGGAGTGGGCTGCACCAACTGAGTGCCACACTGGTGTGGGCTACTTGGCAGTTGTCTTTTCTGAGGAGTCTGCAGGTGCCTGAATGCAAATGTGCACATGATCGAGTAGGGAGAGCCTTCAGCTGAGACTCATCTGCGCGTGTCTGTCCAGTCTCACTGTGGACATCTCTTCAACGATAAAGTCCAGGCTCGATGGGGCTTTTGTGCCTGCATTGTTTTCTCCACAGGGAGATAAACATAGCTGTTTGCACCTGTGCAGAAACCCAGACATCCAGAGGGCAGCCTGTGGCAGGTCTTGGAGAAGTTTCCTAGCCCTAGGACCAGACACCACTGAAGAGGTCTTGTCCAGCCTCTGACTGCAGGGTGGTGGCTTCAGTTCTATAGCACACTTCTCCCATGGAGCCTATGCTAATTGCCTTTGATTTCCTCCTAATTGAGATTTAGTGCAGCCCCCAGTGGACAGTGCAGGAAGGTCTTGGTTACTCCATTGACCTTCTGGAGTCCCCCAGTGGGGGGTTTTGGGGAACCCCAGTGTGCGCAGTAGGCAGAGGAAGGCCAAGTAGGCTTCAGCTCCCCTTCTCCCTGGCATTTGCTCATCCTTTCTGTCCTGCATGCTGTCTAGACTCCTGAGTGGCCAATGAGAGAGGGAATCTGAGGAGCCTGACCCCTCAGAGAACTTTAGAGCCCTGTCCCCGAGGCCTCTCCTCCTAGAGGGAGAGGAAGACAGGTGTGTTTTCTCTTATCGTGTGTGTGTGTGTGTGTGTGTGTGTGTGTGTGTGTGTGTGTGTGTGTGTGTGTGTGTGTTTGTGCTTGCAAGTGTCAGAGCCAGCAGCTCGGTGCTTTGCCTGGACCTAGGGAACAGCTTTGGCAGCAGCACGGAAGTCTTGTGTGTGGTGGTAGAAAGAGGTCTAGATTGGGGTCTCCTCAGGGTGATCTTGAGGAAATCATCTAATGTCTCTGAGACCTGTGCTTCCTACCAGTCAGTTGTATGGGGACACAACGCTGCCATGCCCACCTGACAGGATTGAGCTATGGATAAGGAAAGGGTTTGAAATGATAGATGCTGGAATGATGAGGATGGCTGGAAGTAGGGTGGCATTAGCATCAGTGCCCTGGCTCTGTCAGCAGGAGTGGGCTGGTGCCTTCCCTGCCTCATTCTGCCTTATTGTGATTTTTAAGGATGATGGTGTTAAGAGAGCCATGGTGGTGAGGTTGGTCCCCAGGAAGAAGGGTCATGAGCCTTGGCGTTAGTACCCTGAATTCCTTAGTGCCAGGCACACCAACTTTGGGGAGTCAAATAGAATTAGGACCAGAATTCAGCCCTGGACAGAACTGTGCATGACAACCTCCAGGCCGGACCCTGTGGCATTGAATACACAGCCACAACCATCTCGGTGCCAGTACAGTGACCATTGCTGTGCTCGGCTGAGTTTGGACTTGGGGCCCTGCAGCCAGGAGCAAGGAATATTTAAATTTTCAAACCTGGCATGGGGTGGCAGGGTTTCTTTCCAAACTGAAGATTTCTCTTCTGATGTCTCAGCCCCATGATCCCAGGTTTTCTCAGCATCAAGAGGCTGGTGAAAGCCACCAGAGGTTGGGGGTTTCCACCACAGCAGGGAAACATCTTAGTCCCCCATTCCACACTGCTCTGTGAGCTCCAGCTTGGGGACAGATTTCACCACAAGAAAGGAGACATCAGAGGCCACAGAGGCCTCAGCTCTGGAGACATTAGACTCTGGTTCACATTCTGGGCCTGAGACAGGGTAAGTCATATTCCCTTTCTGAATCTCAGTTTCTCTGTCTATAAAATGAGGTTAATGCTCTCCATCCCAGCACAGTCGATTTTTCAGGTGGTGAAACTGCTCTGGATAATGCTGTCATCATAGGCACATGTCATCACATGTTTGCCCAAACCCAAGGGATATACAGAGCATTGGGAGTGGGTGACAATGATGTGCCCCCAAAGGTTGTACAGTCGGCTCACCCTGAGGCTGGACACCAAGGAGGACACTACATGGAGGGGATTATGTACCTCCTGCTCAGTTTTCCGGTCAGCCTAAAAGATTAAGAAAAATGGGGCTGGAGAGATAGCTCAGCGGTTCAGAGCACAGACTGCTCTTCCAGAGGTCCTGAGTTCAATTCCCAGCACCTATATGGTGGCTCACAACCATCTGTAATGAGATCTGATGCCCTCTTCTGCCATAAAGTCATACATACTGATAATGTACTCATATACATAAAGTAAATAAATAAATATTTTTTAAAAAGATTAAGAAAAAAGGAGTCATGACTGGAGATATGGCTCTGTGGTTATGAGTAATTGCTCTTGTAGAGGACCAGGGTTTGGTTCCTAGTGGTTACGTGGAGGCTCACAACCATCTGTAATTCCATTTCCAGGGACCAATGCTCTCTTCTGGTCTCTTCAGCACCAGATGTACAAATGGTGCACAAACATACTTGTAGGTAAAACACTCACATACACATTAAAAAAAAACAAAAACCAAATACAGTCAAGGAATCAGCGAACACTAAAAAAAAAAAAAAAAGGTCATCAACAACGATAACTAATAATTATTAAACTGAGACTTAAATATTTGGTGTGTATGTATGTATGAATGTATGTGTGTGCACACAAGCCATAGCATATGTGTGGAGTTCAGAGGACAAACTGGCAGGAATTAGTACTCACCTTCCACTACGAGGGTCCCAGGACTTGAACTCAGGTCTTCAGGCATGGTGGCAAGCACCTTTACCAGCTGAGGCATTTTACAGGTCTTTCCTTCTCTCCTCTCATCAAATCTTGGGCCATGCACCCCTGGGGCAAAATCAGGAGGATGGGATCCCACCTGTCTCCTGAATCCACCTGCCTGCTGAGCACAGGAGCAGGGGGACCATGCTCTTGGGGGTTTGTTTTATTCATTACCTTTGAGGACTTTCTTGTTTTTATTCCTCCCAGGCCTGCTGGAAGGCATGACACCTCAGGAACTGAGTAATGCCAGGAGATTCCTCCAGAAGTCGGGGATAGGGGGCGCTTTGAAGAGAAGACAGAGAATGGCTGGAACAGCGGCTGAGTTCCTGGGTTCTCATTTCAAGTCCCAAGGTCTGGAGAGCCCTTGGCTGTCAACTATTTTTTAAAATGCAAAGCAGACTAGAGAAATGGGAATCCAGTGTGCTGCCGATGGGATGTAAAATGGTGCAGTCCCTGTGGAAAACAGAATGGCTGCCCTTTACACAATTAAATAACAGTTACAAAGTGATCTAGCAATGCTGTCCTGAGTGTTCACCCTCTGAAACCGAAAGCAGAGTCTTGAAAAGCCAGAAGCCAGGAGGTGAAAGCAGCCCCGTATACTGACAGACAGTGACTAAATAAGACACCATGTGGCTGTGCAGGGGAGTCATGATCGGCCTGAAAAAGGAGGATGGTTATGAGACATGCGATAGCACACATGAACCCCGAAGACATTGTGCTAACTGAAATAAACCAGCCACGAAAGGAAAAATACTATTTGAGTCGTTCCACAAGGGAGGTACCTGGAGAAGCCAAATTAGTAATGACACAAGGTAGAATGGTTGTTGCTCTGGCCACAGGAGACATCAGGGAGTTGTTTTGTGACTCAGTTTGAGGTTTTAGGATGAAAGGTATTCTGGAAACTGGTTTATAGCATACACGTTAGCATTGGCAAAGACCTTTGACATCATAGACTAGGTCAGGCAGAGGCTGGGTTAAGAGGAAAAGTATAGGCAAGAGGGCTCAGCTGGTCCATTGATAAATACTGCACACACTTACAGAGGGTTTGGAATATACATATTTTATGTAGCCCAGACTGGCCTGGAACTCCTGATCTTCCTGGCTTAGTTTCTTGGATGCTGGGACTACAGGTGTGCACCACCACAAGTGGCTAGATGATGTAAGCTGTGTGTATGTGTGTGTGTGTGTGCCTGTGTGCATACATGTGTATATGTATATGTTTAACCACAATTAAAAATAAAATAAAATAGCTGGGGATGGTGATGAATGCCTTTAATTCCAGCACTTGGGAAGCAGGTAGGTAGATCTCTGAGTTTGAGGCCAGCCTGCCTACATAATGAGTTCCAGGATGGCCAGGGCTATATAGAGAAACCAACCAACCAACCAACCGTGAAATAAATGAGATCATTTTAATAATGACAATGAGAACAGAGGCTAGGAGGTGGGCTAGCCAAAGCTTCTTCCTGGGGTCAGCAGGAAGTGCGAAACTGTCAGCTGTATCCGGACTCCCTGTACCTGTGCTGCCTCACAGACCCTGTCACCCACTGGGGACAAGTGAGGACTCAGGCAGTTGAAGGAGAGAGGGCTGGGGTTTGTCTGGTCCACAGAAGGTCAGGGATCACAGCTACTGCTCCCCAACTGTACCCCTGCTCTCAGGTACCTATTCATAACTATTTCCCCTTATTCTTGATCTTGTCCTATTTCTTCTCTGTAAAAGTAGTGAGTTCCATACCCAACTAGGGATTTCTGCTTCATCCATCCACCTGCTCATCTTCTGGAGTCCTGGAGGTGGGGGTCAGGGGAGGTTGGGTGGGGTGCTGGGTAGGAAATCCCCTTCTTCTCAGGGGAACATTAGTGTGGAAGGCAAGGTTGATTGCTGATGATTTTATTTTTGCTCAAGTGTGATTTTTGCCCTTCCCTGTTCCCTTCTGGTGAAAGACCCACTGAGGACCCTTCACACGGGATGGCTAGTAGCATGCTCTGTGCACTGTGCTGGAAGTGCCAAGGGGCCTGCAAGGCTTCCTGAACCACCGACAGCTCCTTCAGTTCTCAGCCTTCCTCTGCCGTGGCAGGATCCATCGCCGTGTTTGTGCTCTTGACATATTGAACATAAACACTGCAATTTGATTTTCAGTATGCTTGGCACATAATTGGCAATTGGGTTGCCTGGGCATTCGGGCCATCAGTTGACTAGAATATAGTGGTGTCTGTTGAGGAGATAGAAGACAGGAGGCTGTGGCCATGGTGCCCTCAAAGGCAAGCTTGCTCCCTCCTCATGGCAAAGGCTTTCTGAACCTCTGGGTCCCCACTGGTTTCTTTTCTCTCCAACTCCTAACCCGCATTCTCCTTAATCTAACATTGGTCATCGCAGGTGCCTTGGACACACTATAGACGTTCTTTTTACTGGTTAACAATAGATTCCATTAGCAAAGATAACGGATTATATTTCTTCTCGACTTTTTTTTTGTAGCAGAATCTTATTTTAAAAAGTATTTTATTGCAGAGACAGTCGGATCTCTGTGAGTTCGAGGCCAGCCTGGTCTCCAGAGCGAGTGCCAGAATAGGCTCCAAAGCTACACAGAGAAACCCTGTCTTGAAAAAGCAAAAAAAAAAAAAGTATTTTATTTTAAATTATATGTATGGGTGTGAGTCTGTGTGTGGGTACATGCATGTGCATGCAGTTACCTGAGGTAGTTATAGGTGATGATTCCCTGGAGCTGGAGTTACAGGGTGCTGTGCGTTACCCTATGGGTGAAGGGGACCAAATTCAGTACACACTCTTAACTGCTGAGCCATCTCTCTCTAGCCCTGGAGCAGAAACCCAAAGGAAGTCTTTGTATTACTAAAATATCTTGCTGCTGCATGTACTTCTTGTATGCTTCTCTTGACTTTTGATCCTCATATCATTTTTACTCTCAAGGTGACTCTTACGTCATCATCCTTCTTTATTTTTTTCTTCTTCTTTAATAGAATTGATCTCTTCAGATCCTTACATTTTTTAGTAGTTTCACAGGTGATTAAAATAGATGCCTAACACTGGTCTCATTAACTTCATTAAAATCTACATGTTGACAAGCTGTCCAGTTTTACTTTGCAGTTGGTTCATATGAGTTTTGTGTCTCTAAGCCATTCACAATCCACAGAAGCTGCCAAAGACCCTTGAGGGCATGGACTGGCTCAGGCAGAGGCTGGGTTAGGTGGAAAGTATAGGCACAAGGATTCAGATTGTGGGGCAGCAGGCCCACTGGTAAATATTTCTGTGTGCATTGACTTTCTCATCTCAGTGACTTGTGAGCTCATTCACAGAAAGGACCACTGTGCTGCCCTGACACACGCTCATGGTAGAAAGGAATGTGCCCCTCCTTACTAAAGAAGAGAGTGCCCGACATCAGTCTAGAAGTGGGACATGAAGCCTGGGATGAGGAGTACCCTGAGTTAGAACTAAGGAGTGGGGGTGACAGGGCAACGGGTTTCGTTTGTCTGAGGAAGCTCTTTCTAACTTGTAGAGTTGTTAAGCTGATGGCTGTGGCTGCTTTGTGAGGTAAGGAACTTTCTGATACTTAAGGCACTGAAGTGAGAATGGGAATGACGGGAGGTAGAGTTGGACCTTTCCAAATCTTAGATTATTCCTTTACATGCTTTGTATTATACTATGAACTCATGCAGATAGGAGCTGAGTTGGGTCCTTAGCACCATATCCACCCCCCAAAAAACCAACTTTGACATTTGACCTCCACATATTTATGTGCATGTGAGTGTGTGCAAGAGTGCACATGGGAGTGTGTGTGTGTGTGTGCGCGCGCGCGCACGCACACACACACACACACATTCAGAAGCAATGTCTTTATCTCATCTTTAGAGACTTTGGCCTGTGGTACTTGGCATCGGGAGTTTTAAATCTCCCCAGGTGATTCCATGCACAGCCAAGGCTTACTACATGCCTAATGCTTTACCCATGTCTCACCACAAGCTCCTGAGTTAGGCCAGTGGCTGACAGAATGTGGTCCCAGAACCTGTCATATCTAGGAACTTGTGTTAGAAATGTAAATTTTCAAGCCTCACCATACACTTGAGAATAGGAATCTTAGGTTTTGTGTTGTGATTGCCTTCCAGGATATTCCGGTGACTGCCTGCTCAGGAGCCACCCACTCCTTCGTGGAAGAGATGGCGAGACTTAGATGTCAGCTCAAGGGAATCTGGACAGTAAGGATCAGAACAGGGACCGGAATGCCTACGCCCGTCTGTCCTTCCTCTTTACCCACAATCCTCACAGAACATAAACTCCTCACTGTGGGTCACTGGGGCTTTTTTCTCCTATCTTGGCTCTGTAGCAGAGTTTAGTTCCATTTGGAGCATAATTGCTCTTGCCCTGGGAAAGCAAAGGGCAGATCACCCCAGGAATCTTTCTAAAACAGTTTTATTAGGTGCTTAAAATAGCTTCTGGCAGATGGAGTGTAGAGAGGGAGATTGGCGCACAGCTGCTTGTGACATTTACGAAGTGTGTGTGTTCATGGGAGCACATGGGTGTGCGTGTGTGTGCACATGACTCGTGCACCTGCATGGGTGAGTCAGAAAGCTGCAGAGCTGAGGAAGGGCATAAGGAGGATGAGGGCGACGGCTTCTAGTTCCCCTTGACCAAGGAGGGGAAGAGCCTTGCGCCAGGTAACCTGTGGTGTTTGGGTGACTCCTCTGCCTTTCCTGGTGCATGCTGGTCAGAGGGTGTTGGGGTCTGTAGAAAGCAGCCTTGATATGGATTTCAGGAGCTGATGTTGGAGAGTGCAGCAGAGCTCCAGGAAGCTTGTGGGTTTCGTTGGATTAAAAGCTTGAACTTTGGTTTGCTAATAAGAACACTGAGACTTCACTTCATTTTCCTTATTTTAAAGGCAATAGCTATATAAGCAAATGTAAATCCCATTCTGGTGCAGCAATGGGACAGAGATACTCATCAATCTAATCCTCTCTGACAGGTTCTCAAATTGTTGTGGGTGGCTCTGTTTCCCACGGCAGCTCACAACCACTCTCTTGAATCCTGCAGCCCCAAGTGTGATTCTCCAATCTCTAATGCAGTTGTTCTTGACGGTTCAGAATCCCACTCAATCCAAGATGCTCTCTACAGACCATTTCACACAGCCGAGTACACAGAAAGGTCTGTCTTCAGAGGTCATGGTTCAGCTGAGAATCACTTAGAGTGGTGGAGGCACGGTAAGGAATGGTCCTCCAGCTGCTCCTGCCTCTAACCCTGCCCTGCCTTGAACCTCATCACTGTTGGATAATGAGAAACAAAGGCATCTATGCTTATGCAGCATAGGCCTGCCTTAGATGGCTCTTTGAGTGGGTGGCTTCAGCTGTGATCACTGGGAATTCATTCGGGGAGGGTGCCTCTCAGATCCCTTAGCCATGGGGGCGTGTCCTGTGATCACGCCCTGGATTCTTTCTCCTGTACCCAGCTGAGAATAAGTCTCTTTCTCCTGCATAGTCACCACCTGATTCTTTTTGCCTAGCGAAGCAGCATCCCACTCCCCAGCCTGCTTCCTGGATCTCCATGGAGAAGAAGCAGAGCGGGAGAATGAACTCAGGAGACTTGGGCTTGATTCCGATTTGACTCTTTTTGGTAGTGTGACCTTGGGTAAGTTGCTTAAATGTTCCAAGGCTCACCCTTCCTCACCTGTAAAGTGGAGATAATAATATCTGTTCTGCTGACTCATTGCGATTTGCTCAGCGGCAAATGAGAATCGCTGTCAGTGAGCTGAGTCATAGCCTACATTGGCTTCACATTACTCTTGCCCTGTAGGTTGAGCCTAGGCTCTTTCTCAGCGGCTCACAGGTTGACTTCCTGCTCCTTTCGCATCTCTGAGGGGGTGGTAACAAGATGAAGAATAGACCCTTAGTCCTCCCTCAAAAAACCAGTGTTCTACGGTCAAGAAAGCTAAGATGTTGTAAGGTGTCCAGAAGGTAGACAAACTGTGTTCAAAAAACCACAGTCCTGTGTGTACTGGTGCTGAAGGGTGTGCGCATGCGTGTGTGCGTGTGCGTGTGCGTGTGCGTGCGTGCGTGCGTGCGTGCGTGTGTGTGTGTGTGTGTGGGTGTATGTGTGTGTGTGTGTGTGCGGGCACACTCACGTACACACGAGCACACACTATGATGCTTGGAAGCTTCTATAAACAAGGTAGAGGGTTTCTCTAGCTGAAGATGCAGAAAGGGGAACCTAGAGGAACATAGAGGCTTGCAGTGTGGTGGAGGTGGGGTGGGGTCCTTATTCATGTATAACAGGACAAGGAAAGGTCAAGTTGAAGCAGCAACCTTTGGATGAAGGTGAAAGCGGAATGCTCAGCGGGCCTTGGAATCATTGGTTTCAGGGAAACCATGGAAACTAAGTTCTCTAGCTCAGACTCCTGGAGTCCCAGAGGCAGACGAAGCAGCAATAAGGACCCTCCGCCATCTAGGTGCACACTTGGTATATGGCCTCCAGCCTCTGGTAAACTCCAGACCTACCTAGCTGACAGTGGAGCTCAGGTGCAAGGAAGCCCCTGAGCAAAGCTCACCTGAACTGAGTGATGAGGAAGTGAGAGCCACTCCAGGGGAGCCGCCACAGAGTCTTCAGGTTTGTAGGGAAGGTGAGGGAGGATGGTAAGCCCTGTAAAAACATGGTTCAGAAACTTCAGGGGAAGAGTCGTCAGTGTGGGTCTCAAGATAATACCACTCAAGGGGTTGAGAAACTGAAGTCCTGACAATAAAATTGCAAATTATCCTGAGTTAAAAAAAATGAGGGCAGTATCTAAAAATAAAGTGGCTACACGAGGAAGTCTCTAATGCACAGAGATTTGAGAAGGGCTCGTGTTCTCAAAAAACTTTTGACATACTTTTAAATACATGAATTTGAAGCTGGGCACGGTAGTGCATACCCATAACTCCAGCACTGGGGAGGTGAGGTATGAGGATTATAAATTCAAGGTCACTCTCAGCTACACAGTGAGTCTGAGGCTGGCTTGGGCTTCATGAGGCTCTGTCTCAAAAATAAAACCAAAATCCAATAAGGTGTATGAATTTGGTTTTGTGTTTTGAGATGGGGCTCTCACTGTATAGACCAGGCTGGCCTTGAACTCACAGAAATCTGCTTGCTTCCGCTGCTGGAGTTCTGGGATTCAAACTGTGAGCCATCAAGAACAGCCAGAAGTTTATAAATTTGAATACAATAGAGCAGAGTGGTTAAGGCAAGAGTCTTTAGGATCAGACAGCATTTAAATTCGCCTCTGCCACTTAGGAGCTGTGTGACCGTGGAGACCCCATTCAGCCTTCATCAGCTCTCAGATTTAAATCTGCAAAACGAGGGTGACAGTATCCACTTCATCAGGCAGTGGTGAATAAAATGACAGGGAACATGGGAAATCCCTGCTATTGTGACTAGCAGAGAGGGCGTGCTCAATGCCAGCTGTTCTCGACTTCCTACAAACACATAAGATACTCTTCAATAAAGGGAAGCTGCAAAAGAAATAAAAATAAAATTAAAAAATGGAGACATAGGCCTGAACTTCAGGCCCAGAGCAGCAGCGGCAGAAGGAGATTTGAGCTTCAGGCCCCCAGTATCCTCAAGGGATCCACGAGCCCCAGACCTGGGAGCAATGTTAGAGGGAGGCCCCAGCCTCAGGCCCAGGTGTGAGGAGTGACTGCCCGGTGAAATGACAGCAGCGGTTTCCAGTAGTAGTTTCCAGAAACTATGGCAAAAAGTTCCTCTGGGAAAGAGCACCTATGTTCCAGTTAGCATCCACTGCAATTTCTCAGTTGGAGATACCCCACTGGGATCTCAGCCCCATCTCCACCTCCAATGGGAGGAGCGTCCACCAGAGCTGTAGCCCCACCTGCACCTTAAGGAGTGACCACCTGAGCATTGGGCCCACTTCCACCAGGAGAAGCGGTCACCAGATTCTGCTCTACTTGTGCCTGAAGGAGTGGTCAATGGAGCCACAGCCCCCACTATACCAACTGGAGAAAGAGAGACCCCCTGAAGCACAAGCGCAACCAATACCCATTAGAGAAAGAGATGCATGGACAACAAGGTAAGAACTCACCCAACAATATAAAGAGCAATACTGCACCACTAGGAACTAGTGGTGCTACAACAGCAGGACCTGAACATCCCAACACAGATGAAGCAGAAGAAAACAACCAAAAAATAACTTTATGAGGATGATTGAGGTCCTTAAAGAGGAAATGAAAAAAAAATCCCCTAAATAAATGGAGGAAAAGACAAACAATAATTTGGAAGATATCAACAAATCCCTTAAAGAAAACCAAGAAAATGCAATCAAACAAGTGAAGGAAACAATTTGAGACATGAAATCTGAAGTAGAGGCAATAAAGAAAATACAAACCGAGGGAATTCTAGAAATGGAAAATCTGGGTAAATGATCAGAACCACAAATGCAAGCATAAACAACAGAATACAAGAGGTGGAAGAGAGAGCTTTAGGCATTGAAGATATGATACAGAAAATAAGATTCATTGGTCAAAGAAAAAATTTAAATCCAACAAATCCTTAACACAAAACATACAGGAAATCTGGGACACCATGAAAAGACCGAACCTAAGAATAATAGGGATAGAAGAAGGAGAAGAAGTCCAACTCAAAGGCACAGAAAATATATTCAACAAAATCATAGAAAAATACTTTCCCAACCTAAAGGACATGCCTATGAAAATACAAGAGGTTTACAGAACTCAAAATAGACTGGACCAAAAAATTCCCCTTGCCACATAATAATCAAAACAATAAACATACAGAATAAGGATTATCAAGAACTGCAAAGGAGAAAAGGCCAGGCAACATATAAAGGCAGACCTATCAGAATTACACCTGACTTCTCAATGGAAACAATGAAAGCCAGAAGGTCCTGGTCAGATGTTATACAGATACTAAGGGACCACAGATGCCAGCCCTTACTTTACTCAGCAAAGCTTTCAATAACCATTGGTGACAAAAATAAGATATTCCATGATAAAACCAAATTTAACTAATACCTATCCACAAACCCAGCCCTACAGAAAGTACTAGAAGGAAAAATGCCAAATGCAAGGAAATCAACTACATCCACAAGAACACAGGAAATAGATGAGCTTACAGCAGCAAACCCCAAAGAAGGGAATTGAACACACAATGCCATCACCAACAAAAACAAAAATAACAGGAACTAGCAATCACTGGTCATTAATATCCATTAATATAAATGGTCTCAATTCACCTATAAAAAGACACAGGCTAATAGATTGAATATGAAAACAGAATCCATACTTCTGCTGTATACAAGAAACACACCTCAACCTCATAGACAGACATTACCTCAGAGAAAGGGTTGGGAAAATTTTTTCCAATCAAATGAGTCTAAGAAACAAGCTGGTGTAGCTATCTTAATATCTAACAAAATAGACTTCAAACTAAAATCAATCAAAAAAGATAAAGACGGGCATTTTATATTCACCACAGGAAAAATCCATCAATAGGAAACCTTAATTCTGAACATCCAAACACAAGGGCTCCTGCATTTGTAAAAGAAACATTACTAAAGCTTAAACCACAAATCAAGCCTCACACACTAATAGTGGGAGACTTCAACACCCCACTCTCATCACTGGCCAGACAAAAGCTTAACAAAGAAACAAGGGAACTAACCGATGTTATGACTCAAATGGACTTAACAGACATCTATAGAACAATCTACCCAAACACAAAAGAATATACTTTCTTTTCAGCAGCCCATGGAACCTTCTCAAAAATAGACCACATATTCGGTAACAAAGCAAACTTCAACAGGTACAAAAAATTGGAATAAACCCCTGTACCCTATCAGATCATCACAGCTTAAAGTTAGAATTCAACAGTAACATTAATTTTAGAAAGACCCAAAACACATGGAAATTAAACAGTGATCAACTGAACCACTACTGGGTCAAGGAAGAAATAAAGAAAGAAATAAAAGACTTCCTAAAATTTAATGAAAATGACTGCACACATACCCAAACTTATGGGACACAATGAAAGCAGTGCTGAGAAGAAAGTTCATAGCACTAACTGTCTACATAAAGAAGCTGGAAAAATCCCACACTAGTAAATTAACAGAACAACTAAAAGCACTAGAATAAAAAGAAGCAAACTCACCCAGAAGGAGTAGATGGCAAGAAATAGTCAAATTTAGGGCTGAAATCAATAAAAATAGAAACAAAGAAAACAATGCAAAGAATCAATGAGACAAAGGGTTGGTTCTTTGAAAATTCAACAAAATAGATAACACTTTGTCCAAAACTAACCAAAAGACACAAAGATAATATCCAAATAAACAAAATCAGAAATGAAAAGGGGACATAACAACAGACACTGAGGAAATCCAGAGAATTATCAGGTCACACTTCAAAAACCTATACTCCACAAAATTGGAAAACTTTAAGGAGATGGACAATTTTCTAGATAAGTACCACATATTAAAGTTAAATCAAGAACAGATAAACAACTTAAATACACCTATAGCCTCTAAGGAAATAGAAACAGTTATCAATAGTCTCCCAACCAAAAAACAAAAACAAAAAAGCAGCCCAGGCCCAGATTCAGTGCAGAATTCTACCAGATGTTCAAAGAAAATCTAATATCAATACTCCTCAAATTATTCCACACAATAGAAACAGAAGGAACATTACCAAACTCTCTTTATGAGGCTACAGTTACCCTGATACACAAACCAAACAAAGACACAACTAAGAGAATTACAGACCAATCTCACTCATGAACATAGATGCAAAAATACTCAATAAAATACTGGCAAACCGAATTCAAGAACACATCAGAAAAATCATCTATCATGACCAAGTAAGATTCATCCCAGAGATGCAGGGATGGTTCAGCATATGAAAATTCATCAATGTAATCCACCATATAAACAAACTGAAAGAAAAAACCCACATGATCATCTCACTAGATGCTGAAAAGACCTTCGACAAAATTCAACACCCCTTCATGATAAAGGTCTTGGAAAGAATAGGGATACAAGGAACATACCTAAACATAATGAAGGCAATATATGGTAACCCAATAGCCAACATCAAACTAAATGGAGAAAAGCTCAGAGCAATCCCACTGAAATCAGGAACAAGACAAGGCTGTCCACTCTGTCCATATCTATTCAACATAGTACTTGAAGTTCTAGCTATAGCAATAAGACAACAAAAGTAGATCAAAGGGATACAAATTGGAAAAGAAGAAGTCAAATTCTTGCTATTTGCTGATGGTATGATAGTTAGTTACATGTGACTCCCAAAATTCTACCAGAGAACTCCTACAACTGATAAACACCTTTAGTAATGTAGCAGGATACAAGATTAACTAAAAAAAAATAAATCAATAGCCCTCCTATATCTCCTATATACAGATGACAAATGGTCTGAGAAGGAAATCAGAGAAACATCACCCTTTACAATAGCCACAAATAACATAAAATATCGTGGGGTAGCTCTAACCAAACAAGTGAAAGACCTGTATGACAAGAACTTCAAGTCTTTAAAGAAAGAAATTAAAGAAGATATCAGAAAATGGAAAGCATCTCCAAGATGCTCTTGGATATGTAGGATCAACATGGCAATCCTACCAAAAGTAATCTACAGATTTAATGCAATCCCCATTAAAATTCCTATACAATTCTTCACAAACCTTGAAAGAACAATACTCAACTTCATATGGAAAAACAAAAACCCAGGATAGCCAAAACAATCTTGTACAATAACGGATTATCTGGGAGCATCACCATCCCTGACTTCAAGCTCTACTACAGAGCTATAGTAATGCAAACAGCTTAGTATTGGCATAAAAATAGACAAGTGGACCAATGGAATCAAATTGAAGACCCTGATATCAACCTACACATCTATGAACATCTAATTTTTAATGAAGAAGCTAAAAATATAAAATGGAAAAAAGAAAATGTATTCAACAAATGGTGCTGGTATAACTAACTGGCTGTCAACATGTAGAGGAATGCAAATAGATCCATACCTATCACCATGCACAAAGCTCAAGTCCAAATGGATTAAAGACCTCAATATAAATTCATCCACACTGAAACTCCTAGAAGAGAAAGTGGGAAATACATTTGAACACATAGGCACAGGAAACCACTTCCTAAATAGAACACCAGTAGCTCAGACTCTGAGAGCAACAATTAGTGAATGGGACTTCCTGAAACTGAGAAGCTTCAAGTAAAGCAAAGAACATGGTCAACAAGACAAAATTGCTTACTACAGACTGGGAAAAGATATTCACCAACCCCACATCTAACAGAGGACTGATCTCCAAAATACACAAAGATTCAATAAACTAGACATCAAACTACTAAATAATCCAATTAAAAATAGGGTACAGATCTAAATAGAGAATTCTCAGCAGAACAATCTCAAATGTCAGAAAGACATTTAAGGCAATGCTCAACATCCTTAGTCATCAGGGAAATGCAAATCAAAACCACTCTGAGATTCCATCTTACACCGATCAGATTGGCTAAGATAAAAAACACCAATGACAGCTTATGCTGGAGAGGATGTGGAGAAAGGGGAACACTCCTCCATTGCTGGTGGGAGTGCAAACTTGTACAGCTGCTGTGAAAATCAGTATGGAGATTTCTCAGAAAATTAGGGATCAACCTATCTCAAGAACCTGCAATACCACTGATGGGCATATACCCAAAGGAGGAACACTCACACCACAAGGACATTTGCTCAGTTGTATTCATAGCAACATTATTCATAATAGCTAGATCTTGGAAACAACTAGATGCCCCTCAACTGAAGAATGGATAAAGAAAATGTGGTATATTTACACAATGGAGTACTACTCAGAGGTAAGAAATGGCATCCTAAAATTCTCAGGCAAATGGACAGAACTAGAAAAAACTATCCTGAGCAAGGTAACCCAAAACCAGAAAGATAAATATAGTATGTACTCAGTCATAAGTGGATACCAGACATAAAGCAAAAGATACCCAGCCTGCAATCCACAACCCCAGAGCAGCTAGAACCCTCTTCCAGAAACAGATGGAAGCAGATGCAGAAAGCCACAACTAACCAATGGGCCAAGCTCCTGGAATACAATCAAAGTGAGGGAGGAGTGATAATATGAACAAAGGAGTCAAGACAATAAGTGGAAACCCACAGAATCAGCTGACCCGAGCTAGTGAGAAATCACTGACTCAGGTCTGACAAATGGGGAACCTGAATAAGATCAAACTAGACTCCCCTAATACAGATGAAAATGGTGTGATTGGGATAATATATGAGGTCACTGGCAGTGGGTTCAAGATCTAACACTATTGCACAAAATGACTTAGTGGAGCCCATTTTATATGAAGAGATAACTTGATCAGTCTAGACACAGGTTGTGGGGGTGGAGAGGTGCCTTGGTCCTGCCTCAACTAGATGATGGGACAGACTTAGTAGACTTCCTAGGGAAGGTCTTACTCTCTCTGAGGAGCAGTTGGGAGGTGGCTGGGGGAGTCGGAGGAGAGGAGGGAGGGGGAACTGGGATTGGAATGTAAAAAATAAATTAATAAAAGTAATGGCTCAAATGGGTGAGAACTATGTAAGGTAGACTGAGGCAGGTGGCCTGACGCTCGTGACTCCCCTGAGGAGCACTCACTGATAAAATCACATTAGACAAGGCATTGGTAGTGTTTGTTGGGAGAGCAGATGTGACTTGCTTACGGCAGTGCCATCTCCCTGGTGACACACTTTCACAGCAGACACAATTGATGAAGATTTGAAGGCTGGTAAAGGCCATTCCCACCACCTTAGGTAAGCTTCTACCTGTTTTATGAGATGGGCAAAGCACAGCCTACAAATGCCGTAATGAAGGCTTAGTTAACAGGAACTATTTTGAAACAAAGTGGGTTACTTTGGAGCTGAGAAGGTGGTTCCAGGCTAAGGGTTCTTGCTGCTCTTGCAGGGGTTCCAGGTTTCCAACACCCACATCAGGTGGCTGACAACCACCTGTATCTCCAGTTCCATTGATCTGATACACTCTTCTGGCCTCCACGGGCACCTGCATACACCTCTCTCTCACACACATACAAATAAAAATAAATCTCTAAAAAATAAAATAAGTAGGTTTCTCGCCAAGTGATGAATAGTTGACCATTTAAATTTTTTTTAAAATTTTTTACAAATGACATTTACTTATTTATAGTGTGTGGGAAGATGCCTAGTGTTTGCAGGTGTGAGTGGATCACTCACCACCAGGGGCCAGAGGGGGATGGTGTTGTGGGGAAATGAAGAGGAGTCAGAAGACTGTAAATGAATGAATGGGTTTAATCTACAAATATAGGGAAAGGGTAAATTTAGAAAATACAGACCTTTGCTTAATATGTAACCCTTGTGATGTTCTAGAGGGATGACTAAACAGATTGTCTTGGGCTTCTCCACATCTATCTTGTAACCTCTGCTCTCACTCTGGTAACCTGAGGGGTGCCCCTGATGTCAAATCATGACATGTCTGCACACCACCCTCTAATGACTCCCACCTCACGGGAAAGAAAAATCACATTCTTGATGGTGGCCTACAAGGCCCAACCTTACTGTGACTGCTCAGACCTCAGGCCCTTGGTTATCCTCCTCCTCCTCCTCCCTGTACTGCTCTCCCATGCTAGTTGCCTTGTTCTTGGCTTCATTCTTTCTGTCCTTTTGGCCTGGAACACTCGTCCGAAGAAAAGGGAACAATTTTCTCCCTCAAATCTTTGCTCAAATGTCACTGCCTTAATGAGACTTTATAACTCCCCTAAAGTTCTCAATTTCTATTCATTCCTGATGTATTTTCCTCTATTGTACTCATTTTGACCAACACATTGAACAGTTTTATTTATTTCTTTGTCTGTATTCCCGATTCTGAGACCAGTACCCACAGAGGCATGCTTGTTAAATAGTTTGCTGAGAGGGAGTAGAAGGAGGGAGTTAGCTAGCCTGCACTGGCCAACCACCCCAGTGTGTCCAGAGCTGGGAGACCCCCTGCAGCATGGTGCAAAGACTGGCCAAGTGCCAATTGTTAGACCTACAGTCTCATTTTCTGTGATACAGTGACCAGACTGAGTGGGAGGAATGCCACAGACTTACTTCATCTTCCTTGTGGCATAGCCCTTTACTAAGTCTGCCCTGATAGCCCTACTAGTGACATGCATCATTGTGGGCTTCAAGACTATTTATCTAGATAGCCTGAAGCTGTCTGGCAGACAGACATATTTGCTTAATGGAGCGGCCACTGGGAAGGGTGGAAAGGCTGTAGTGTCATGATGAGGGCAAACGATGTTCTCAGTGCCTGCCTTCCTGGTGGCAGCGCACCTGACCCGGACTCGAGTCTACCTTGGTACCTTAGAGGCAGTTTATTCCCATCTGCCTGGCTTCTAGCTTTCCTAAGACACAGTGACCCACATGCTTTCCCCTTCCATGTTCCCAACTAGCTGTCCCCGAAAGCGGCATTTCTCTTTTCAAGAAGAAAGCAGTCCCTCCCTGCTCTCCACCTCACCCAGATGAGTTCTAAGAAGCTAGTCAATCCTCAGAAGGGCAGGGCTTCATTCCTAAGGACTGGGCAGCTGGGTAGCAGCAGGGCAGGGGGCGGGGCTAGAACCTCTGCGCCATGTTTTAGGTTCTTATCACTCAGGCCACTCTTGTCGGGAAGCTCTAGGATGGCAGCAGGGTCGGGCACTAGGTGCTTATTGAGGGGAACAGCGATTTCATCTTCCAAGCTGTGTGGGCTGGCCATAAGGTGGCAACTGCCAACCAAAAGAAGGATGGTCCTAGGGCAAGCAGGGCAGTGACTTCTGATTCGGCCAGTCTCTTCTTTACAGTTTTTGGCTGAAGAGCAGTGAAGAGGCTGAATCCTCTTTAGCCAGCTCCAGCCAATCAGGAGAGCAGCCAAAGTGTATCAGGAGGGAACCCTGGGAAGTCAGGAGTGCCTGGCAGGGGTACAACAGGGCACAGCATGTATGTTCATGTAGAAAGACCACACAACCCTGGGAAAAAGCATCAGGTGCTCAGGGTAGTGAAGACCACTAGTTGCTTCTCCAACTTTCTTTAGTTGTCGATGAAAAAGCCAAAAGTATGGTGGTATGTGCCTGTAATCCCATCACTTAGTGGGCTGAAGCAGGACTGTCAATTTGAGAACAGCCCGAGATACATAGAGTTGATAGACTCTGCTTCAAAAACCAAACACAAAGCAGAAGGTGGGGACAGCAGAGGTATGGAGTAGGTATGGAAAATTCTAGCCATGCCAGGCTGGCAGCATCTGCTTCAGAAATGCACATGGGAAACTCAGGGGCAGGGTCAGCCATCTGTATTTAACCAGCTCTGCAGGGGAGTCTGCAAACTGCTGTGACAGTCCCTGCCAAGGAGATGGCAGCTTCTGAGAGTCCCTCTGTGGAGGATGCTGGTATGTGCCTACCTACTTTGGGGAGTCATCCCAGTTTAGGTTCCTGGGCTGTGTGCAGACCCTGATCTGGTGCTCATCTGTGTGTCCATTTACTGTCTTGGTGATGGTTTAGTGTCTTTGTCCACCAAGTCTACCACACATGCTCTGTAGCATGCCCTGTGTGGATTTGATGCATCTCGGGAAACTCAGTCCTTTCACCAGCCCAGTTGACCAGTGGCCTCTGGCATCACCAGTTGCTTGGCCCCACCCCAGCCACCTCCTTTTGCCCTTGTCTCTGTTGTCTTTCCAACAGATGGTTTTCTTCACTCTCAGTCACCAGTAGCCAGTTAAGAACAAAACAACCAAAGCAGGTGCGTTGTGAACCCTGGCGGAGGAATGGAGAGAGACACAGCAGTCTCCTCCTCTCCCTCCCCCTTCTTAGACCTTTAATCACCCCTGCTTGCTCCTTCCTGTGAGCCAAAGTTCTTGCTGTCTTCATGATTTGTCATTCTCTGCATGATCCTACCTCTTGGGTTTGTTTAATTAGAATCAGGCTGGGGCCGTGCATCTTATGCACTGGCGAGTTAAATGCTCATCAGAGGAGGAAGGGGAACCAGGCCTGGGGATGGAAATTCTCGCTCTCTTCCCACGCCTGTGTTTGTCTCCATTTTTCTCTCCCACTATGCCTTTCCTTGCCCGTGTCATGCTCTTTCTGGATGGCGGCTTCTCCTCAATTCGATTCTCTTCCCCCAGCGCTTCTGCTCCTGCTAGGGGGACACTTTGTGTTTGGAGCAGACACAGAGGTCAGAATTCAAAATGTCTTCTCCAAACTCTTATCACATTCCAGCCCCCACCCCTGTCTCTGAGGAGACCCAAGAGATTTTCTGATACCCAGCATGCAAAGGATTATTCCCTGCCCCATTGTTGTTGTTATTGTTTATTTTTATTTTTTACAAAACAGGAGAAAAGAGTGAATTGGTTGGGGACAGGTGACACATTTCTCCACAAACGTACAAAACTGCCTATAGAAAGTCAACTTTAGAGCCCAGGCTATGAGAGGAGGCATCCCTGGATACCCCTCTCCCCAAATATCCTTCAGATCCAGCTGGGGACACTCCCACTTTGGGGTAGGCTCCCAAGACAGAAAGGAGAGGCCTCCTTCAGCCCTTGCCCAGGAGGGGGATGAGCAAGCAACTGAGACTGTACAAAGAAAGAGAAGAGGGAGGGGCAATATCCTGTGGGCCAGGGGCCTAGGGACACAGGCAGGGGACAGCCAAGCTCTGGGGTTCAGAAGCCTCTGGGGAGGTAGGAGGCTCTAGGCAGAGTCCTTCCTGTTCCTTGGAGACACTCCTCAGAATAGCAGCTGAGGACCCCCAGAAGGCAACAGCAACCATTTTGGAAGCTGCAAGAGCACCCCCAGGAGCCACAGAGCCCCGTCTTTCTTGGTCAAGCTGCCAGGCCTCGAGCATGTGGATCAACGCCACTTTCCTGGCAGGTGTCTGGCCCAGATCACTTCCCTTTTCGTGTAGAGTTGTCCTAGTTATTTCTCTACTGCTGAGACCTGGCAGAACTTCAGGAATGTTGAGACAACGGTGGTGACACCGTCTCCTCACTTGAGCCTCTGGGTGGGTTCCTCCCTGGATTCCAGGGCAGGACAAGGGGTACAGACACTACTCGGACAGAGGGGGTGCTCCAGCCCCAGAAAGCCCAGACTGGAAGGAGAGGCTTCTCACCCACCCCCTGCTTGGGCTGGCCTCTGCCAAGGTGGGTCGCAAGCCCAGCTGCCAACAGGAGGACAGCAAGAGCTAGGATGGCTATGAGCCCAGGCCGGTCCCCCAGGGCTCTGTGGCAAGGAGAGGCCTCTTTAGTCCTGGCCCAAACACAAGCCAACTGGGTGTGGGCATCGGCAAAGGCCACTTGCAGGCAGGCCCAGTACTCTGTGGCCGGAAGGAGGCGGGTAATGTTGTAGCGGTGGGTGCCCTGGGGAAGTCGAGCCAAAGCAGTGGCTTCGTGGTCCCGGAGGGAGGAGGCGCTAGACCAGGTGAGATTGGTGGAGACTACGTTGGGTGGCGGCACCCAAAACAGCAGGATGTGATATGGGTGTGTCTCCTGCACACGGAGCTCCAGTCCTGGTCCCTTGTCCCTGCCTGACTGGGAGGGAGCATGGCCAACCACAACTCTAACTGTCTTAGTGTCAGCCCCGACCAGGTTCTGGGCCACACAGGTATATAGCCCTGCCTCTTCTGCTGTCACCCTCCGCAACTCTAGGGTCCCCTCAGGGAACACCCTGTACCTCCTGCCTGCATGAGCAGGTGTCAGTCGAACTCCAGCTGGAGTGACCCAGTAGATTTCAGGCTCTGGTTCAGCCAGTGCCCGACAGTGAAGTACCATGCTCTCTCCACTGGCCACCTGCAGGCTGGAGGGGAAGCTGCGGGGAGAGATGAGGGGCAGGCAGTGGTCTGTCATCTCCCGGAATGGCACCTCCCGGACTGGGCGGCGCTGGAGGTCTGGAGGCTCAGCACACAGGGTAGACTGCGGTTCGATGAAACGGACATGGGTGCCCGTGGCATTGGCCCAGCGGATGACACAGTCGCAGCGGATGGGGTTGCCGTGGAGCCCCACCTCCTGTAGGTTGGGCAGTGACTCCACTGTCTGCTGGTGCAAGGCACTGAGAGCGTTGTTGTTGAGCATAAGGGTCTCCATCTGGGGCAGGTGGTGGAAGGCTCGGGGATGGATGAAAGAAAGCCGTGGGTTATTGGTGATGTCCAGCTTGGTCAGCTCAGGAAGGTTCACCAAGGCGAACTTGTCGATGGAGACCAGCTCCTCCATGTTGTTCAGTCCTAGCTCCTTGAGGTGCAGCATGTTGGCAAAGTCTCCGGGCCCTACCCGCTGCAGTGGGTTTTTGTTCAGGTCTAGGAACTTGAGCCCAGGAACCTGCTCCAATGCCCGCTTGGGCACCTGGGCCAGCTGATTGTCATAGAAAGAGAGACTCTCCAGGCTCCGCAGTCCCTCCAGAGCATAGTCTGAGATCTCCCGCAAGCTCATGCCTGCCAGCACCAGGCTGCGCAGGTTGGCCAGGGGTCGGAAGTTCATGTCTAAGATGGCATCCACCTTGTTGCCACCAATCATGAGGATTTCCAAGCTGGGCAGCATCTCGAACCAGCGGCTGTCGATGGTCCTAAGCAGGTTAGAGTTGAGGTGCAGTCGCAGCAGGTTGCCAAGGCCTTCAAAGGCCCTGGGGGCGATACGGCACAGCTGGTTATGGTTCAGATAGAGTTCCTGCAGGCTGGTCAGCCCAGCAAAGCTGTGATCCTCCAGCCGGCTTAGCTGGTTCTCTTCTAGATGTAGGCTCAGCAGCTGAGGCAGGGCCTGGAAGTCACAGTCTCGGGCGTCTGAGAAGCTGTTCTGGGACAGATCCAGCTCTGTGAGGTTGGTCAAGTAGGCAAGTTCAGTCTGGTCTATCCGGCTGATGCTGTTACTCTGCAGGAGCAGGGTCTGTGTGCCCGCAGGGAGTCCTGGGGGAACTACCGTCAGGAAGAGGTCATTGCAGTCCACAGTGGTGGCCTCGCGGTAGGATGATCGGGGTGTGTACCAGGGCCGGATCTGACAGGCACACTGAGGAGGGCAGGGCACACGCCAGGGTACCACAGGTACTGCGGCGGGGGTACCAGCAGCCCAAGATAGCAAGAGGGCAGCCACAAGGAGCCTCATGGTGGAGCTGGAAGGCAGGGGACCCTCCACAGGAAGAGTCCTGCTCTTCACGATTTGCAGACTGAGGGTCAGCAGCCTTGCCTGGGTCTGGAGAGCCACCCTCTCAGGGCAGTCATTCTACGTGGGCTGGGTGGGCATCACTTCATGCCCTCTTGGGTGTGGGTCCTCATCCTTGGGCATTGGATTGGGATTCACTCATTTCCTCGTCAGGCAGCCCTGGAAGAAGACAACAGAGTTAGGGGTGTGCAGAGTTAAGTAGTGGAATCTGTTCTTCCAGCCTCCCCTGCTGGACTCCAGAAACCAGAGGAGCAGCCAGGAGCTGGCTTAGATGGAAACCAGGCTTCCTGGACCCCGTTTTGCAGCCCTCAAGGTTCCAGGGTCCTCTCTGCTGCTATCTTCTCTAAATCCTTGGATGATGTATATGTGTATGGTGTGGTGTGGTATGGTGTAATGTGATGTGGTGTGGTATTGGGTGGTATGGAGTGGTATGGTGTAGTGTGTTATGGTGTGGTGTGGTATGGTGTGGTGTGGTGTAGTGTGGTATGGTGTGGTGTGGTGTGGTGTGGTATGGACTGGTATGGTATGGAGTGTTATGGTGTGGTGTGGTATGGTATGGTGTGGTGTAGTGTGGTATGGTGTTTTATGGTGTGGTGTGGTGTGGTGTTTTATGGTGTGGTATAGTGTGTGGTGTGGTGTGGTATGGTGTGGTGTGGTGTAGTGTGTGGTGTGGTGTGGTATGGTGTGGTGTAGTGTGGTGTGGTGTGGTGTGGTGTAGTGTGGTATGGTGTGGTGTGGCATGGTGTGGTATGGTGTGTGGTGTGGCATGGTGTGGTGTGGCATGGTGTGGTGTGGTGTGGTATAGTGTGGTATGGTGTAGTATGGTGTGGTGTTTTATGGTGTGGTATAGTGTGTGGTGTGGCACGGTGTGGTATGGTGTGGTGTAGTGTGGTATGGTGTGTGGTGTGGCATGGTGTGGTGTGGCATGGTGTGGTGTGGTGTGGTATGGTGTGGTGTAGTGTGGTATGGTGTGGTGTAGTGTGGTATGGTGTGGTGTAGTGTGGTATGGTGTTTTATGGTGTGGTATGGTGTGGTGTGGTTTAGTGTGGTATGATGTGGTGTGGAATGGTGTGGTATGGTGTGGTGTGGTGTGGTGTTTTATGGTGTGGTATAGTGTGTGGTGTGGTGTGGTGTGGTGTGGTGTTTTATGGTGTGGTGTAGTGTGTGGTGTGGCATGGTGTGGTATGGTGTGGTGTGGTGTGGTATGGTGTGATATAGTGTGTGGTGTGGTGTGGTGTGGTGTGGTATGGTGTGGTGTAGTGTGGTATGGTGTGGTGTGGCATGGTGTGGTATGGTGTGTGGTGTGGCATGGTGTGGTGTGGCATGGTGTGGTGTGGTGTGGTATAGTGTGGTATGGTGTAGTATGGTGTGGTGTTTTATGGTGTGGTATAGTGTGTGGTGTGGCACGGTGTGGTATGGTGTGGTGTAGTGTGGTATGGTGTGGTGTGGTGTGGTGTGGTATGGTGTGGTGTAGTGTGGTATGGTGTGGTGTAGTGTGGTATGGTGTGGTGTGGTGTGGTGTGGTGTGGCATGGTGTGGTGTAGTGTGGTATGGTGTGGTGTGGTATGGTGTGGTGTGATATGGTGTGGTGTGGTGTGGCATGGTGTGGTGTAGTGTGGTATGGTGTGGTGTGGTATGGTGTGGTGTAGTGTGGTGTGGTATAGTGTGTGGTATGGTGTGGTGTGGTGTGGTATTTTATGGTGTGGTATAGTGTGGTGTGGTATGGTGTGGTGTGGCACGGTGTGGTATGGTGTGGTGTAGTGTGGTATGGTGTGGTGTGGTGTGGTATGGTGTGGTGTAGTGTGTGGTGTGGTGTGGTGTGGTGTGGTGTGGCAGGTGATGGTGGGGCGCATAGGTTATGTGGTGTGTTTGGGAAGAAAGGAGAATGGATGGGCTGAAGCTGTCATGGTTGGAGCCCAGATGAATGTGGAATAGATTTTTTTGACCTTTCTTGCTCTTCCATCCTTCCCTCCTTGGATCATTGGTTAAGTGAGATAAATGAAAGTTTCTAGACATTTCCCTGGTGATGCAGGAGGAAGGAGGTAGTAGTGGAAACAAACCCAGCTCTAAAATATGGGATGGTCTTCCCAGGACTCAGGAATCCGCGGTGGATCCTGACCCCACTTCCACGTAGACTGGGGTATTAGGGCGGTCCTCCCTGAGGTCTCCTGGGTGAGCTTTGGGTTTTGGCCACTTTCCTTCCATCATGAAGGCATGGGTCTTCCTCTCTCTGTGGCCTGTTAGAGCTGCCAGAAGATGTTCAGGGAGTCTACTTGCCTCATCCCTGCAGGTATGGTCTTCTGTAATCTGGCCTGACCGCTCCTGGTTTCTGTTGTTTCTATTCCACTCATGCTCTCTGAAGAAACCTTTTGGGGTGAACTGACATGCCACCCCCTTTTGTTTCACTTCCCTCAGATAACTTCTGATTCTTCTTCAGGACTCAAGTCTAGTCACTTACAGAGAGTTTCTCTTGGGCTACGGGATTTCTTGGAGAACAATACGCTCTTAGACAACAGGCATTGGGGCACAGGTCTCCCTCTCTGGAACTAAGGGGCTGGCATTGTGCTGAAGTGTTGTGCTTGCTGCTGTCCCCAGTGCTGCCTAACCCACCTGGGAAACTTCCTCTGTATAGCACCGGCCTTTTATCACCTCACCTGTGACACTGGGGCATGGCTGGTGCTCACTGTAGTCCCATATCCTCAGGCCCCTCCCCCAGGAGGTCTCCTCTACCTGGAACCCAAGACACTGATGTTCCTTCCTCCTGGCTGTGTGAAATCAACCTGGCTTCTCTCTCAGACCCTAAGGCCAGGCTGTGCTGACCTGAAGGTACATCAAGTCTTGGCTTAGAACAGAAGCTGGACACAAAACTGGGTCAGCTCAGAGCTCTGCTCTTTGGCCTGGTCTGACTCCTCCGTAGCGGTTTGATCTGGCAGCTCTTCGGTGGCAGGTGTGCAGGATGTGTTCCTAAGACTCTGAGAAGCTTATTTCATGTGTAGCGTTCCTAAGAGGCCTGGAGATAAGCATTCACACCTCCAGTGTGTATAGGTCCAGAGGAACCCAAAGAACTCCGCTCAAGTCTCAATGCTGGGAAGCACCCACAGATAGGAGGCTGTGCTGTTTCTACAATGCTGCTCTGCCTCAGGTCTGGCCCAGCTTGCTTTGGGCCCAAGGCTAGGGTGCCCTGGCTGCTCTGAGGCAGGCTGGTACCATTCCTGTCTTCTGCATGAGGTCTCCTTGCCAGGAAGCCGCAGGAAGCTCAGAGTGGTGTTTACCAGCTTGCAGGCAGTGTCTCTAGCTGGCCACACGGGGCTCCTTGCCTCCTCATCATCCCGCTTCCCGGATGCTGGGAGGGGAGCAGTGGGGGCAGGGCACCCTTCCCTGAGCAGGAGTACATCTTCCCTGCCTGTGTACATCTGACTGCATCCCACTTTCCTCAGCAGCTATTTCTGAAGGTGGGAAAAACAACGGTGACTTGAAAGGCACAGAGGTTTGCGTAGGGGTATGTGTGCACTGTCACATAGATCTCAGGGTAAACAAACACGCGTGCACACATGCATGTCTGCCTACATACATGTGCAATGGAAGCCTGGGGAAACCAGGGGGAGGGATGCTTGTGGTGTACTTTGTGGGTTGGGAAGTTGCAGGCAACAAGCTGAGAAGTACCTGCCATGCAGATGGCTCTAAGTGCCATGCTTCTATACCAGAGGCCAGGATACCAAGCTTGGTTCTCCTTCTGCCCTAGGAAAAGCTGCTTGCCTCTCCAAGCATCTGTTGCTTGATGTTTCCTTTATTTTCTTAAAGAAAGACTGTCATGAGACTGAAAAGAGCATGTTGCTCAAGTAGAGAGTTCTAGAAATGTTAGCTCCTTTTCCAAGGTTGGGAGGTGCTCCTGCCACAAAAGACCTCTCTTTTTCCTCCCTCCCTCCTTCCCCTCCCCCTCTCCCTTCTTTCATCCTTCCTTTCCTTCCTCTTGCTATGTAGCTGAGGCTGTCCTTGAACTCAGGACCTTCCATCTCCCAAGTGCTCAGAGTACAGGTGTGCAACATCGTGCTCAGTGACCACAGGACTTCTTAAGGAACAATAGTCTTCTAGATGACAGATAATAGGGTGCAGCAAGCTCCCTCTCTACTAAGCTTAGCCCCTGGGAGCCCAATACTGGCCCCCAAAGTGAGGTGGAGAGCTGTAAGCTGGCAACACAGCCATCCAGCAAAGAATGCAAATGGGTGAAGAACCCCCAGGACAGTTGTCAGCTGGAGAGGAAGGTGAGGCTGAGCAAGCAGCAAAGGCTCTTCAGAGAGGACCTCAGTGTGTCACTTTAGACAAGACCTTCGCGTCCCTCTCCTCCTACAACGTCCTTGTTCTATGTGCCAAGCCAGCATCCAGCTGTGCTCAAGGCGTTGGAAGTCACCAAAACCTACAAAATTCCATGGCAGACAGCTCCCCTGCGGGCCTCATCTGTCTACCTGGGTAGGAGTGGCAGAGTGTGCTGTTCCAGGGCTAGGAACAGGGCTGGCTTTAAGAGGAAGAGAGAAGTGCCCCAAAGTGTGGCAAATCCTCAGAGGGGTCCTTCTTTTGAGGCTGGGCACATAACCCCTCCTGGGATGGAGCCTAGAGCTGTCCGTTTGTTTGCCAGCACCATTAAAGGCTGTCATGTCTCTACTCATTCAAGATGATTAGCGAGTTCTACAGGAGCTGCAGAGAAAGCGGATGTCTTTTCTCTATAATGTCCAGTTCACCAGGAGTTCATGAGCACATGCACATGTCCCTCAACTGGTCTGCAAGCACTCTGTGTCCACAGAGAATCAAGTGACTCAGAGTACTTGAACTCTGAATATGAGTACTTGAATATGAACAATAAAACCTATGAATATGGAACATTGAGTTCTATATCTCCACCAGCTCTGTGTGTGGGCAATGATGGGATTCTTTCCTTTTGTCAGGGATTCAACTGAGGTTCAGAAAGTTATATCAGAGGTTACACAACTTCTATGTGGTTAGGGAAACCCAGATATTTTTTTTTCCTATAATCTACCCCAGCAGCCCAATCAACAGGGATCAATGCTTGCTTGAGGAGAGCTGGGTGTTGGACTGGCTTGGAACACTTGCCTCAGGTATAAGTTCTTTCAGACATGGACTTGGGTCCTTAGCAAATATATCTTGTCCCTGATGGGTCCACTAGACCCCTTCCTTGGCTCTTGGCTAGACTGACCCCCTTGAGGAACATGCAGGAAGGACTCTGTTACTGTTTGAGCCTTGTTACATGGGCCTGGAACCACAGGGTCAAACAAAGCTCGGTGCTGCACATGGACCTGATCCTGCCATCTGACTGTGCAGTGGGCCCCACGGCTGGTGGCTCCCTCCAAAAGCACACCATTAGCTTGGAAGGGCTTGTACTACAAATCCCAATGACCCATTTCCAGTTGGATTCACTACAGGAATCATCTTTGGACTTGGCAGAATGCATGGAATTGATCCTCCAATCCCTCTGTTAAGAAGTCACTTGGCAAAACTGAAGGGAGAGTTTTGGGGGACGCTGTCATTCCATCCTCTCTTCTCCTATCCCCTGCAGCACGGAGGCGGAGTCTACTGGCACAAGCAAACTTCCTCCCTTTCTACTGCTCTCTGCCTCCTCCTCCAGTCCCTGCCCAGCACTGAGAGCAGTCTTGCAGCAGGAGGCTAAGCAGGCAGGCAGCTATGGATTGCCTGGCCTTGGCTGCTTTGGTACCAGGTCCCTCTGAGCTGTGGAGAACAGATGGGCAGCATAATTGAGTGTAGCGTTGATAAACTCCGGCCTCCTCAGCAGCAGATAAGCACTGGGCGGGAGCTGCAGAGGTGGCAGGCCAGCCTCCATCTGTACAGGTGGCCTCCAGTTCCCCTGGGAGGTGAGTAGGTCCCTCACTCCTACCTCTCACTTAATCACACACAACCAGAGCTTCTGCAGGGAGACCCCAGTGTTTATCTAGTCTTCCAGAGCCTGAATTCCATAAATAACTTACGTGAGGGAAGGCCGGTGGTGTAGAAGGGACAGGGATTTGCCACAGGGTTTGAGCCTGGCTCTTCCACTCTCCCTGTGACCTTGGGCAAAGCACCCAGCTTCCTAAGCCTTAAATGTTGCAGCCATGCAGACCGGGATGGAATGACTGTTCCCTTCACTTTGTCCATTCTTGTGGCTTCTCATTGCATCCGTGTTCCTCACCTTTTGTAATATTTTGAGTCATTGAGGCATTAGATACCACACAGGCATGTGTACACCAAAGACACTAACCCCAGGATCTATGAACTTGGGCAAATACCAGGTCAGCCACTATCAGATCTAGATTAACTAAGCCAGCACTCTAGAAGGTTCCCATATGCCCTTGCAGGTCAATTTGCAACCCTACCTGGTTACCACTGTTCTGACCTCTAGCCTCACCAGCCAGTGCCATCTTTAAGCTCTGCTTCCCTCTTCCTTTTCCACCACAAGTTGAGCATCAGGTCATTGGACCTGGGTGATTCATGGAACTCCTCTTTTTCCTTCCCAGTGGGTCAGAGCCTCTCGGCATCCTTCTCAGGCCAGGTAGGTCTTCTTTCTTGTCCTTAAACCTAGAAATAGTTCTATGCCTCACAGTCCCAGCTCTGGCTAGAATCCTGCTACCAGTGTTTTTAGGTCTCCTCACAGAGTCTCAGGGCAGTAGACAAGAGGATGCATTGGAATTATCCTGAACTTTTAGCTTCCGTCATACCTCTCTACCCAGCAGTCTCAGAGCCCCTCACATTGATCTTGTCCCAAAGACAACATCTCTCACCAACCTGCTCCTTTGGTCCCATCTTTGTCAGTTCCAGTGCCTATTTTTGAATTGCACCTCTTCCCCTGGCAAATAAACCCACCTTTTGTCTTTATTGACAGTCTAGACCCATATGGTAGCCTCTTCAGTGCTCTCCTATTACCGTTAGAGGGGCCCTCACATTCCCAGACCTGCAGCTTTGTCACACCCAACCTGTCACAGTCCCCAACACTGCAGGTTCTTACTCTGACTGTAATGCCCTGTTCCTTTTAACTTTCAAACTCTTCTTCAGTCATCAAACCTATCCCAAACACCACTTTGGCATTTTGAGGGTTCGTGTGCCAGGTTTCCTATATGCCAGCTACTTTGCCAACAGTCCTGTAAAGGAAGTGCCTCTTAGATGAGAAACTTAGGTCAGAGAAGTTAAGGGACAAGATTGAGGTCCCACAGCTGATACATGGAGAGCCAGAAGGGACCTGACAGAGCTCATTCACAGCCCTGGTTATTTCTGGAGTTCTGGTGCCAGAGCTCAGCTGGTCTCTTGGGTGGCACAGTGGGAGGGCGAGATTCTTTTGTTTCGACCTTGCTGTCTCCTCCTCTCTGGAATTTCAGAGGTCAAGGTTCTGGTAAAACTCCTTCATGGGAGGGGAGAGGAGGGGAGAGGAGAACAGGGGAGGGGAAAGGGAAGGGGAGGGGAAAGGGGAGGGGAGAGGAGGGTCCTGTTGCCAGGCAGGAATCTCTACAGTGTCCAGGCAGAGGGTGTGAGAGCTCCAAGCCTGGAAGAGAGCCTGCCTCATTATTTCTTAATTAGAATGGAGGGTGCCAGTAGGTAGCACAGTCATTTCTGTCTGATTGCACTGCACCAAAACAAGCTGCAGGGGAGCAGGGCCAGCAAGCCCAGG
Organism: Cricetulus griseus; assembly: GCF_003668045.3. Lineage (NCBI taxonomy): Eukaryota > Metazoa > Chordata > Mammalia > Rodentia > Cricetidae > Cricetulus > Cricetulus griseus. Next base: position 56,253,082 of record NC_048598.1, read on the forward strand.
CAGAGAGTGGCTCAGGCTGAGCCCACCTCTTCTTGCTGCCAGGGTTTCTGCAAACCTGCAGGGACTGCTTCTCTGACCAGAGCCTCTCTCCTGAGCTCCTGGGGTGCCCTGCACCCCAACATGAAAAACTGGCCTCTTCTCCCTGCAGATCAAGAACTTTGCAGGGCCAGGAGCTTTGCTCAAGCTCACAGTAGGAACTCAGAGCATATCAGGACAAGGGCCAGGTCAGGCCGGACAGGGACATCTGTCTGTCTTAGAGATCAGTAGTCACAGGGGCCAAGTGCCCAGAGAAGAGGCCTTTGTATAGGCTATTCCTTCTGCCTCTCTTCCTTTCCCCTTAAAGGAGACCAGCACCACCCCCGAGTCTGTTTTCCCCAGTTCAGGCCTTTCTATGACCATTTTGCCTTCCTGGTCACTGCTCCTGGGTGAAAGTCACTTTGTTCTCATTCAAGTTTCTGTCTGGTTTAACAAGATCTCATGTTCGCCTTCACCTTTCTGGGGCTTCCTCTGCAACCTTCTAGAAATTCCACAGATTCCACTAGCCTCTACTCCGAAGCCAGGAGTGGAAACACTGGTTTTGAAGGAAGCTCTGCAGTGGAATCTTAATCTGTCAGATGCAGAGAAATGGGCCTCCTGGTGGAGTTAGAGAAGATATCCACAAAGTGCCCGGGGCTCAGACTTTCTTCTCTTTGCATCAGCAACACATTTCCTTGGCTGGATTGTACCTTGACTTCTAGATCACCTACGTTTTAGGAGGTAGGGCCCTTTCCTCTACAGCTGGTACTCTTTCCAAGAGAATTAGCCCTCTTCTAAGTCACTGAAAGCACTCCCTGGCACCTTAGATGGGGGGTCCTTGGCTCCGGGTTTCAGGATGGCTCAAGGACACCATCCACCTGCAGATCACAGATGCCTGACAAGGCACTTGCTCAATAAACAGGTCAGACGCAGCTGGTGAGCAGTGACTCTGTCCCCAGGTGCTCCCTGCCAGGGTCTAGAGGGCTGCTCCTTGGATAGGTCTGACAGCACTCCATGGACCTTCCACTGTCTCAGTCGCCAGCCAGATGGGCAGTCTAGACTAGCTGCTGCCCAGGCGAAGGTGCCAGGCAGATTCAGCAGCCTTCCCTGGCTCTCTCATGATCTAGGGCCCCAAGATGACCCTTTACAACAGGAAGCTAAGGACAGGGCAAGGAAGGGGAGGTGATAAAGAAGGATGCAAGCAATTCTTTCCCGTTCCCATGCCCTTGCTCAGTCAGGTCCTCAACCTGAAGTCCTGCTCTCCACTGTGCAATTAGGAAGTCCCTTCCTGCCTAAAGCCTCAGTTATCCAGCACCTCTGTGGGGTACTCCTGAATGAGCACCCCTGCTCCCCCCACCCTCTCTGAAGCCACGGCCTGCAATCCTGAGGGGTTCTTGTCTCCTTTCTGTGCCCTGAGAGGGTAGGAGGCCCCAAGTCCCCAGCTGGCAGGGAAGCATGGAGAGGAAGGATGCTGCCCTGCTTGTGTGAGGAGCTGTGGATCTCCCTGGCACCTGGTTACAGAAGGGGAAGGTGCCGTGGCAGGGAGGAAGGCAGAGTAAATGTGGAGCAGGCTAGTTAAACACGGAGCAAGGCTAAACCCTTCCTAACGGAAAAGGAAAATGAAAGCAGAATGAAAATTGATGAGGCGGGGAGAAAAGGAGACTCATTTCACCAGCAGGTTTACCCGATGAAGCCCAGAGATAAATCACACTGCCGAAGGAGGCCTGGGCTTAAGGGCACAAGCCTTCCCCTCTGTCAGCTGTGGCAAGCAGGCGGGGAGATAAATGGCTGCAGCTGAGAGGCCCTCAGTGGGTGTTTTCCTTTCTCCCTTTTTCCCCCACTGCAGTGAGATAGCCTGCCGGTCCTCAACACCCTACCATCTTCCACGTTTGCCCTGGCCATCCTCTCGCTCTCCCGGCCCCATAGGCCTCATTGATGACCTAGTAGCTCAGCTCTTTCTTACTCTCTCCATGGTCACCTGGACTGTCCTACAGTCACAGGGAAGACAGGGGAGGACAGGGCTTGGGGATTGGTGGTAGGCAGTACAGCCCAGGCCAGGCCTGGAACAGGCCTTGGAGCATGGCCTCACCCCTCCTCGGGCATAAGGGGCCTTGGGCCAGCACAATCAGCAGCTCCGAGAAAGTTCTCAGAAATGCAGATTCTCGGGCCCACCCAACCCTCCAGGATCAGGGATTGAGGGTGGGGCCTAGAAACTCATGTTTGAGCTGGATGACTTCTGAAAGCCAACTCTATAAACCAAGGGATGATCCTTAGAAATCTCAAATGCAGTTACTCATGATATGCTTGGTGTTGCTCTCCTGGCAGGTTAGGATGGAGTCTTCCAGAATCCACTCACCTCCCCTGTCCCCGTGTGCAGAGAAACTTCCAGGAGCATTAACAGAGGTCTGGTTAAGTATGCCGGGCATTCTAGGCCTGGGAACTGCAAGGGTACAATGTATAGGAAGGGCAGGTGAGGTTTCACGGTTTGAGAACAAAACAAAGGAAAACTCTCTATGTAGTACAAAGTTGTGACAGAAGGGCAGTGGTGCTCAACTATGGGAACAGGCACAGTACCACCACACCGGTAGGAAGTTAGGCAAGTATTCAAAGGAAATATACTAAAAATTAGTGTGGGGGTTAGTTTTGTATAGATTTGACACAAATTATAGTCATTTAGGAAGAGGGAGTTGCAGTGGAGAAAATGGCCATCTTGATTGATGATTGACGTGGGCGGGCCCAACTCACTGTGGGCAGTGGCACTTCTGGGCAGGTTGTCCTGGATGCTATAAGAAAGCAGGCTGAGCCATGAGGTGCAAGCCAGTAAGTACCACCCTTCCATGGCCTCTGCATCAGTTCTTACCTTGAGTTCCTGCCCTGACATCCTTTGATGATGGACAGTGACTCAGAAGTGTAAGAGGCAATAAACCTTTTTCTCCCCAAGATGTTCATGGTGTTTTAACACAGCAAAGAAACCCTACCTAAAACAATGAGTGGACTTGGTAGGTACTTTGATAAGATTGTTTTAAAAATCCCCCTGGGGTGGGGTGGGGTTGGAGGTGGGGAAGCAAGCTCCTAGAGGGAGTCTGGACCAAGGAGGTCACTGGAAGTAGAGATGGTGGAAGACATTCAACACTTACAGAAGGTACTGTAAGCAGAGGCCTGGGAGAAAAGCGCTGGAAGTGAATGCCAAGGAGTGTTTCCATGCAGCCTGTGAGTAGAGTGGTAATGAGGACTGCAGGTGAGAACCAGCATGGTCTGGACATGATCCTGTAGGCCAAGTGTAGTCATGGGGCCATGGAGGCCATTACAACTCCAGCCATCATCAATAACCCATGGAACCAGACGCACCTTACAATTGCAGTTCCTCTCTTCCTACTATCTTATGTGGCTGTGGTCTGAGTACAGATTCTTGCATTAGAAGTATGATCCCTGTTGAGCTTGGAGGCTCAAGTTCCAGCACTCAGAAGACAGAGGCAGAGGCAGGCGGATCTCTGAGTTTGAGGAAGGCCTGATCTACAGAGTGAGTTCCATGACAGCTAGGGCTACACAGAGAAACCTGTCTTGAAAAACTGAAATAAAAAGAAAAAAGGAACACATTCCCAATGGCGCAGTGTTGGGAGGTGTTTAGGTCACAAGGGCTCTGCTATCCTGGATGGACACATGGTATTTTGAAAGTTGTGAGAGAGGGATTTTTTGTTTTTTTTTGTCAGTCTGCTTTTTTCCACGAAGAGATGCTGTATTCCCCAGAGAATCCAGAGTTCAAAAAACTATCTTGGAAGCAGACAGCAGGCCTTACTGGATGCTGATGCTGATCTCGAACTGCTTGGCTTCCAAAATTGTGAGAAACCAATTTCTAGTCTTTATAGATACCCAGTCTTTGGTGCTATCTTGAAGCTGCTCAAGGAAGACATATTTGACAGTCACAGATGCCAATGTCCTTATTTTAATGGGAAGAGTATCGAGTGACTCCCTCAAGTTCACACAGCAAACAGTAATGGGCCAAGGTTAGAAGACACAGTGTGCTTCCAGCCCAGTCCTGTTTTTCCCTATGGGAGGGCAATAATAATGGTAGCCACCAAAACTGTCTGATTGTCATTCAGGCCTTGGACTCGATATCTGGTGCGAGTGGCTGCCTGTGTGCTCATAATGCCAACGTGATGAGAGAATGACGAGCCCCACTGCAATGTGAGAGGGTGAGTGCCTGGCCTGAGTATTCAGCTGTAAAGCCAGGTCATTGCTGGCTGGTGCCAAAGCCTATGCTCTGGGGTCTGATCCTTCCCAACCCTCCAGCCCTGCTGCCCAATTCTCCTCCATCCTAGAATGGAGTGGGAGGGGCGTTCCAGTTGACTTCTTCTTGATCAATCTCCTTTGGGTTTGGGCCAATGCAAGAAAAAGAAGCTGGCCTCTGGCCCAAGTTTACAGGCCTTCCTCAAGGACGAGCCTTTCTCTACCTTGGCACAGTTTCTCCTCCATACCTGTGCAGCCTCAGAGCCCAGAGTGCCAGCAGGCTGTCAGCTCTCAAGCCCTGAGCCCAGTGGAGGGAAATGCTTCCATCTGTGATCAATACCAGGCATAATTCAGTGACTGCAGCAAGTACAAAGGAGTGGAGGTTAAATCAATATTTAGAAGCTTCAAAATTAAACTAATTAAGAGCAAGCCTTAATGATTTTTTACTGTCTGGGAATTAAAAAAAAAGACAAAAAGACCGCCTATATTTCATGATTCCATTTTAGTAGCTGGTAATAATTTGGAAGAGCAGAAATGGACGGTGCTCTGGCAGCCCTGTGCTATGCTGCGGAAGAAGGGCACCTTGTCGGTGGAGATTGAAGATGAGAGAAACCTGAACAGCAAGGATGCAGGGGAACACAGTGCAAGGCAGTTAGCCTGATGTCAGGGGTAGTATGTGCAGCAGGGTCCACCCAAGAGATACACACAACTCCCACTGTGGATATTTGTGAATGTATCTTTCCTAGAAAATAGGGTCTTCATAGATGTGATTAAGCAAATTCGAGGTTGTCAGGGAAGACCCTAATCCAATATGGCTGATGTCTCTTAAGAGGAGGAAAATGCCACATGAGGCAGATACTCGGGGAAGAGGAACAGGATGCAGCTTCAAGCAAAGGAATGTAACCCCTCCTCCCCCCATTGATGGCTGTCAGCAGAAGCCAGCAGAGGCAAGGACGGGTTCCTGTGGTCTTCTTGAGGGAGGCTGGTTCTGCTAACACCTGAATTTGAACTTCTGGCCCACAGAACTTCAAGACAACAAGTTTATGTTGTTTGACGAGACGAGTTTATGGTGCTTCATAATGGCAGTCTTAGGACACCAATCCAGGGATTCTGGGTTCTCACTCCAACTCTGCCATTTACAAACCATGCCAGCTAGGGCGAGAGGCTCACTTTCTTCTACCTCCTCTGGAAAATGGGGCTAAGACCTCCCTCTCTTTTAAAGATCTAGAGCACGAGGGCAAACATGCTCCACAGGCTCTAGGGCTGGCTCAGTCCCTCCCAGTGCGGGGCTGCCAGCTGTCAGATGCACCTGGCCCTAGGCCCATTCTATGGATGCAATCAGATCACAGGGGAGTGTTCACTGTGTCACTAGAGATGCTGTGAACGTAAAAGGTGTTTTTATTGTCGTTTTTAGTGGGGTTTTACTTACTGCAAGCTGATTGTTTCTAATCTATAAAAGGGAAAGATTGGATGACATCATCTAAAGGATATTGTCATACATACACATATATATGTATATATATGTATGTATATATATGCTCACACCTGTAACCTTGAAGGCTGAGGCAGAAGAATTGTTGTGAGCTTGAGTTCAAGGTCAGCCTGGGCTACTTACTGAGAGCCCATCTTAATAGAATTAAGTGTGTTGCTCTGGTGGTGGTGCACACACATAATCACACTACTTGGAAAGTGGAGGCAAGGGGAACGGTTCAATGCCAGACACTACTACACGATGAATGTGGGGGCTAGTCTGGGATACAAAAGACCCTACCTCACACAAACAGACCAAAACTACAAAATCCAGCATGTCTGTGCAGTCCTATCTTGCTCTCATTACATTTTCCCAGAAGTACAGTAAGATCGGTTCTGAGGGCTGCCAGTTTCGGCTGATAAGATTTCTGGAGTGTTCTGAGGCATTGCTGTCTCCACCCCTCTTGGCCAGGTTGAGGGAGGGGTCCCAGAGTAATTTTCCTTTATCTTCCTTATAGCATATGGGGTATGAAGGGACCAGGGAACCACGCAAGCCAGAAATAGAATTCTATCATCAAGATTACCCAAAGCCCTGTGCACACCTTAAGCAAATATTCCCAGAGGCCCACTGTATGCAGCTCTGGTGCTGCATCCCCAAGTCAATGCAACAGGGCAGCTGCTCTGTGGGAGCCGCCTCTGGAGTCTGTGGGGGAGGGTCTGCAGGTGGTCTCAGCATTTCAGAAGAATCATCAGCTTGTAGCAGAGGGGGTGTCTCAAATGGGGTCCCAGAGAAGCAGCCTTCCTCCCATGTGATAGTCAATATTCATCTCAGAAGGGTGTCACTAGAGCAAATGAGGGTGTGTTGGCTCCTCAAGCTCAAAGGGATGGGTGACAATAGTACCATGACAGCCACCACCATCTCATCACAATGCCACCATCTGAGATTTACTGCCATGCCATCACTGTGGAGTCAGCCCTCTTTCTCTCTCTGTTAATACCACCAGCGCCATGCCTGCCATGTCTGTCATTCTCAGCTGTGGTGGTCAGTGGCTCTGTCTGTCATCACCACCTATTTGAGTGGCTTCCACTGGCATCCTCATCTTCATCTGCTGCCACCATCTTGGGCTTCCCAAGACCCTGATCACCATAAGAACACGGGTATGTCTCACAGCTGTGGTGTGTACAAACAACAGAACAGACCACTGGCAAAGACACACGAGACAGCGAAAATCCAATAATGAGAACGTGTGGGGCACAGAAGTACACATAGAGAGAAGTGTGCACACGGGCACATGGTGCTCACATCCACAGAGCCAGAGGAACACGAATGGTATGGGAAGGAGAGCAGGGGCAGGCCCAGATGCCCGCAGTGTTCATTCTACCTACTGGACAGGAAAAAGGAACACCAGTTGCTCCTGTTATGTGTTTTTCAGTTCTTGCTATATCAGAGAATTATGAAGGAATCTTAGCATGGTGTGGTGGTGGGTAGCTGTAAGCCCCACACTGGGGAGGCTGAAGCAGTGAGAGAGATCTCTGTCTGTCTGTCTGTCTGTCTGTCTGTCTGTCTGTCTGTCTCTGAGAAAGAATCTCACTACATATCTCTGGCTGGCCTGAAACTCTTTATGTGGACTAGGCTGGCCTCAAACTCTCAGAGAGAGAGTCGCCTGTCTCTGCCTCCATAGCGCTGGGGTTAAAGGTATTCATCACCACACCCAGACGCAGTCTCTTAAATTACACTGTTATCTAAGGTCTATCTACTCTAGCCCAATTGTATCGGTCTCTGAGGGGAGGATCCAAGTACAGCATCACATCGGAACTTTCTAGGATTTCTTTGTATGTAAACTTTACACCCCCCCACACACACACACCAGTTAAACTCTAGTGTTGTTGATGTTGAACTCTCTGGGGAGAAGTGTACTAACGTCTACAATTTAGTCTGAAATGTACCAAAAGGAAGATGTATGATGGACAGAGCTGATGGGGTTAATGGTGAAATCAGATGGTGGGTATGGGGGCATCACCAAGATTTCTCCGACCTTGCTGTCTGATGCAAACTGTTCATAGTCTCCATGGTGTGGGGGTGTGTGGGGGAATCCCTGATTGCTTTACTGCAAAGCCAGGGCTGGGAACCACGTCTTCAAAAGAAAACACGTTTCTGGCACCTCTCCACATAAGTGAAAGAGCAAACCTGGTTTCTTATCCAGCCAGGCAGACCCTAAGCAGGTTTTGGGACTCTGCTGGGTGGGTACAGACGGGTCTGCACAGGGTATCAGGGAAGATGGAGGGGGCTGTGTGGGAGATGCTGAGGCCCCACAGAGCTGCTCTGTGGGCCAGGGCTGGGCTGGCACTCACCTCAGTCAGAATAGGAAGTAGTACTGCGCTGTGCAGACACTCCCAAACCTCCCAGTTCTGGAGTCCAACTCAGCATTCCCAGCAGGGATTCAGTTCCCTCTTAGGAAAGACAGCTTCCTGGCTGATGAATGCAATGTGTGGGGAATGGGACTGCGGGCTGGGGTTGGGGGCTTTGGGCATCATGGCGAGGGGCTGGGAGGATGTCGTGGGTGGGCGTAGTGGTGGCAGGAAGAGAGCTGCTCATTTGAATGCTCCTCCACAGCCTGCCCTGAGCCTGCCCTGGCGCGAATGCCATAGCAACATCGTGCTCCTTAAACACAGGAGTTTGTGCTGCCATTGCAGAGCAGAATTAGGCAATTTAATTAAGGAGCTGGCAGCAGACAAACTTTGTGAGTTAAAGGCATTTTATTAAATTCCATTGTATTATGCTGCTTGGTTCCCGCAGGGGCTGGGGAACTGGGAGAAGATGGGAGAATTCACTCGGGGTTTCTTTTCCCTTCCTTGCTGCCTCTGGTCCTCCCTCTAGCTTCAAGAAAGCATGAGTGCATGCATGGGGGAGTGTTGTGGGGGGAAAATGGACTGTGACTGCTTTCTCTCCCACCCTTGGGTCCAAGGCAGTTGTGTGAGGTTTTTTCAGGGCCAGGGTCCAACCCAGGCCTCAGTGTCAGCAATGCCACTCTGGGTTAGACCTCATCAAGCCCCATTCCCCTGCAGCAGGAACTACTAACACTCTCATTTTACAGATGAGAAAATGGAGGTGTACAGAGGTGAAGGAAATAATTTTCCCAAAGCCTTGACAACTGCATGTCATAGAAAAGCCAACTCAGATTTTCCTGGAAGGCCCATGTGACTCCTAGTTTGCACTAAGTGGAACGGCCCCCTATCTGGTAATCTCAGCATGACTCTGGGAGGTCTTCCTGTGTTAGCCAGCACAGGGGCAGGTCTCAGTCTTTGCCAGTTCTAGAGGCCATTGGTTCTTAGGGCCTCAGTGGTCTCCTGGCCATAGTGCCTTCTTGGCCTCCCGGGGTGATTAGACCTGTCTGACCTCAAGAGGAGCCAGAGCTCTGCTTCTCAGTGCCAGGGCCTGCTGCAAAGGGAAAGAATTACCTTCCTCTTAGCCTCCTGAACATGGCATCATGGAGTTGGGCCACCCAGCCACCTGACTCCATACTTACATACCAGGGCAACCTCTTGATTCCATTTCCTCGGTTCTAGAATGGGGGATGGATAATATATGTAATGGATGCAGTAAAACTAGCAAAGTTCTCTGCTAGGTGCTTGCAGAGGCAGGCAGGTTTGAGTTCAAGGCCAGCCTGGTCTACAGAGTGAGTTCCAGGACAGCCAGAGCTACACAGAGAAACCCTGCCTTGAAAAACAAAACAAAAAATGTGGTCTGTGTGGAAATGCAGACCATGGATAGTCTAACCAATCTGGAATTTCCCTAGTATCTACACTAAACGCTAATAGATGCCATTTATTAAAAGCTTACAGAATATTGAGGCTTTATAAGGCTTTAAAAAGAATGTTGTTAAAAAAAGATTTACTCTGTGTGGTGTGGTGTGTGTGTGTGTGTGCTCAGAGGCCAGAAGAGGGCACTGGGTCCCCTGGAGTTACTGCCATCTGACATGGGTGGTAAAACAGGCCACCCTGTTTTCTCAGGGAATGAACAGGGCAGTCTTCTCCCAGTAATAATGACTAAATCATAATAATGAACATCCTATAGCATCTATGTCTCCTGTGCCTGCCCTCCAGACCTCAAAACTCTGGGCAAACAACCAACCTTAGAGCCACACAGCAAGGCCCAGAAAAGCTTAGGTATGGACAGACTTTGTCTCCTCCTGTTGGCAGAGAAGGGTAGGTGCCCAGGGACCAGCCTTGGAAGTTGCCATTGAGTGCCACAGGCATAGCTGGAAAAGGATCCTGGGTGCCACATCTTGTGGCCCTAGGCACCTGTGCCCAGGAGGATCTGGCCAGCTGGGAGGAAATAGCCCAACCTGGAACACCCCCTCCTAGAGTTTCCCAGCTGCCTCATTCAAGTGGGGTTGTCAGTGTTCCTGCAGCCAGTAGGGATCACATCCTGCAGGGCTAGTCCCCCGCAGGGGACAGCTGATGGCTTTCTCTGTTCTCAGCCAGGAGTCATTATACAAGGAATGCCTGGTTTAAACAGGTGATTAGGCGATTCTATTAGAAATGCACAGGCTTCCCACCAGGGAAGGATGGGAACTTCCCAGACCACAGCACCAGCGGCTCTCCTGCAGACTCTTCTGGGGAACCATCATCCTTCTTGAGAATGCATTCTGCCAGTATCTAGAAGGGCTCTAAACTGGACAGGTTCTCAGTCACAGAGTCCACTTCTGCCCACACCTTGACAAACACAAGGACCCTGCACGTTTTAAACGATCTTAAAGCTCTCAATGGCTCCCCAAGCTGACAGTGGCTTGCTGGGGCGCCACATTTCCTTCACCTCCAGGAACTTCAGGGCAGGAAGAAGTCAGAGGGGAGACTTGGAAGATCTAGAGATCAACTTCCTGATACCTGAAAAGCTCCAGGTATCCAAAACTCTGAGCCCGGGAGTCCATGGTGGGGATTCCAGGCCAGGGCAGGGCTGGGCAGAAATTGCAGGCAGCCTTGGGGTTGGGCTTTGAGGTTCTCAGCAGCTGCTCTGCTCCCTAATGCTGCTCCTAGCTTGATTCAGGATTCTGGCAAGCCTCTTGCCATGGCCACAGCTTCCTCTTTCCCAACTCAGGGATGAATCTGGAGGTCAGGCTTCTTTTTGTCTGCTGGAACAGGGACCTGAGTGAAGATGCAGCTGAGGTTTACAAAGCCTGTGTGCGGCAGACGGACCTCCTCCTCTACACAGGCAGTGATGGAGTGCCTTCCTCATTGCCCCATTTTTCCCACTGTGACAGCTCCGTATCTACCGTTCCCTGTCACCATGCTGTCAGCCTTTAATGATGAAAACAGCCCCAGTGTCAAATAAATTCTTCCAGAATCCTAGGGGCTAGAAGGAGAGCAAGTTCGGGAAGCTAGGAACCGAATGCTTTCCACTGCACAGTGAAGGAGAGCAAAACATCCGAAACATTAAAGATGTGTGTTCAAGTCCTGCCCTGGCATCTTCTTGCTATTGACCTTGAACCAATTACTCAACCATTCTGAGCTTCAGTTTCTGGATCATAAAGTGAGGACAGTACCTCACAATGTTATCTTGAGAGTCCACTAGAATCATGATGGAGAATCTGGCATATACACACCCAGGGTTAACACAAGTGACTTCCTTTCTCCAGTGGGCATGGGTAGGGACATGGAATTACTATCTATTAGGTCTCAAACCTAATAGGCTATCTGAGGTGCCTATTAACATGTCAAAGTGGACTCTGTCTGCCAGCCTCTCTTTCAGCATCTGCCAGTGCCTATTATGGAGACATCCTTCACCCCTCACCCCTGCATGTCTGCTCCCTACCCTAAACTCTCCAGACCAGAGACCAGGCTGGGCCCCTTCCCTAAGCTACTCTTTTCTATATAACCCAGCCATGTTAGCTATGCTGGTCTCTGGCCTCTTGGCTTCTGGCTTTCCTATCTCCCCTCTGCGCTCTCCTTTCATGGACCAGTTTGGTCTGTCATGTTCACTCTGGACTCTACCAGACGCCTCTGCCCCTGGCTCTGCTCTCCCTCATATCTATAATAAAGCTCCTCCTCCCCCCACACCCAGGAGCACCATGGCCTCCTTTTATTTCTTTTCGTTCACTGTCATTCTAGTAGAACCAATGAAGTATGAGGAAAAGGGGGCCCCTGGGGGTGGCCACTTGGTCTGGTAGGAGTGGTGGTCAGAGCTACTTCCTGGTGTTTCTTCTGACTGGCGTCTACCAGTCCTCATGGCTTCTCCATGAAGCTGTCCCTGGAGCCACTGCCCAACATCCCACAGTGGCCATCTGGGCTTCCCTTCTGTGTCTCTCATCTTTTCTCTCTGTCCTCATGACAGCTGCTAATCTCCTTGGTGACTAGGGCAGCTCCTCCTCCGGTCTTGCCACCACCTCCGTCCCCTGAACTCACACGATCTGGCGCTTTCTTTGTGATTCTAAGTCCTTGAATCTGTTCTTCTGGAGTTTTCTTCTATGCCCAGGGAATTCTTTTATTCAGCTCTCTCTTGTCGTATATCCACCTGCTATAGCGCTGGCCCAAACTTAGCAGGAACTGGTGGCCTTGGCTGCCTCCCTAGGTTGAGTTCCTCAGGGCAGAGGCTGGGCACATGGCCAGTGTTCATTGGTTTGTGTTAGGTGGAACAGATTATGGGGGTACTCTTTGATGGATGTTTTCTGTTAAGGGGGCAGTCTCTCTCTATCAGAGCAGGCCTGGCCCTGTGTGTAGGCAAGACATGGGGGCCAGGCCTGCTCAGTTGGAGCTGCAGCCATCTGGAGTCTGAATCTCTCTACCCCAAGCCACCATCAGCTCAGGTACCTTCTCTCCCTCACACCTCACAGCAATAGGGAAAGGATAGGGAGGGGACAAGGAAGGGAACATACAAGCGTGAGAACTCAGAGCCATGTGTCTAAGACTGACATCCTGTAGTTATTATATGAAGAAACCAAGCCAACTTATTAGTCAAGAGCTATCTGAGAAGTTACACAGCTGAACCTGGAGCCAGACTGGTCCAGCCCTGAAGCACGAGTTTTGTTTTAAGATGCTTCCTTCTACAGAAATTACAACACAGTCCCCAGAGAAGCCAGAGAAAGGTTAACATTGAAAAACTGTGTCTGTGTGGTTTGTGTTCCTGCCACCTCTTCTTCATAGACCACAGATGATAGGTGTAAGTATGTAGGTATTGATGGGTTGGCAGGTGGATGGATGGATAGATGGGTTTGTGGGTGGGTGGATGGATAGATGGGTGAGTGAGTGGGTGAGTGGGTGGGTGGGTGGATGGATGAGTAGGTGATATGATTTTTAATACTGATTGTCAACTTGACAGGATGTAGGATCACTGAAGAGACAAGCCCCTGGGCATTTCCATGAAGGGTTATCTAAATTAGGTTAACTGATGTGGGAAAACTGATCGTAAATATGGGCAATACCATTTCATGGACTGGGGTGCCGGGCTTGATAAAAAGGAAAAAGCAAATCGAACATCCGAACATCCGTATTTGTTTCTCTCTGCTTCCTGACTCTGGATACAGTGTAACCAGCTGCCGGAAGTTTTTGTTGCCATGACTTCCCCACTATAATGGACTGTATTTTAAACTGTGAGCCAAAACAAACAAATCCTTCCTCCCTTAAACTGTTTCTGACACAGTAACAAGAAGAGTTGCTTACACAAGTAGGTGGATGGAGGAGGGATGAGTAGCTGATAGAGATGGGTTGCTGGCTGGAGAGACAGATGTATGGCTGGGTAGACTGATACATACATAGGTGGATAGATAGGTGAATGGGTGAGTGGATAATGCATGGATGGGTAAATGTATGCATGTATGTATGTGTGCTGGATAGTTTTATGTCAACTTGACACAAGCTAAACTCATCTAAGAGGAGGGAAACCAATTAAGAAAACACCTCTATAAGATCGGGTTGTAGACAGGCCTGTAGGGCATTTTCTTAATTAGTGATTGATACGTGAGGGCCCAGTCCATTGTGGGTGGTGGCACCCCTGAACTGGTGGTTTGGGTTCTGTAAGAAAGCAGGCTGAGTGAGCCATGAGGTAAAAACCAGTAAGCAGTCCCCCGCTGTGGCCTCTTCATCAGCTCCTGCCTCCAGGTTCCAGCCCTGTTTAAGTTCCTGTCCTGACTTCCTTCCATGGTGGACTACAGTGTGGAAGTGTAAGGCAAACAAACCCTTTTCTCCCCAGTTTGCTTTTGATCGTGGTGTTTCATCACCACAATAGAAACCTTAACAGTATGGATAAGACAGGGAGGATAGGACTATGATGGGAAGGTAGGTAATTAGATGGCTAGATGGGTGGATGGACAGAGGGACGGATAGGTGAATGTAGGCATGTATGTATGTGGGTGCATACGTAAGCATGTATAGGGAAATGGCTGATTTCATTGTAGTGGTACTGGACAGCATGGCATGTGGGTCCTAATACTAGCTTCCAAGGCATCCTCTACTAAGTGACACCACGTGATGCAGGGGTGTCCTCTCTACTTATGACGAGAAGTTCCAGAATGGCTCCTTCTCTGATTTGGTGATATCCCTGACCAGTTAGTAACTTGCCATCCCACTGTATGTGGTCACCTGTGTCTGCATGTCAAAGCACGAGGAGGACAGGAGGAAGAAGAACTCTGTGTGAGGGAAGAGGGGCACCTCACACACAGGGGAGACACAGGAAGAGCTGGGAACAAGCTGCTTGGCCCCAACCAGCCCATCTCCCCAGGGACTTACTGCCGTTATTTGGATCAGAACTATATGATCTGAAAAACACTTGGGACCTACTTTGCTTTGGGGCATTTTCCCCTTTTATATGTGTGTTACTATTTTTCTTTAGGTTTTAGCGAATGTTACCTTAAAAAGAAATAACCAAGCAAACCCCGTTGCTTCCATTGAAGTTGAAAGGAAAGAGGGATGGAGAGCCATGGCTACCAAGCTGGAGTGTGTGGGAAAAGCGGGAGGAGAGGAGAGAAAAGAGGGGCTGACAGCTAGCAACTGGGTGGACCTCCTTCCTGCACAGCTGAGCTGTGGCAGAGCCAGGACCCAGGCATGCCACTCTGAGCTGACTCACAGTCCAGCCCAGGGTCCCACCAACACGCACATACTTCTTTGTGGCTGTCAGGGCCAGCAAGACAGTGGCTGGCTTGACTGGTGATGCAGTGGGAAAGGTGGAGCTCAGAGCTGGCCTGGGTTGACCAGAAGCCTCTGACTACTGGTAGCAAAGGATGAAGGAGCTATACAGGCTAGAGTGGAGCAGCTAGGCCTGTGGGGCTAATCACACATTCCCTTCCTTAAGAGATCTCATGCCACATTGACTAAAATACTACACAATTGCAAAAGAGGCATCCACAGTTGTATTAGATATACCATACTGTTACCGTGTCTGTCTGCCACCCTCAGAATGACAGATGGCTTATCAAAAGCCACTCTGACATTTCCAAAGGTGATGGTTTGATAGAGGTGCCATTCAACAGGCTGAAACCTCAGATAGAACCTGAATGTAAATGAGGAACATTTGCCTCCTTTGTCTCATGACTTATAGGTGAGAAAATCTGACAACAAAGCTTAGTTCAGGACTGCTAAGGATGGAAAGAGGATGTGGTCCCAGAGGCTAAGGATGGGAAGAGGGTATGGTCCCAGAGACTAAGATGGAAAGAGGGTGTGGTCACAGAGATGGCGGGTAGGCAGGTGAGTGGATGTTAATCCCCAAAGAGACTAAAGAAGAATGGCAGAGGCCAGGATAGTCTGAAGTCCAGGGGAAGCCAGGCCAGGTAAGGTGCTTTGGTTTTTGAAGTGGGTCACCTTGTGACTAAGAAGAAAAAGCTTCAAGAACAGTGGCCTGAATTATCTAATATGGCAGCCTCACAAGAGGCTACTGAGCAGCTGTAATTGTGTGTGTGTGTGTGTGTGTGTGTGTGTGTGTGTGTGTGTGTGGTGATGGTGGTGGTCCAGATGGAGCTGGGCTGTATACATAACTACATACCCAACATGGGTACTGGAAATAGAACCCAGGTCTTAAGAGTAGCAATTGTGTGTGTTTAACTGATGAACCATTGCTCTAGCCCCTGAAATAATATTTTTACATATAGGCCTGGTGATAATTTCTCCTGTTCCCATTTTCTTGTTTAATGTGTTCATTTAAATAGCACCATTCAAATAACACCATGGGCTGTATTCTGTTTCTACAGGGAACTGTGAATTAGAGACTTAAGTTCCAATTCTACTTCTACCACTTACTTTGGGACTGTACTGGCTGGTTTTGTGTATCAACCTGACACAAGTTAAGAGTCATCAGAGGAAGGAATCTCAGCTGAGGAAATGCCTCCATGAGATCCAGCTGTAAGGCATTTTCTCATTTAGTGATCAATGGGGGAGGGTGCAGCCCATGGTGGGTGGTGCCATCCTTAGGCTTTTGGTCCTGGGTTCTATAAGAAGGTGGGTTGAGCAAGCCACGATGAACAAGCCAGTAAGCAGCTCCCACCCATGGCTTCTGTATCAGCTCCTGCTTCTGGGATCCTGCCCTGATCCTTTTGTGATGAACAGCAATGTGAAAGTGTAACCCTAATCATTATCCTTTCCTCCCCGACTTGCTTTTTGGTCACGGTGTTTTGTCTCAGCAATAGAAACTCTTAAGACAGGGACTCGGCTAAAGTTGGACTATCAGGAAGAGCACAGACTATGACTGGTTGAGTCAGGGGTTGGCAGTAAGATCAGAGAAAGCGACCTGGACAGGCCACAAGGGAAGGGGGCCACCTATAGCCTGGTCTCACTATCATGGGTCTTACTGAAAACTCCTGGCATGGCAGAGCTGGAAATAGATCCTCTACCCGGAGGCCACTAGGAAGGCAAGTAGTAAAATCTTTTCTTTCCCCATGTCCAGATGGAGGCACTTTCTAGTCCTGCAGAACCTGGGTTAGAGCATCCACCCCAAACCAGCTACATGGTCCTCTGTGCCTTGCAGGGTAGACTCATGGGGCCCCGATCTGCTTGTTACCATGCATCTGGGTACTACCATCCCCACTTTTTAGATGAGGAACTTGAAGCTCATGGACTCAGGGTCACCCATGGTGGTGGTGGGCCTAGTTCTCCACTTTCTGAGAAGAGTGGGACCCTCCTGCCCTAGAACTTCTGCCTCTACCAGCACCTGAAAAGCAGGCTGTCTGGGTAGGGCAAGCTTCTTCCAGAGTCATTCCCAGCCTGGTGGAAGCTCCAGGGCCACGGCCCTGACTTCAAGTTGGAGGAGGTCAGAGGAAAGGGTTGTAGATGGCCACAGAGCAGATCAAGGTCAAAGCCAGGACCAGTGCTCAGGATTCTAAACACATCCTCAAGCTGCAGGGACTGAGATGGGTAGGTAAGTGGCTCCCTCTGCAATGAGGGGCAGAAAGAAGCTGGGAGACAGTACATTCCTTTCACTGGTGCTCTTCAGGCCCCAGGGGAACACTCAAGCTGATGAACAACTCCCAAGGGCTGGGGCTCTGGGCTGGATGGCTCCATATCTAGAGGCTATTAGGGGGGTTGAAGGGCAGGTTGGGAATTAATCTTTTCATCCCCAGAATCTGGCGTGGTTCTCAGCACACAGCTGTAGTGCAGAATGACTGCATGGATGGATGGACAGGTGGATGGATAAATAAATCAAACCAATCCAATCAGACATGAGGCTAAGTGGGGATGAGAGATGGGTCAAGGCCAGGGCCTGCTTCTTCCTTCTTTTCCTGCAGACTTGGGTGTAGCAGGTGTTGCTGTGGGTGCAGATGACAAGCCAGCATTTTAAGAAATACACAGGGGAGAGGAGATTCTGCAAGCATTGACAGAAAGCATGAAGAGTTCTGGGGTCTTGCAGGGTCCTGACCTTGACCAAGACCCTTGCACTCTAGGCCACGGTTTGTTTATCAGGAAATATGGTTAGACTAACCAGGCCAAGGTCACTTACTCACTGACCCCAACAGCTGGCAGATGTGAACACTAAACATTCTCTCAGCTGCTTCGTTAAGGCAGGAAGGTGGTAGGAGCAAAGACCAGGTAGAGACTCTCTGGCAAGAGGGAAGCCGACAGATGCTCCTGGAAGCAGGCCTCCTGAGATTGCACGGCTAGAGGTAACTGGCTGTGACAAGGATCAAGCCCGTAGTCAATTCCATTCAATAAAACTTTGATTGCCTATGAGCCTTGTAAACATGCTGCTTCCCTGTGGGCCAGAGATTCCCTTCTTTTTCCTCTTCCTGCTGCACCCGCCCTGGGCACCGTGCCAGCCCTAAAAGGCCCCTCAGCTCCAGCTGCAGGACGGGCAGCTGAGGGTTAAGTACCCACTGGCAGGTGAGGGCCTAGGCCTGGGGATAGTGGGAGTCGGAGGCAGCCGGAATCACTTAGCCCTCATTAGTCCAAATTAAAATCAGGAGTGAGATGACAATTACAATTTGCAGTGGGCTAATTGTTTTTCCTCAGAAGCTGATCGGTTTGCAGATTGGGGAAATTAATTGTTTGAAATCCCAGGTGGACTGGCTTTGAACCCAGTGAAGGGAGGCAGGCCCCGCCTCCACCTGGACACCACTCCCTAAGGCTGAAGGAAGCATTGGCCTACATGACCCCAGCTGCCATCACACTAGAGGCCCTAGACCCTGGGAAGCCTCCTTGGATTTTCCAGATGTTTCCATTTCCCTTGAGGATTTAATGGCTACCATAGTGTTCACTCATTCAAGAAGCCCAACAGCCCACTATGTGACAAGCACTAAGGGGGCATTGCTATGCACACTAGTTACTGGTCTCATGGGGGTGACATGGGTGAGGGCATCATGTGTGACAAAGGTGACAAGGGCTCAGGAGGCATTTTGTAGGTAAAACAGTCCCCTAAAGACTTCCACTCTGGGACCTGGCTACTCTGTCACCTTATATGGCAAAAGAATTGAAGGTCAGAGAGTGTCTCGGCTATCTGAGTGGGATACCTCTAAGTAGATGAACCCTCTAGAGGAGGGTCTTTCTCCAGCTGAGAGCAGAAGAGCTCCAGCATTTGGGGATCTGACATACATCTCACTGCTTCTGAGATGCAGGAAGCTGTGCGAAGGGCAGCAGAAAACCTCTGGGGGCTAAGGGTGGCCCTCAGCTGATAGCCAGCATATTGGTTCTACAAGAGGACCTGATGTCACTAACCACACAAGTGGGGCATAGAGCAGATCCCTCAATCTCGATTTGGCCTTTTGTAGCCTAAATCTGAGAAAACAGTCTGTCAGCACAGCTGGACCTGTGAGGGGCCGGACCCTGAAACATCGTATGAGTGAGACTCGAAGCCACTAAGGCTGTGGTCACATGTCATGACAGCAAAAGAAACCTGTGCTAGAGTAGTAACAGGGTGGTGATGTGGTGCTCCTGTATTTCAGGTGGCCTCTTGGAAGAAGAGACTGGTGAACTAGACGGGAATGATGAGGGAGCAGAGAGGGGTGACCAACTCGTCTCCATCTTTCAGTGTTAGCACTGCATCCCCAAACCTCTCCAGCCTGGGGCAAGGGAGAACCCATGATTGGCAGAGGGCCTAGCATGGCAAAGGCTCTGGGGTGAAGGCATCCTAAGGGGAGCTCTGTCAGGCACCAGGCAGATATAAGGGCTGCTGGGAATGAATGAGGAAAGCTCTGGTGTGAAAACTAAGTAACAGAGGAGAGACCCATTTCTCCAACCCCTCCTCCCAGCTGACACACACTGGCAGCCTACCCTGTCTTGTCCTGCCCTGTGTCATCTCCCTCCTCTGCCTCCCTTCCCCACCTGGCCCCTACTAGTGCCCAGGTATTTCCATGTGCCAAGGTACCAGGTGCCTACTGCTGCCTTCCCCGGCAGGGTATTGGCACACTGCCGAGCAGCACATTGCAGGGGGAGTTTTTCAAGCCGTCTTTAATTAGGGAGACAATAGGAGGCTGGGAAAAGGGGAAGAGAAAGGTGGTGGACAGCGTCAAGGTCTGTCAAAACAGTGACTGTACACCTGAAGAACTTTATGGAAGCAGAAAGAGAGGGAGAGAAAGACAGGCAGGTACAGGGACCCTCCCTCCAGCCTGTCACTCACCGCCTCCTCCCATCTATGAGTGCGGGCACTGTTGAGGAGCAAAGGGCTGGTTACAAATTTGGCTTTGTCTCATTATGTTTGATGTCTGGCAAGTTAATTGCTCGGGGTCTCAGTTTCCTCTTCTGTACAATTAATGTAGTAATACCTACTTTTCAGGGTGGTTGTAAAGATTAAAGTTGTCATAAAGCCATCCGGGTGGAGTGGGGATTGGATAAATGGTGGCTGTTTCCAGCCGGAGAGCCACACCTCTTACTGCTAGATTGTAGTCCCCTTGCTGAACAAAGAGCTGGGCTTGGTGGCATATGCCTATAGTTAAGCACTCATGAACCTGAGGCAGGATCAGCAGATCAAAGCCATCCTTGACTACAAAGCAAGTTCAACATTAGCCTGGACTACTTGAGACCTTGTCTCGAAAAGAGAAAACAACAAATCGAAGGCAGAGTATGACCAAGAACCACAGAGCCCTGTTAACATGCCAACCCCATGCTCCTTCAGTCCACCCTGGTGCTTCAAGGGTGAGGTTCAGAGACCTAGGAGGGACCCAGCTCCCAAGCAGGTGATTCAGATCCAAAACTGGGTCCACCCTGTGTGCCTCTGGAGCCACTGTCCTTTTCTCTGGAGTCACACACAAAAGTCTTGAAAGCATTGACTTGGGGGTGGAGTCTTCTCCCACTTCTACTCACACCTTAGGGCTTATTCCTTGGGCAGCTTCCACCCCTAAGCAAGGCAAGCTGGTCCTCAGGTCAGGGCTATTCAGCAAAGACCTCAGCATCCGCCTCATTTTGCTTTCTTGCTTTGCACTGGAAGAAACAGAGGGCCAGGTCCGGGCCCTACCCAGAAACACATGCTCAAAACTCAGTGTCCACCACTCATGGGCAGGATGCAAGCACAATGGCTCTAAACAGTTCTAAGTGTCAGGGATCCTCAAGCTTCTCTGGG
This sequence comes from Cricetulus griseus, assembly GCF_003668045.3. Taxonomy (NCBI): domain Eukaryota; kingdom Metazoa; phylum Chordata; class Mammalia; order Rodentia; family Cricetidae; genus Cricetulus; species Cricetulus griseus. Next base: position 56,273,762 of record NC_048598.1, read on the forward strand.
TTCTGCTCCTCTGCTATGAAGTAATGATAAACTGGCCCCTAAGCTGGGACCCTCCAGGGGCTGTCCTAAGGGCTTAACATGGATTCCTGCACCTAGTCCTACAACACTTCTACCCTCACTTATAATAAGCAAGGGTGTAAGAGACAGGGCCATGCAGCTGAAGGTGGGATTGGAATCTTTGCAGCCTAGCCTTGGAGTCTGTGTCCTGAAACTCTCATGCCACACTTGGGCTTTTCTCTTCTTTCGTCCTCTCTCCTCTTCCTCACAGTGCATCCGTTCCACAGTTGACACTACCTCTTCTCTGCCAGGGACAGGGGCAGGTAGTATATAAGCTGAACCTGACACTGTGTCTGTCCCGAGGAGGCTTTCCATCCAGCAGGGCATACAGGCAGATGTGGCCTATGGCTATGACATGTTGCATGGGCACCTGCAATCTAGGATGATGGCTTCAGGGTCTGTACAGCGGCCTCAGAGCCACCCATCTCCTTTTAGCTTCTGTTATTTCTGTTTCCACAGCCCATCTCCTGCCTGCTGGCTGTCTGTATCTGCATGTGACAAATCACAGCCATTGGTAGGTACAGTATAACATTATTATTGAAAAATGAGAAAACACAGAAAGGCATGGACTAAATTTAAAATATGCTTCACTCTGCCCCCCAGGGCTAACTGCTATTACACTCTGAACACTGTCTCTTCAGCTTTGTCCTGTGGTGGCAAACAAATTTGGTCTCTATCCCTAGTCTCATGTTACCTTTTTTTAAACCTTACTTTTGATACAGTTTATCTTCCAGATGCTTTTATGCTTTCTTGCTTTTGTTTTTCCAGACAGGGTTTCTCTGTGCAGTCCTGGAACTCACTCTGTAGACCAGGCTGGCCCTGATCTTGCTCTGTAGACCAGGCTGGCCTCCAACTCAGAGATCTACCTGACTCTTCTTCCAGAGTGCTGGAATTAAAGGCATGTGCCACTACTGCCCGGCTTCCAGTTGTTTTTGAAAATTATTTTTTATTTCATGTGTATGAGTATTTTGCCTTCAGGCATGTACATGACCACATGCACACAGTGCCCTAAGAGGCCTGAAGAGGGAGTCAGAACTCAGGAACTGGAGTTAGAGATGGTTGTGAGCTGCCACATAGGTGTTAGGAACCAAACTCGGATCCTGTGCTGTGGGAAGCAGAGGAAGGCCTGGGTAGATGAAGTCCTGAGCAAATGTGTACTATTGACATGGGCAAGGCCATGTCAAGGACCCCAGTGCCTCATGGGAATGACAAATCCTTCCTAGGGGTCCTAGTACAAATGTTTACAGTATGTGTAAAAAATGTCCAATCATAGCTGTCTCTGCTCCTACACCATGGCTATAGCCTGAACACTGTTCCCCTATAGAGACCACTCCTCCCAAGATAAGTTAAACCTGCCTCCTCGATTCAGCTGTATGCAATAACCTTGCCACTCTACATAATAAACAGGCTGAGCTCCTGGGTGCCAAAACTTCTCCATCAGAGAGCCCAGACTGCCCAACCCCAGATTTTCTGTGTTTGTCCTTTCTTCATTCCTTCGCTGCCCCAGCCAGTCAGGTCAATCCCTGGAGCCGTGCAAGAACTTGGCATCGTATAAAAGCACTAAGTGGTCTTAATTGCTGAGCCATCTTACCAGATCCTTCCTGTTGCTTTGGAAAAAAGAAGCAAATTTCTTGAAAATTTGCAAGCTTACATATCTTTATTCAATCTGCATGGGCAACTGACACTTTGGTACAATTTGACATTGAAAAAACCTTCCTTGGCATCTCCGAAGGTACCCTTCCATCATCTGCTTGCTGCTAGGGAAGCTACAGAAAAGTCTGCTGTGACTTAAAGCCCATCCTTATCTTTCTGGATACTTATAGAATCTTGATTTTATCCTTAATGTTGTGAAATGTGAGACAGGGTCTTGACATGTTACTTTCAATAGTTCCCAAACTCCTGGATTCAAGCAAGCCTTCTACCTTAGCCTTTCCAATTCTGTCCTGGACCTTCAGATTCATGTTGTTGCATTTAGCTTTAGTGGTGCTCTCTCTCTCTCTCTCTCTCTCTCTCTCTCTCTCTCTCTCTCTCATTAATTGTGCCCATCATCGAGTGGACCCTTGCAATATAAGAAATAACCATCATTATTTAAGAAACAGAACACCCACATAATGTATAGATATGTGTTTACAGTGCCAGTAACCAAACCTAGGGTCTTAGGCATGCTAGGCAAAAATTCTACCACTGAACTACATCTCAGACCTTAGTGTGTTGGGAAAATATTTTGATATGTAGCCCAGGCTGGCCTGGGACTCTTGATGATCCTGTTTTGCCTCAAGAATTTAGACTTCAGGTGTGAGCCACCACATCCAGACAGAACATATTTTAAGTTTCCAAGAGCAAGAGCTCATTCTCTCTCTCTCTCTCTCTCTCTCTCTCTCTCTCTCTCTCTCCATCCCTTAGAGAGCCTAAATCACCCCAAAACCCACCAGCATGGATTAACGTGTAATATGTAACAGATAGAATAAACTCTACCCATGAATTGCAGTATTGTTGCCCAGTCACATCAAGGAATGAAGTAACAATGTGTGTAACAACATGGAGCCTTGAACACACGTCAGTGCAAGAAGCCGGCATGAAAAGCTACATACTAAAATGATTCTACCCTATGAAAGGTCAGAACAGGCTGTTTTATAGAGATAGAAAGGGGTTAGCAGTTGCCTAGGACTGGGAGCGGGGGAATGAGAGGCTATTAATAGGCACAGGGTTTTTTGCAGGGGGATCATGGAAATATTGTAGAATTAAGGTTGATGGTTACATAGATTTGTGAATCTACAAAACCCCATCAAATTGTGTGCTGTGACAGGATGAATTTTATGATGTGTTAACTGATTCCCAATTTTAAAAAGCATCCCATGTTCTTATTTTGTGGCCATAATATCCTCTTGTCTCTTGGAGAATATCAACTATGTTGGTCTGGTGTCCTGTTGGGCTTCCCCTCCTCCTTCATCATAATGTGTGATTTTTTTCACATTGTTTTCTACTTATTTTACCTTTCCCCCAATATTAGATGTTTCCTTTTAAAATCTCGTAGTTCTTGATCGATGGTTTGCATTTATGACAGAGGTTTTGAAAGGCTGATTAAAAGTTCCACATGCCCAAGCAGAGCTGTGAACTGGGAGGTGTCACCATGAGAGGGCTGAGCACCCAGTGTCGCCAGCATTTCTAGAGCTGCTCGAGAAAGCAGGGCAAAGGGCCTCTCCGTGTGGCCTGCAAGCTTTTGGCAACTCTCCAGTCTTCAGCATCTTGCCTCCCTCTCCAATCCCGTTTGTGCTCATGTCCTCAAGTACTCGATTCTTGGTCGGTCTACCTGGGGAACAAAGTTCTCTCAGGGGTATAACGTGAAGTTACAGGTTAAGATATCTTTATTTAAGTAATACCGGCCAAGCACAACCCAGAGCGTGCCCAGAGGCAGCAAGATAGGGAGGCCAGAGAGCAGGGGCTCTCCATGTGTCTGCCGCCCCTTAAGAATTCCCCACACGTCATCCTGAATCTCCCCTGACCACGCCCTCATGGGCGTAGCCAGGCACACCTGTAGCGGCTCCTAGGAGGCGGGGCTACAGTGTCTCCCTACACAGGGGTGCTTTGGAGATAAGGCAGGGACAGTCAGTCACAGGGTGAGATGCAGTTAGGAGGGGACCCAGCGTGTCACTGTTCCACACCACACCTTCAGGGCCATGTCGTTCTGAGCCTCTGTGGCAGGAGCCTGGCCCGTTCATCCTCTCTGCCCTCCCTGCAGCCCTCTAAAATGCCTTTTGTTCTCGGCCAAGTCCACGTACTCTCTTCAATTTCCATAATGGGATGGATGCAGCTTATTAGCTTTGGCGTCTTCTCCCTGCCCCTCCTTGGTTCTCATGTCAGTGTGGCTTGGGAGGGAGCCGAGAGTCCTGGATGTGTTTAGTCTGTTATGCTTAACCAGAATGCCTAGAATGCCACCCCCACCCCCAGCTACTGCTGCAGCAGACTCTGGCATTTCAGGGTTAGGATGAGGTGGCATGATTTGACACAATGCAGTCTATATTGTTGACCTGCAAGGGCTGAGACTGGTGCTGGGAGGGCCCTGGGAAGCTGGGAGTTAGGTGACTGTAACTTTGCTAGCCATTCATTACATTTCCAAGCCATACTTTACTGCATTTTATGGGAGGGACAATGGGTCCTCTCTAATTCGTAGGCTCATGAAGGGCTAGCTGTATCCCTTGAGAATGTCAAGGGTCTACTGTATCTCTGTTGCTATGGAAACTAGTTCCCCAGTGGCAATCATGTTTGCAGCATCTGCAATGATGTGATGCACACAGATTGGAGTAGAGCAGTCCCCAGAGAGAAAGCCACCCTCCACTTAACCACTGGTCACATCTTTCGTGATGTCTCCAGGGTCTCCTAGCCTGAGTGCCTTGCCTGGGGCTTGCCCTGGAGTGGGCCAACTCAGAGGGAAAGGAGGGAGGTGATGAGCCTATTGGCCTGCTAAGGTCTAGAATTATTCAAGGCTGCCTGGAACTCCTGTGAAACCCATTTCCTAGGACTTCTGGCTTCATGTTCACCTTGGTGAAGGAGCAGTTGATACAGAGCTCTTAGACTGTGTGTGGGTGTTGGATAGTTCAAAAGTCATTTGTTTGGTTTTGAAATGCATCATAGGTTGTTTTTTTTCCTAGTGTACTTACTATGCAAATGAGTTAATATGTGTGAAGTGCTTAGAACAGCCTGGCTCATGGTAAGTGCTTTATAAGTGTTTGCTATTATTATTATTACTAAAATTGTATTTAGCTTGGGTCCGTATGAAAACAAATTTGCATTCTCTGCCTCTTTGCAACTCTCTTAACAAAGAAAATGGATGCTATGGAGGCCCAGAGTCTGAGAAACCCCGGCTCTTTGAGCTTCTTTACATAACAGGGGAGAAGATACCACATATGGTTTGTCCTGGATTGACACTTTGCCGAGAACTAATGCTGCTGCCTGCAAGGGTGTCTATGGCCTCTTCCTAGGGCATCTTTTTGGCCACCTTCTTGGCCAGGGAGAACAGGGGCCTCTTCTCCCCTCCAGTTTCCTGCCCTGCTCACTGCTCCTCCTGGTTGTTCTTTCTCTCATCTGTAAGTGTGTCCCATCTCTCCACACCCTCTATCACCATCACTTTCTTTTCTATTCCTGGGCTAAATACTCTTAGTGGCAGATCTTGTTCATTTTTACAGTCAGAACACCCAGCATGGGGCTTGGTGTGTAGTAGATATTAAAATTTTGGGTTTTTTTTGGGGGGGGGATGAATGCCATCCTCTTTCTCTAGTACCTGGCCAGTGTCTTCTCCATGTTTCCTCCTCTCTTCTTATAGTTATACACACATGGGCACACACACACACACACACACACACACACACACACACACACACCATACACCCCCCCACACACCTACACCCATACCCCATACCCCCCAACACACACACCACACACACACACCACACATATACACCACACACATACATGCACACACACACACACACACCATACCCCCCCACACACACCCCATACCTACACACACACACACACCATACCTACACACACACACACCCCATACCTACACACACACACACACCACCTACACATACACACCACACCTAAACACACACACACACACACACACACACACACACACCTACCTTCCCCCAGGAGCCTGTTAGGCTGCTCATCTCTCTGCCTGGCTGGGTTGGGGAGGAGATGGTGTTTCCCACTGTTAGGAAGGCCCTTCTAACCCTGCTGCGGTGAAGGGCTGGAATTGGTTCCACAGCTCAGTGTGTCAGCTCTGATACCTACACAAGAGGAGGAGGCTTGTTCTGGGCAATTTCCATCTCATTTGTCTCTTCATTTGTAGCTGAAATTGGCCAATTTCATCTGGAGTGTGCCTGGACTCTCTAGCAACCCACAGCCAACAAATGAACAACTTTAGTTGCTGTCTAGAGAGGGACTGGCAGGAGCCGGCCCAGGGTCTCCCCAGCTGCTGAGCCTCTGGTGTACTAAAGCTTGAGGAATGACACCCCTGCATGCAGTCTCCACACTTGAGTGTAGTCTGCACAAAGTTGAGCCAGGAGGAGCAGGAAACTGAACTGGCAGGGGTTAGGGTCAGGCCTGATTTTTCTCTGTGTCTCGGGAGAGGTCAAAGCACACAGGATGGGAGAGAGGTGGTTTGCCCAATTGAACATAGGCAGCACTGACATAATGTTCAGGGGAAGTTAAAAACAGGCCAGATGAATCCATGCTGCCAGGCTCCAAATGGCGCTCCCCCCTCCTATTATGGAATATAAAGGAACAAGGGTGACACTGTGTGTTCTAGGCCTTGATCTGGGAGTGAGAACGTGGAGGACACTGCACATCTCACACTTGAGTTAATCAAGTTGCACACTGAGAATCTGCTGTTCTTTATGAATTCTACTTCAATAAAACATGGGGAGGGAGTTCCCCCCAGTGTTTTCTCAAACTTTATTGTACTTACTAATCTCATGGGTGCTTGTTTGGAATACAGATCTATGAATCCCCCAGTCTGAACTGTAAATGTATTAATTTCTCATTATGTATTCATTGTACAGGGACCCTGAATTTCTAATGCTCCTCACCCTAAAGGATATTTTGGTTTTTTTTTTTTTTTTTTTTTTTTTGGTTTTTCGAGACAGGGTTTCTCTGGAGGATGTCCTGGAACTAGCTCTTGTAGACCAGGCTGGTCTCTCTCGAACTCACAGAGATCCACCTACCTCTGCCTCCCAAGTGCTGGGATTAAAGGCATGCGCCATCAACGCCCAGCCCTAAAGGATATTTTGAAGCAGGCAGTCCACAGGGCAGATAAGACCACAGAGAAGCTTGGACAGCTACCTAGACAAAGGGTCCAAATAGTTCAAGTGCCTTTTTGCAAGGAGCCACACAGGTGGCTAAGTGGTGATGGGCTTCCAGTTGTCCTTGGCAGGGAAGGTCAGAGGTTGTCCAGGCTGTGGCATAAAGGAAGGGCTGTCATACCTGCAGATGACACAGTTGAGTCAACTTGGATCAGGACAGGAAGTGAAGACAAGGGGAGCAAATCCCTCCAAGCTAGGAGCATTCTCTAGCACTCTTGGGCCTGGCACAAGCTCACAGCAGAACAACCTCATCAAGTGACCATGGAGTGTGGTGCTGGGGAGAGCTGGTCCCCAGCAGAGGGATGGCCTGAGATGGCAGGGTCTGCAGAGTGGATCTCATCAGTCTGTCATTCTTCCATTCAGTAGGGAGAAGACACTAGATCCCAAAGACGTGTGACTGGAGATGTGTCCCTGGGGAGGGTGCAGACAATGTGGCGTTTCAAAAGACAGATGTCAGGGTAGGCTGGATAATGTCTTCTGAGCTGCCCTTGACTTGAAGATCTAAGAGGGCTTTGGCAAGAGGGAATGGAGCCACCCACAGGACACGAGATGGATTTCCTTTACAAACATGTCAGCCCTTCCAAGACCATCACTACTGAACAATGCTTTGGCTTGGTTTACAGATGATGACACCAAGACAAGTTCACCCACCTGTCCAAAGCCAGTGACACACACAGTGGGAAACTGGACTCAAGTCCATATGGCTCAGGATGGGAATCTGTCCACTGTCCTTGCCGCCCTCCTCAGTCTGTGATAGGACAATCAAGGATCTAGAAACTACTCTCACCTTACTATGGTCTATTTTCCCAGGTACTCTATATGAGGCAGATGCTGAGCTCTACTCTATGGAGGAAAGTGGATCTGTGTTTAAGGAATGACCAACCCAGGCTGAACAGCTGGTCAGTAGCCGGGACCTGGAACTTAAATAGAAGCTGAATACTTCCAAGTTGGCTGTAATCTTTTATCACCAGGGATGGCCCTTCTAAGCATATAGCTTATTTGATGATTGGAAACTGACTTTTCTGGGCCTTTCTGTGTTCTCAGAATGGCACAGGGGACTTGGTTGAGGAAATGGCCTTGATGGGGAAGGAGAGGCCGGAAGAGCTTTGGTGGGGCTCGAGGTTACATAGGATTACACAGGACCCCAAGCCAGAGGTGAAGCATGGATCCGCATTTTCTTATAGCTTTTCTTTCTCAGCCTTTGAGATGTCCCTTCAGTCTTGTGTTTTCTGCCTCAGGTGTCCTCCTGCATCCTTCATTTGAACCATAGGTGCCACAGGTACAGAGGGGGCACCAACCAGCACTGATTGAGGAAACAGGGTGGCAGAGCAGCTCATGGACAGGCCTCAGCTCATGGATGTGGGGTGTGTCAGCAGGGGCACAGGAGGGGCAGAGGATGTCATCTGGATCGAAGCCATTTGATACCTCTCACTACTAGTTAACCTGGCTAGCAGGGAGCTTGCATGCAACATGGGAGGCACACTGAGAAGCAGCTGGTTCTGGGGTACCCTGCGGTAACATTCAGTGTGCAATGTCTACAAACAAGGGCAGCCACCACTGGCCCTGCAGGCTGCTTGGGTATACATGTGGCTATTATTCACTTGCTCCTTCACAGCAAACATTTTGAGCCAAGTCTGGCTTTACACTGGGAAACACACTCTGCCTTCTCTAACTCGGTGCTAATTAGACCAGCAATCCGGGGCTCTCCAGTCAACACAGCACACTTCAGCACAGGTGGACATTCTGCTAGCTTTATCCTGCGAGCTGTTTGTTGTGTCTGCTTGTGTTATCCATTCTTTGTGCCCCGCCTTCTATCACCCCCCTCATGGAAAGGCAGGACACAGCCCCCACAGGCTAGCATTCATCTTCCCAGCCTGACCCTTGGGGAGGCTATTAAGCTGCTGTTGCCAGACCTAGGAGGAGAGAAAAAAAATGAAACACATGCTCAGGGGAGCAGTGGAGGGCAGAGGGACTCAGAGTCGGAGCCATCTATAAGTCAGGCCAAGGAGAAACAATGGAAGCTTTCAAGGTAGAGAAAACCCCTGAAAAGCAAGGCCTAGCAGAATGGGCTGTCCACCGGAAGAGGCCAGGCACTGCAGAAGGGTTAGGTCACTGCTGCCTTATCTCCATTAAAGCACTGGAAAGTGCCCTCTCCTAAGACGTTGTGGAAGAAAATACAGAAGCCAGCAGAGCTGCCCTGTCACAGATGTGTGATTCCAACTCATCCGGCACCTCAGCCTGGTCCCTTCTTCCCTCTGGCTGCTGCCCAGCACTCTGCACACTCTGCTGAGCACCGTCTGCACCATGGATGCGGGCAGGTGTGGTCTCTATCCTGTCCTCCGTGCCACCTCTGCCAGCCTATCCATGCCACCTGCCTTCCCTCTGGTGTACAGGGAAGGGACTCTTAAAACCAGCCTCAGCCCTTCCCACCCCAGGAAACCCAATTGCTTACTTTCCTTCCTTTGCCTTAAAATGAATAATCAAATTGTCCCCTTGGTCTATCACTACCATACACAGGTCCCTACTGCCTAAGCCTCTCTGAGCTGGGGTTTTGGATCTCATGGCTCTTCCCTATCCAACCTCATCTCCCTGGCTTTGCACCTCTGGGAGCTCCTGGATCAGTCAGCAGGCTAAGAACCCTGACTCCTAGCTCCATGCCTCCCTCGGACTTCTTTCTGGGCCTAACCTCTGCCTGTCTGCATCCTTTTCTTTTACAGGCTCTCCTTACAGCCTCTTGTAATCTCTTGTACAACCAAAGTTAGACCAGTGACCTTTTTTTTTTTTTTTTTGGTACAAATTTTTCCTTCCCATTCGGTTCCCTCAAGCACCAAACTTCTACTTGCACTCTTAGAACCAATCCTAAATCAGATATGTTACCCTCTGTTCTTGTGGTGATCCCATTTCTTAACAGTCCATTCTATGCCCCCAGTTACCATTCTATCTATTTTAGTCAGCTTTCCACTACTGTAACAAAATACATGAGATACATCAACTTACAAAGAGGAAAGGTTGGTAGAACCCACACCGTGGGAAGTTTCAGTCATGACTGATTGTTCCTGTTAGTTTAGGCCATTGGTAAGGAAGAATGTCACGGTGTGGAGCATGTGGCAAAGCAAACTGTTCACCTCATGGCAGGGTTGGGAAAAGAGGAAGAGACTTGTTCCTATAATCCTTTTTGAGGACATGTCCCAGTGATCCCCCAACAGTGACACTCTGGAAAACACACCTCTGACACACCACCCTTTGGGAGTCCTTACTCAAACCCTTATAGCATCTCTCTGGTGCCCTGATGATAGAGTGCTCACATATTTCAGGGGCAGAGGACACAGTTCCAAATGAGCACCAAGAAACCACAACTACTATGAACTATCACTTAAAGCCATTTGTAAACATCACAGTAGACTGCTTTCCTAAAACACCACTCCAACCCTACCCCTGAGTTTGTGTGTCCCTGGGGCACCACTGCTGAGAAGAGTGATCTGGGACCTACTCTCCAATGCCCACTCAGACAGGAGCCTTCTCTGGGATTCCAGGCAACACGAGCTCTTCCATGTACAACTGTTGGTACTGGAACCTGTGTGATGAGGTGGGTCTAATTATTCAGAACCACTTCAAGGGGTAGTTCTTCCTTGAGGTAGAGCCTAGTTGTCCTGTGGTCCTTGGTTGGCCCAAAGCACAGGTTCTCTTTAAGGCCATGTGCATATTTCCATATGCTCTCAGTAGTGAGACCCAGTGTATCCTTAGTGTGTCCCTATGGGCAGGGGTTGGTTCTTGTCTTAGTTAGTGTTTCTATTGCTATGAAGAGACACCATGACCACAGCAACTCTTACAAACATTTAATTGGGGTGGCTCACTTATAGTTCAGAGGTTCAGTCCATTATCATCATGGTGGAGAGCATGGCAGCAAGGATGCAGACATAGTTCTAGCTACATCATGATCATAAGGCAACAGGAAGTAGACTGAGCATCACACTGAGCAAAGCTTGAGCATATATAAGACCTCAAAGCCCACCTCCATGGTGACACATTTCCTCCAACGAGGCCATACCTACTCCAACAAAGCCACACTTCACAATAATGCCACTCCCTTTGGAGGCCATTTCCTTTCAAACCACCTTAGTTCTCATCACTCTACGTCTACAGAGAGAGGGTGACAGGAGGTACTCAACAAGACATCTCTGGGCATTGTGTCCAGGGTAGGGCTGCTCTAGCTTGTGGTTCCTTAATTTCATGTCCTCCATACCTCAGGTTGGGGACTAAGAGCTCCACAAATCTTCCTTAGTTAAACCTCCTGAGGTCCCTGCTGAGTGATAATGACTTGTCACTCCTTCCATGAGCAAAAACACCCAGGCAGACTTTGCAGTGCAGGGTGGGCATGTTCAGGACCCAACCGATAGTTTTTATAGGCTGCTTCTGCCCAGCCTGACCCAGAATCTGACAGCTTGACCCAGCACTTCCTGGGAAGGCAATGGTGGCAAGAAGCAGGGGCTGCAAAGGTTGTTCAGCATTTTGATTAACCAAGCAACCTGCAAATTAGATGCAAACTACCATGCAAATATGGAAATTACAAGACAGCCGATAGCTTTGGGCACTTTAGGCAATAAAATGGCAGACCTGTCTGCGATCAATATTTACTGCCCCGATTTTACTTTCCTAACATTCTAAGCAAAACAGGAAGTGCAGATATCAGGCATGATACCGAGAAGATTAAGTCTTGTCCTGCAAATAGTGGTACTCAGGGCGAGCTGGACATGATTCCTACCCATGTAAAACAGGAACGTCTCCCGGGCAAGGATTTTGAGAATCTACCATGTATAGAACTGCTTTCTGGATGCTATGGTAAGAGCATACAGCACTCTCACGCAGCAGAGCTCAGTACAGTAAACATCTATTAGTTTCCTCTCATTTAACATTTATTAAATGCTGCTTGCTAATCATGCGATCCCAGACAAGTAAGTTTCCTCACTTGTACAACAGAGCTAGACAATAATGGCTGAATGACAAGCTGTAGTACCCATCCCTATCTTGGAATACTACTCAGCAATGAGGAGGGACAGATGATTGATGTGGACCATGACTTGATGAACCTGAAGAAGATTAAGCTAAGTGCAGGAAAAACCCAAACCTAAAAGCAGTAAAAGATGACAGACTGTATGATTCATCTTGTGGAACATCTGGTTACCCTATAACTGTAGTGACAGAGAGCAGAAAGAACATCTGGACATCATATAACTGTAGTGACAACAGATCAGTGGGAGCATACTGCTATAAAGGGGCAGCAGACCAGACTCTAGTTAAGTATATTATTTAGTAACTTGAGATAGTGTCTCTTTATGTAGCTCAGGCTAGCCTGGAACTCCTAGGCTACCTTTGAACCTACAGTACTCCTGCTTCAACCTTCTAACTGTTGGGATGTTCACCACGCCTAGCTTCTGTTTAGTATCTTGATTTCGATTGTAGTTACATAAAGCTGTACACACACACACACACACACACACACACACACACACACACACACACATACACGAAATGTGTATAAGAGCTATGGGTCACACCAAGTCAGTTTTCTGGTTTCCTTCCCTGCCTCCCTCCCTCCCTTTCTTCCTTCCTCCTCCCTGCCCCCCAAGACAGAGTCTCACTATGTAGCCCTAGCTGTCCTGGAACTCACTTTATAGACCAGGCTAGCCTTGAACTCAGAGATCAGCCTGACCCTGTCTATCAGGTGCTGAGATTAAAGGCATGTGTCTCCACACCCAGCTTGGTTTCCTGGTTTTAATATTGCAGTGTAGTTAGGCAGGATGTTAACTCTAGGGAAGGCTGGATGAAGGGTCCTTAGGACTTCCCTGCACATTTCTTTGTACCGCCAGTGAATTTATACTTGGTTTAAAATAAAAAGCTGTTTTAAAATTCAGTGCATCTAGCCCATAGCAAGTGTTCAATACGTGTTATTTTATTGCTACCACAGCATGCCAGCATGGGAGTACCCCTGTGAATAACTCAGGCTCTGTTTTTGAGGAGCTTCCAACCCAACAGAAGAGAAAGACCAGTGGAGAAGGGCATTTCATAGCCTATGCAGAGTGTGCACAGTATGTGGAAGGAATTTCCTGCAAAATGCGTCACTAGATGTGAGTGAGGATGTGAGGAAGAGACTGTGAAGGTCCCCAGGGTCAAAGATCCCCAGGGGCAGAGATATGGAGCAGCAAGGGGTGGCTGGGGAAGCAGGGCATACGGAGGCCGTGAAGGGCTGAGGAGAGGCTGGCAGAGGCCAAGCCAGGGTGGGCATGGCTCTTGTTCTTTAGGAGATGGTATGAGGAGCCACGTCTTCTCCCAGCTTACGTGTCTGCCTTCTTCACTATGGTTCTCTGGGTACTTATGCTTCTGGGTAGGACATTATGTCCCTAGCATGGAGTAAAGGCCCAAATTTAACTCTCAGTTGATCAGCCATGTGACTGCAGGTGAGCCAATAAACCCCTGCTCTGTGACTTCTGCCACAGGTGATCATTACACATGTCCCAGCTTTCTCACATGTGACACAAAGGACAATGCAATTGAGCATAATGCTTATGAAGGTTTTGTAGTTTGCAAAGAGAACTTCAAATGTCAGATGTGAAAGGGTATGATTCCTGAGAGAACTACCAATGAGGAGGGGCCTGCACTAGAGACTTTGGCTCTCCTTTGAACCTGGGTTGGGTTTGCAGCTGGTGGAAAGGGAGGAGGAGAGGAAAGGAGAGGAAGGACACTCAGAGGCCACTGACAAGGTGCAGCCATCTGGTCTACCAATGCCACACTCAGGGTCAGACTTTCCTCCAGCTTAATTGTTTTTAAAAATGTATTCATTTTTATGTGTACTATGTTTTGCTTGAATTTATATACGTACACCACATGTGTGCCTGGTGCCTGTGAAGGTCAGAAGAGGGAATTGAGTCCCC